>NW_021939324.1:169350-311191 GCF_001715985.3 Manacus vitellinus | reverse complement strand
GTAAATCTGGACCCTTCCTTGGTTACAAACTGGTCACCAAGGAAGGCCTAGACCAAACTACCACAGCACTGTATTTCATTGTTTGGAATTCCTGCACAAAATACTTGAATATGTGTTTGTGGCTAAGACTATGAAATACAGTTTTTACAATTATGATAGCATTTGCCATAGAAGTGTCAATATTACTGCTTACAGAGAAGTAAGTACTTGTGTTTCTAAAATACAGCATGAACCTTAAAAAACCTTGCCTTCTTCCTCTAAAAAGGACGATTATGTTCAATGTTTCTTTACCCTATCTTAGGGGGGTTTTTGGTATAAAACAGAATTTATGCCTGCTTAGAGCAACTGTTCTGTGTTCACTGGATATGAGAACAAATGTTGCCTAATATCCAAACAGTACTTTTCACTACTTGCAATCATGTGTTGATTCAGGCAATTATTCCCAGTGACTTTTGCCAGCTGAGTTTTTGAGAGCAAATCGTCCTTTGTAATTTCAGAGAATGCAAACACAACTAAAACACAATTAAAACAGTTAGTGGTTTTGTTAACAGAACTTGAAGAAGCATGAACAGTCTATCCTTAAAATTTTGTTAGTCCAGGCACCTAGATTTCCAGACCTCTTTAAAGATAGGTAGTGAAGGTCAAGCTTTCTCTGAGGTGGACATTAATCTACTCAGTTCTCTTGAGGTAATTATGTGGGGTGGGCATGTACTGACTCATCAGTTTCCTGTGCCCTTATTATTCTTTGAAGCATACAAGTCTCAGTAACGCTGGTGAATATCAGTGATTGCTTTCACCAGACACCTTCAGAGAGAATACAAGAGCCTTTGATCTACTTACCTTTGAAGGCTCTGGTCCTTGGACTTCAGACAATGTCAGGATCTTTCTATGGCTTTTTCTTTTAAGCCATAGTTTGGCATCCAAACATATTTTCTCTTTTTCTAGAGGAGTTGCATGAATTTGTCTTTAAGCCTTAGCCAAATAAAAGTATTATAAACTTTGTTGTCTAGAACACTTGTGTATCTCTTTGGCTGGACTTGATGTACGTAAATAATACCAAAGTTGGAAGCTTTGTAATGCTATGAGAATTTATTTTCTCAGAAAAAAAGTTAGTTGTGATAACTGAAACCAAGCAAACGGGCTTTTCTGGGTTGCATAATTTTTTCTTTTCTCACAAAAAAAGATAATCGTAGTAACTAAAACCAGACTAACAGGCTTTTCTGGGTTGCATAATTTATTAATTAGCTCTGAACCCAGTAGCACTATTTAAATTGGAAACAACATGGGATTTGGGTTGCTGTGTGAATTAACTTTTCAAGAAAAGTGAGAGCATGACATAGAATAATTTGGAACTGCTTTTGCTGTTTTTCCAAAAGCTGTGAGAGTAGAAGCTATTTTGGGAGGCTGAAACAGGCAAGTTCTAGAAGAACAAGAAGTAACCATCTACAGCTAATTCCAAAAATCAACCAGGCTGATGCAGAAACACATAGGTATTTGGAGGACTATATGAAACAGTCCTTCAGCTAAAAAGACACATTGATCTATAAGGAATAAATCAGAGTCAGAAAGTGACAATACTGATTCAAAAGCTTTTAAGTTGGAAGAACCTTGAGCCTGTTGTGTTACTTTCAGTTCTAGTGAGACAGGAGTGATAGGAAAAGAGAAAAGGAATGAGTGAGACCTGGATGTTTCTACTGCTGAGAGTTACATCAAGGATTAGTTGAGGTTGAAAGGAATTGTAGAAGATCTGTAGTCCAACTTGCTGCTCAAACTAGGATTAGTTATGAGATCAGACTGCTCAGGGTTTCATCCAGTTAGGTCTTGAAAACCTGGAGAATGGAGGTGACACAACCTCTCTGGGAACCTGTTCCACTGTTTAATTGTCATTATGTTGGAAAATGTTTCTCCTTGGCCGAACCACTTTGGATTCTGTTCTTGTTCTGTAGCCAAACATTGCTGTGAAGTGACTGGCTGCATCCTCTTGATAATCTCCTTTTAGATATTGGGGGGCCTGTTACAAACCCCAAAGTTATCTCCTCTCTGGGTCGAACATACCAAGTTCCCTCAGTTCTTACATGTATTTCAGCGCCCGAGTATGGTGATGGACATCTCCTTAGCCCGCTCCAGCTTTTCTCCTGTGTTAGGGGGTATATGTGTAGTTAAAACCGGTCATTGGCCTAGACATGTTATAATGAGTGCCAAATAAAAGGTGATTACTCACTTCCCTTGATCTGGCTACGCTACTATTAATACAGCCTAGGTTGCTGTTACTCTCTCTACTTGTACGCCATGCTGCTGATTTGTGGCTGTGTACCATGGTTACCATGCCCTTTTTGAACATAGCTGCTCCCCAGCCAGTTACCAACCACATCACTTTAGGGGGCTCTTGCTTCCTAAATTCAGGTCTTTGCACTTGTCATTGCTGAATCTCAGAAGGTTCATGCTGTACTGTTCTTTCTCAGTGTCTAGAGAACAGCAGCTCTTCTGTTGAGTGTATCAATTGTATTGTGTCATGATCTACTCACACCCAGTTCACTGTTACCCGCAGGCTCTGTGAGATTGCCCTCTAGGCCTAATTCAGGTGATGAATGAAGCTGTTAAACAGATTGTAATACAGACTCCTACAGTATGGCACCTCTTACCAGCTACTACCATCTGAGCTTTATCATCAAATCTTTTTTTATCAGTGTTGTAGTTCACATATCTACACTGAAGTTCTAACTTCGCTATAAAAATACTCTGTGAGAAAGTGCTAAAATCCTTGCTATAGGAATCTACTTGCTCTCCTTTTGTCTACAGATCTGGTCATTTTATCATGGAATATAACTGGGTTGGCCAGACATGATTAAACCTTTGTAAATCCTCCTTGTGTTCCCAATCATCTTTGTTTCTTTCATGAGCCCAGAGAATTGTTACAAAAGGACTTGCTTCATAACCTTCCAGGGACTGAAATGAAGCAGACTGGTTTATAGTTCCTTGGCTTCTTCTTTTGCCCTTTGCCGAATGTCTGTGTGACATTTGCCTTTCTCCATTTGCCATGGACCTCCCCCAATTTTTGACCTTTCACAGCGATACTGAGCAATCTCATTGTGACATTGGCCACCTTTGTCAGAACCTTTGAGTGTAGGTGAACTGGCCTTTTCAATTTCTATGGGTTGGGTTCTCACAAGTTATCCCAAACTCAATCCTCACCTACTGCTAGCAATTATTATCCTTTTTGAACCCTTTTACTGATTGTAGAGGCTTGGGAGGAGACCTTGTCAGGGAAGACTGAGGCAAGAAAGGCATTGAGTGTAGTAACCTTCTCTCTCTGCTGTTGATTAATTAGCTGTTTGCCTAGAAGCCTGTCCATGTTTTCTTTCCTACCTTAACAGAGTGGTAAAATCTCTTCTAGTTGTCTTTGTCATCTTTTGCAAAAATTAAGGCTGATACCAGCCCTACATACTCAGGCAGTCCTTCTAAATTTTTCCTTTGATTCCTGTCCCTGGCTGTGTGCTCTATACAATGTTGTATGGCCTTGTATTTTTCTCATGAGTTGCCTTTTTTATCCATGCCAGGCTTTCTGTATTATTTGTTTTCCTGAGTACCAGGAGGACTGATACAAACAAGAGCTGTTCGAAAATTTGGATACACTGCTTTTGAAGTCATGCCATTCTGAGTGGAATTGTCACGGTTTAGGAATGGTATTTCCCAATTTAGTGTTCCCACTGAAACACTCCAAACCACATGCCACTTGATCTTCCCCCCCTGCCCACCCCCAGCGGGCTGAAGAGAAGAATTGGAGGCACAAAACATAAAGATCACAGGTTGAGATAAGAACAATTTACTGGAAACAGCAATGAAATAAGACAACAAACTGTAACAGCAGCAAGTACTAATGACAGAGTGTACAGGAAAAAAAAAAAGTGAATGATTCATATGGAATTGCTCACTGTGGAAGCCCATGACCATACCTTACCATTCGCTCTGCCAGGGAAGGGAGCCCTTCCCTGTTTCTGGAAGATGAGGTAAGGTGATATAGGATAGCCTTCAGGTCCTAGCCATGCCCCCTCCTGGCTACTGCAAAAATTAACCCTGTTGTGGCCAGAACCAGGGCAAGAATATAGTGAAGTACATGGGAACTTTAGAAGCAAGCTTTGTACTTGAAATCAGGGTTGAAGATGCAAGATGTGATATGGTCTTTCTGAAGAGAACTAGAGCGTTAATTGAAATATGATGACTTCTGTTTATTATGTGTAATTTGGAAGCTATATCCAAATGATCAAATTAATTAATGACTGGAAGTCTAACACAAGCCTTGATACTGGAAAAGAATGTAACCATAACCGAAAAGTCTTTCTTAGAAGGAATATGTAAGTTTCTTCAGTTAAAGAAAAAATAAGGCAAACAGCTTCAGAAGCCATATGATACATAAATCAGGTGATAACCTGATAAGTGTGATACTCGTAGATTACCTTTTAAAAGTATACAGTATACTTGACAAAAATATTTTTGATAAAAATGTTCTAATGTTCAAACTTTTCAGATTAGAAAGAGAGTGTTTCGCCTCAAACAATGAAATGAAAGAAATCATTGAGGAAAAGAAGGTGGTAATTAAGGACCTCTCTGAGAGACTAGGGAATACTGAAAAAACCTGCAGAGAGTTAGAGGAGGAGCTTGCAACGGTAAGACAAAAGGCCTGTGGCACTCCTTGTTTGGGTTTTTTTAAACATACTGTGAACATAATCTGCATTTGCTGTGCTGAGCTGTGGAATAAATCTGCCTTTGTGTTACTCTGATTTCATTTATGTTACTTTGTTTTGTAAAACATGAGTAAATATAGCTAATACACTGGAGAAGCCAACTCAAAAATGCACGTTAAGTGATACACTGTGTACTTAACTGAACAGTTATTTGCGGAAAACAATTATGAAAGTATGGCTATGAGTGTAACTTGTGTTTGCATACCGAATGAAGAAGGCAGTTTGTAGGTATGGATTATGATTTCGTGCAAAGAATATTCCATCTTTCTACGCAGGCTTTTTTCTCTGAAGCTTGATTAGCTACCATTGTAGACT
The DNA here is from genome assembly GCF_001715985.3 of Manacus vitellinus. Taxonomy (NCBI): domain Eukaryota; kingdom Metazoa; phylum Chordata; class Aves; order Passeriformes; family Pipridae; genus Manacus; species Manacus vitellinus. The sequence goes on along the minus strand of NW_021939324.1, from coordinate 306,134 downwards.
TGTTTACTTTTATTTCACACAGTTTTAGTGCAAGCATTTGACTGCAAAAATTGTTTGAAAACGGCTTGTTTGAAGGTGACAAAACAGAGGGATTTTTTTGTTTAGCTCTTTTTTGGTTTGGTTTGGTGTGCATTTGGCATTTTGGATGTATCTTACAGGTTTATTTTCTGAAATCTTCTTCCTTTTATATGACCAGCTGGGTCCTTTCCATGGTCTCTATCCACCTCAACTTTGTATTACAAGTTTTACCATCCTGTTTTATAGCAGTAGGATAAAAGGAAAAATTTTATGATATCTTCATTAATGATGTAAATGAAGGGACTGAGTGCACCTTCAGCAAATTTGCAGATGACACCAAGCTGAAAGGTGCAGTTGACACACCTGAAGGACGGGATACCATCCAGAGGTACCTGGACAAGCTCAAGAAGTGGGCCCATGGGAATCTCATGAGGTTCAACAAGATCAAGTGCGAGGTGCTGCACCTGGGTCAGGGCAACCCCCAGTATATACAGGTTGGGGGATGGACTGATTGAGGACAGCCCTACCGAGAAGGCTTTGGGGGTGCTGTTGGATGAGAGGCTGAACATGAGCCAGCAATGTGAGCTCCCAGCCTAGAAAGCCAGTTGTATCCTGGGCTGCATCAAAAGCAGCATGGCCAGCAAGTCGAGGGAGGTGATTCTGTCCCTCTACTCTGGTCTGGTGAGACCCTGCCTGGAGTGCTGCATCCAGCTCTGGGGTCCTCAGCACAGGAAGGACACTGATCTGTTGGAGCAAGTCCAGAGGAGGCCACTAAGATGATTAGAGGGATGGAGCACTTCTGCTATGAGGAAAGGCTGAGAGAATTGGGATTATTTAGCCTGGAGAAGAGAAGGCTTCAGGGTGACCTAATTGCGGCCTTCCAGTACCTGAAAGGAAGAAGAGAAGATGGAAAGAGACTTTTTACAAGTCATGTAGTGATAGGACATGGGGGAATTATTCCAAACTGAAAGAAGGTTTAGATGAGATATTAGGAAAACATTCTTTTCTGTGAGCGTGGTGAGGCACTGGAGCAGGTTGTTTTCACAACAGAGAAGTTGTGGATGTCCCATTCCTGAAAGTGTTCAAGGCCAAGTTGGATGGGGCTCTGAGTTTAGTGGAAGGTGTTGCTGTTCACAGCAGGGATATTAGAACTAGATGATCTTTAAGGTTCCTTCCAACTCAGGCCATTCTATGATTCTATGATTGTATGAGCTAGGAAACCTTTTCTCTTTTCATTGTGTAGTATCATTTGCAGTATTTCTATACATAGCCAATGTAAACTTGCAAATTTCTCCTCTTCCTTTCCCTTGGAGCTGTGAGTATAGAAGGTAATCATGGTCTGTTCCCTGCTACTGACAGGCATTGTGCTAATCAGTGAGTAGAAGCAGAGACCTGCATCAGAGAGTGTAAGACTCCAGGCCCCGAGCTGTGAGCTCACCAAGGGGTTTTACTTTAAAAATATGCAATGCTCCAACAATATCCACCCTCTGGAATATTGGAAGAACCCTTGGTTCTTTTAACACTTTAAGAGAGAGTGCAAAGGAGAAAAGCCACACGTTTTCTCAGGAGGTACTTTGCTGGTAAACTTTAGGAAATAAGAGATCTTGGCAAAAGTTTAGAGGGTAACATACAACCAAATTAAAGCATTCCACAAAGCATTGACTTAGCACATGCTAATACATATAACTTAGCCAAATCCAACCCATTTGCTCTCAAGTTACCTAAAATATCAAGAAAGGAGATTAAGAGAAGTAGTAGTAAAGAAAGAGAGAGAAAAAGAGGAAAATTTATAGCTACCACCAGGGTCCTGTCAAAGTTCAGCTCCCATGTGTCCAGGTGGCAGGGTCTGAACAAATATGGCCAGTGCACGTTGCTGCCTGTATTTCCTTTGGTCCCCGTGGCCACTTCCCCCGCCAAGTGGGACTCCTGCTGTTCCAGCCCATGTGGAGCTGGGTCAAAGGCTCTGGAGTGTGATGTGGGAAGTGCTCCTGGTGTCCAGTGACTGACAGCTGCTCTGGGGCTGCCCAAGGAGGCTTCAAGGGGCTGGGGTGTGGGACAGGGCATCACCTCACCTTCATGAAATTCAGTCTTACCCCTTCTTCCCCCCACACACAGTTGAGTTGGTTTGAGCCAATAATTAATATAGTAAACCAGCGTCTCACAGAGAGTCTTCAGATTTGTTGGTGTCTTCTCTTCAGTTGATGGACTTATTCCATACATTGTCTTAGTGTTTGCCACTTTCCAGGTAGATTGGTAATAAATAAATTGAAGAAAAATAAAATGTAAGAACCCTTTTTCTTTTGGGAGAACAAAGCTTCTTCAGTGCAAGCATTAAAGTGTTAAAGACATTTGCTACCCTAAGTCAACTGGGAAAAATCATTTTATCAGGCAAAAAAGGAATAAAAAGAAGAATTTCTTAGTAAAGTATGTTAAACCTGACAAGAATTCAGGACAGAATTCTGTTCATGTTCAAGGTTTCTGGTAATGGCAACAGTATTAAGTGGTATATTCAAAATGGACATTATGTTATTGAAAGGTAAAAGCAAAACAGATTGTCCCACTTGAAAGAAATGCCATGTTCATAGAGCCTGTTGTTTTAATTGTTTTACTGGAATGATTTTAAACCACAAGACTGTCTTGAACAGGTAATAAAAATACTTATTTTCTGAGGAGTTCTATTAGTGGTCCATGTGGGATTAGATTTTTATCACCTTGGGCAGCTTTATATATTTCCTGAAGACTTTTGTATTTATTTGGGAAGCAGGAGTGCCTGTGTGTGGTCCTGTTTACTCAGTCTGGACAGCTTTTTTGTTGTTTTGCTTCCCAAAATCGAAAAGCAGAAGGCTATAGCAAAAATTAATTCAGTATACTGTTATTAGGCTTCCCTATACCCACATTAAAATTGTGTGAAAATGTCAGTGTGTTCTCTTGCCTTAATTCCCCCCTCCTGGTTTCTTCATCTCTTAATTACTTTTTTATATTTTGTACTGTTATTAGACATCCTGAATATGTCCTTTCCACTTCAGGCTGATAATCTTAAATTGGTTTCTCACAGTACTGTTACCACACAAGTTAGTGTTTTTGTTTGTAAAATAATTTGAAGATATACCAAAAAAATTCTTTTGAAGCTTTATATGAAAAAGTACTTTTCTTTTCCTTAATGGATCAGTTGAATGTATAGTAAAGTAGTTATGATGCTTGTAATTTTAAATATCAGCATGCAACAGAAGTTTGCCAGAAATTTGCATGGATCAAATGTTATAGGATCTGTTGCTATCAAACAAAATCACTTAAGAATGTTCAGCATGAACAGGCTCTCAAGATTTCCATTATGTTTTTCTGAGGGAATTGGTCTCAAGCTTGTAATCATTTCTAGCTAGGGTTTTTAGACATTTTTAGCTTTAAGAATAGGAATTTAGAAGGGTAACCATTGTGATTCAGGACTTGCTTTAAACTGAAACAGCCTCAGCTGTATTCCTGTCCCGTAGAAAAGAATAAAAGGTGTCTTTAGTAGTTTTAAATTACTCTGGATATTTACATTTCTAGAACCTAATAGCGAATGCTCTTAGTAGCGGCCAAGCAGGAGATGTGAAACCTTTATTTTAAGAGAAACACATATTGAAATTTGGAGAACTTGCAAGTACACCAGAATACATATTAGGAAAGTGAAAGAATTAAAATATTGTAGTTTAGTATAAGTTCCTTTAACTTGGAAGAAGTGTATATTCATTTCCTCCCTTTTGCATAGATTCTATCAGAACCAGCATGATTTGTGTATAAGTGGTATAATAGATTACAAAGTGATATAATAGATTACACACGGCCTGTCTTTTTCCCTGTGGCATATAAATCTTTCTCTTACAGCCATGCCTGCAGTCATACACTGTTTATGTCTGAGCTGTCTGTAAAAACCTTGTAGGTTATCATAAACTGAATGTCAGAACAGAAGTTTGAAAATCTGTTTCCTGGACATGCACATTAACCAATGTTCTTTAACAGAAGTGTCTTAAGTCTTGATTGAAGAGACAATGAATCACCCTGAAGATTGTGATTCTTTTCTGCAAATTCTGTGGAGTAGAAACTGGTACACGATGGCAAAGATGTAAATGTCAATTATTGTAAATAATTATATAAAGGACAATTTATTGTGGACAGAGCATTTTTTTTCCAAACTAAAAAAATCCCCCCAGTACACAATCCTCATTAATTTTTCACTAATGACCATTAAATGTTGTGTTACCTTGATTCCTGTTTTTCTTGCCTTAGTGCAGAGGTAGAGTATTCCTAGATGCTATTTCTGTTATTGTCCTAATTTAAGAAGACTAGTCAATCTGAAGCATAAATGATCTACAAAGAAAGTAATTTTGTAGTTTATTCTGGAAGAGATCATTCAAGTTGTGATGTCCCAGTGTTGTACGACAGACATCTAAAAATGCTTTTAAAGTTGCAGTTTTCAAAAAGTTTTTCTGCCTTGGAAAAAAAACAAACCCAAAACCCTGGAGAGATACTTCATAACATTCTCTTCCACCAAAGGTTGTTGCAAATCTCTATTTAGGAGACAAGAATAGTTCTAATAAAACTTGGGCATTTTGATTAATTTTATTTCAGAGATGTTTAATTTTTTGAGAGATTGTATTTAGTCTACACATGGATAGACTCCTCTATAGAATTTTGAATATTCTAGCTAATATAAAAAATTAAACTCTATTAAGGATTCAGTAGTTAGATAACTTGAGCAAAAATAAACAGTAGCTGAAGGAGGGAGATGGTCAGTAAGGGTTTTCTTTTGTTTTGTTTTGGTTTTTATACTACAATTTATGCCTGGTTCTTTAAAATTTGTGCCACTATTCTGTTATACTGAACATCACTTGAGTAAAACCTGTTTTTTGTGAACTGTGGAACAGTCATTTGGAACCTATTTCTGTAAATGCTTTGATTTGCTGCCCCTAAGGTTAGACCTGGTAAACATTCTGATACTTTTGTAAAGAATTGACGTAAGTGCTTTTCAAGAGGTATCTGAACATACTGTTCCTTGGTGGCTGTGTGGATAGTTCTGGCTTTGGCATTTACTCTGCCATCACCACATGGGATTTATACTGCAAAGTGAGTGGGTGTATTAATCCATGTGCAAGAGAGCCCCTTAGAGCACCTTGTACCTGTAAACAAAGGAGAGAAAGTTCCTCAGGAATAATGGCGGTTCATTGTAGGACTGGACCCTAATTCCCTGTGTACTACTGCTGGAGTTTTATTAAGGTAAGACCTCAAAATCTTGCCCACATGTTTATTTTTAAAAATTGTTAACTTGACGCACATACGCACATTTGCAGCATCACGTTCTGTGGCCTGTCCTAGAAGTATGCATAGAGTTTGCATTTATTTTAGTCAACCGTGGCTTTTGTAAAATACTGAAAAAAACAATGGAACATCATTTCTGTATTGGAATAGGTTATAGAAAGATACCAAAGTCAAATACTGGTTGTTAAGGAAAATATGTCTACAACCAAGGTAGTACGAAATTGCCCAGATAAATATAAATACCCTTCTTGTGGAAGACTAACTCAATTCTGGCAGTGAGTGGAATAATTTTCTGGTTATCCTTATAGATAAGGATACAAAGTATTTGGAAAAAAGATTTTCTCCTGATGGGGGCATACAGTACATTTCATGAAAAATGCTTGGCTTCTATTTAATTTCTTTAGAAGTGCAGTTATGTTTTGAAATTGATGGTTAAATAAATATGTTACCAAGTACATTTTCTACCAGAAGTATTTTATCCTCCATGCTGTTTTGTCATAATAGGAGCCATCTTAAGGATATGAAGGGAAGCATTATATATACTAAAATTCAGCATATATTCTGCGTTCAGAAAGTATGATTTTGCTCACATGATGTTTGGTTTCTGTCCTCCAGTGTGGAATATTTTGTGAAGGAGGGAATTGTCTTTGGGGAGTATAGGAAACACTCCTAGTATATTTTGAGAATTTTAAATTCTCAAGTGTCCATGTAAACTTCACAAGAATAATTTACCGCTGGTCTCAGGGACCTGGGATTCCTAAAGGCAGGTTCTACCAGTAAAGGCTGAGATGAAAAAGACATTGAAAAGGATTTTTCTGCATCGTAGTCATCAGATTGCTGCCTCATTAGCAGTGGGCCCACATTTTGCCTAGGCTTGCTTTTGCTAGTGATACACTTCAGGAAGCTTTTCCTCTTACTCTTCACATCCCATGCCAGATTCAACTTTAGGTGGATTTTGGCATTCCTAAGCATATCCCTAGGCTATCCCTCTAGGTATTTTTCCCAGGTCACTATGTCTGATCAGCCCTCTTTATGCTTCCTATTAATATTTTAATTTAGTCAGGAGCTCCCTGTGTATCCGTACAGACCTCTTGCCTTTGATTTCCAAGGTCATTTTCGGGGACCGCTTCCAAGGTCAAGAATGGTCCATTCTGCAGGAAGTCGAGCAAAGTCAGCAGAAGCCTTACTTCACAAATATTCTTTCATCTCTTTCTATTAATGTGGTCTGTGAAGCAAACTCTCTTTAAGTAAAAGCTTTAGCAATTTTGTTACGTGATTTCCCTTTTGGAGTAATCTAGGAAACACACTACTTTTCCAGTAGTTCTATAGAAATAGCATCCCCACAAACATGTTGATGGATGAAGTTGTTGAGAAGGATGTAACTGCATCTCCTGGAATAGTTGAATCTGGACATAGATTATGTTTGACTCAACAGTTGTGGACTCAATTTTCCTTTTCAGCGTGAAGCATTATGCATACTCCCTGTGTTTGTTCAGACTGAAGAAGACTAAGGGATAACAGCTACTGCTATGAACTGTCAAGTGGGTTCTTATGGAGAAGGTGGAGCTGAACTCTCCTTAGATGTATGCAGTGGAAGTATGAGAGAAAACAGGGAAATTCTAATTGCCTGTAAGAGGGGAAAAAAACTTTACAATGAGGACTCTGAGATATTGGAGCAGGTTTCCTGGAGGCCCATCTTTGAGGATACTCAAAACTTGACTGGACGAGGCTCAGAGCAACCTAAGCTGACTTGGAGAACACCCTGCTCTGAGTGGGGAGCAGGACCAGATGATCTCCGTAGATCCTGTCAGCTTAAATTGTTCCATGATTTTATGACTCTGTACATTCTTATTAGATACCTATCAATGAGACATAAGAAATCAGATCAATATTAGACCCTTTGGACTCTTAACCTGTGCCTGGATTTTCAGCACTGTAGTTTACAGTGTTTTTTCTTCAATTTCTGATAATGGGGACGGTGATTGAAAATGGAAGTCAAAATGGAAAGATGCCAAATATTTTGCAGCTAAAATGAAGAGAAACTGGCTAGTATAAGGAGTTTCCTTTTGATCTTTATTGCTGTTGAGAAAGAGACTGAAATTGGCTTAGGAAGTGTAGGAGCAGTTAGCAGATAAAGCACGGAGAAGTGGTGAAGGCTGAAAAGACTGGAATACACTGACCGAATTATGGTAAATTAACTAAACAAAAAGAAAAATTGGATGTGGAGATTGAAAGAAATTCTCACATTTGACTTTTCCATGGGAAGATGTTTTCTGGGAAGATTTACTCTAACCTCTGTGCTGACGTGGTTTACGTAAAAAGTATTTCTTTTATCGTGATGTTATATATTGTTATATTTTATTGGGTTTAGTGTGTGAGGTCTTTAGGATGATATCAATATATGAGAGCAAATTACTTTAATGTACTTGCATCCCATAAAATATTTTTACTGGATCTTAGCATTTACAAGCTCTATTCATATAAGTAATTTTATGGAGTAAGAATTAAACCTAGTTATTTTTCAATATATAGAAATGGTTTGGAAAATCTTTATGAACTGTAGTACAGACTCTCACACAAGGAAAGGCATGTAAATGCTACAGGGGACCTAACACTGAAATACACATATGAATAATATATTAGTTGATATACAGTACATATAATTAAAATTGAAAGAGTAAGGCAAATTTATAAAATATTTAGCTCAATAGTGAAGAACACTGCAGAGAATTAAATGCATTTCTTGGGTTTTTATCCCGACAGTTATATGCTAGCAGTATGTAACAATTTTCATGGGGAGGATGTTTCCCACACATGAGAAAATGCCTGCATCCTTTGACATGCAGTGAAGCATAACTAAAGCAATAGTTTATAGATATACTAGGAAACAGTAGGATTTTTCTCAATAAAAAAAGATTAGTCTTCCATTACCAAGTAGAAATTACTCAAATAGGTTTTAGAATTTAGAATGTAAATAAATTGAGCAGTTAAAAGTTATGAGACATCTTTGAGCATAACCTTTGTCATAAGAAAATAGTGAAATTATTTAAATCTGATTTCCTCTGGAATTGGGGGGAGAGGTGGTTGGTTTTCATTTGTTGTTGCTGTTTTTTGGGGTTGTTTTTTAAATTATTGAAATGTATTACTTTTTGTCAGTTAGCAGCTAAAGTTGTACATTTCTTTGAGAAGTTAAAACTGCATATACCCAAAAGGACCTTGGTCTTGTCTGGAATGACGGATGCATGTCTTTGAAAACTGCAAGTTATAGTCTTGGTTATAGGTTGAAGGAATGATTTGATACAGTCTTTCTATTGTAGCAATTAAAAAATTTGCTGTAGTACCTTTCTGCCCTCAGAATAAAGTCAGTGTCTTGATTTGAACATTAGGCTGCACTTAGTGGACTGCTTTCTTTCAGAAAATACAGTAGTAGGTGTTGAAGAACTCTGCTGCTTTATATTCCGTGCATAAGGGTGAGTTTTTGGTATTGAAGAAACCACTGTCTAGCATGGAAGATATTAACAATTGAAGTAGGCAGGTTTGCAGTGAGGGTAGGTGTGGGATTTGACTGAGTGCCAAATCATGGATTTCTAGCCTGTCTGCCAGTAGTTTGGTGTCTTTCTGGATGTCCTTGTAGGGTGTAACAATAGATTTCATTGCTTGCATAGATGGGCACAATTTAATATTCATTAAGATATTTTTGAAGCAGAAGGTGATCAAGACTAAGTTTTTCTGCAAACATCTTTTGTTTTTCTTTTGGGTATCTAAAGTCTTTAGTTTTATTTTAAGTGTATTTCAGGGTTCTTTGTTACTTATTTGTTATGTCATATTAAGTATCTTGGTCAAGAAGAGGTGTTATAAGTATAGCAGGAATTTAGATTTAAAGGGGAACAAATATACCATTGTGAGATGTATTTTTTCTGTTTACTGTTTTAATGTGTTTCATTCCCTGCCCCCCCTTGTCTTGTCTGTATCTCCTGTCAAATAAAGGCCAAGAAACACCAGGTCTTTCTAACAGAGACGTATGAAAACAACATGAGAGAGCTGGAGTTACTCTTGGACAGCTTTGCTATGTCAGGCCAGCGGACAGCAGGTTAGTTGAAGGTATAAAATGACAGATGCATCTGTCAATGTTCCAAAGTCACTACATTGTGGGAATTCTGCAGATGCCTCTTGCATTCCCTCTTCTCACCATGCTTTGATTTGATGACATGATAAGAGCAGTTCTCACAGCAGTCAAATGGCCTTGCTAGCTGAGAGAGGGTGACGGAATGTGGACCTGCTGTTGTCAGCCCAGAACTCGATATACAAATGCTGGAGTGTATATGCCGGTCAGAAAAGGGCTTACTTGCTGTGCTCTAAATCCAACTGAGAAAAAAGTCCTTACAGTATACCTGCAAAGGGAACAGATGTTTTGCTTGAACTGAGCCAAATTCTCAGGCAACCTTCAGCAACTTAAAGGTCATAAATTCAAAAAGGTTGTGTAGGACACTTGATATAACACAATACTTTTACAGTTGATTGTGGACCAGTACTGTATTGCTTTCATTTGATCTAGTACAGAACAAATATTTCTCTGTTTTCATTAAAATTAATTGTAGGTCAGTGGTTGTCACTGCTCCTTGCCTTTATATGTAATGTATCAAACTTAACAAACTTCTGCCTGGTTAGACATTTGAATTAGTGGCTAACAAAACCAAACTGAACTTTAACATCAAACTAGTAGTTTTTTACAGGTAAAAGTTGTACACTTTTTAAAATCTTCATTTAAAACAATGTATAAAAGATATTTCTATGTAATTCCTATTAGAATAACACATACTAGACATGAAATGCTTCCAACTTAGAGTGAAAGTAAATTGGAAGAAAACAGGCAGAATGTGGCTTAAAGAGCAAACAGGTTTCTTTTATATAAATCATGATGATTTGTTTTTGCACTTTTTAGGAGCAGTAGACATAAATAGATTGTATAACATCATTAAATGAAGATGCATTTTTTTTCTGTCTTCACAGAATGATTTTTTTTTTTTTACAACCTGGTACTGTTAAATTTCAGTAAAGGAACAACTTCCTGAGATTTCTGTTGTCCTTAAAAGTCTTTGAATCTGTGATGCATTTGTTTCCTCAGATGGGCTATATGATTTTTTTTGTTTGGGAACTGGTATCAGTTTTATTCTGTAATTATACATGTAATTCCTGTGGGCAATACCTATAGATTTACCGTAGATACATCAGTCTGAAAAGCTCTTTAAGACTGTATGTTTTCCACATTCTTGCCAAGTTCCACATGCTCAGAGGGACTTAAGCAATTCTGGTGGGAGCTGGATGCTGCTGCCAGAGTGCAGTTTCCAAAGCAGTAATTGTCTTTCAGGTAGGTTTTCTTTCTCCCTGGTGGTAAACTTTGCAGAGAACAGCTTTGACCTGTTTCTATAACAGTAACTTCAGTATTAATTTGCTTTGTTTGAGGTAAACTTTGAAAAATCTTATTTAAAGAGATCTTTTTTTTAAGCTTTAGCATCTCTGCAGAGGCTTTGTTGAGGCAGATAGTAAAATTTAGCTGTGCTGTGGATTGAGTCTTTACAGCTAATATTAAAATAGATATTGACTAAGACATTTGTTCTACATATTTACTATGCTTCTAAGTGTGAAATCTAGTTTTTAATGCTTTTTCATTATTATATTATTACTCTGGGGTACTTATGAATGTATTATGTAGCAATATTTCTTCAAATTTTAAAAAAATATTTATTGTAATTATATTTGAAATGAGAATGTCCAGGTGCCAGTAAAAGTAAAAATCTTAAATAAATCTTTGTAATCTGATTAGCAGGTGAGGGGCTACATGAGCCACACCTGACCTGGCAGTCTTTCTTGTTCTCGTTTCCAACTTTGAACTCAAGGGGTTGAGAGATCTACTTAAAAATCTGTCAATACTAAAGATCCAGCCCCTTAAGTGCTGATTGGACTGTGATTACTGGGCTATACAGGAAAGAGAAGATGAGACTTTATATTTTTGAGATTAAAGAATTTTAGAAAGCTATTTTTCTTTATACATACCAAAATAACAAGCATAAATCCATGTTTTCTCCTTTTTCAATGACCTTTATAAATTTTCCACAGCATTGTTATTGGACCATTTGCATGCTTTCCTTTTTTATCTGTTCAGTTTATCATATTTTGCAGTTATTCAGCAACAGAATTTGTTCTCAGGTAAATTTGTCTCCATTTCAGGAAAAAAGTAATTGTGGTTGTAGTAATATTAAAAAAAAGTGAAATGGGTATAAAGTTCTAAGAGTGTTAGCTGCTTTGAGTTAGCCTCAGCATTTACTGCAGGCCACCAGTACTGTTTTAGCCAAAAATGTAAAACGCAGCACCATATGAGCCTCTGTGAAGGAAATTAACTCTATCCTAGCCAGGCCCAGTACTACAGAGCAGCAGGGTTAAGAGTTTACTCACTTGTATACTTCCTAATAGTCTTCTATTGAACTTGGCATTTTCTCAAAATTCTACCCTCAAACTCTTAGACAATACTGGGCATATGCTTCCAGATTTTTTTTTTTTTTATATTGCTAACAGAGTGCCTCTGCAGCAGCAGAGTGCCATTTGGATTATGTTGCATGTCTCCTGAATAGTTGTATGAAGATGGACAACATTAACCATAGACTTGTTTTCAGCTAGTGCAGAAAGGTTGAATCTAGTATTTCTGTTGGCAGACTGAGCTATCTGGAAGTAGGATTGCAGCAAAGGCAAGAAATGACAGCATGGAGAATTTACTGGCAAAAGTCTAGTTTTGGCAAACATGAAGTAAATTAATGTTTCTTTGACAGCATTGCAGGTTGGGACTTCATAAGAAATGAAGACCCATTATTTAGACACCTTGATAAAAACTAGTGGATGGAAGAAAACGCTTTTATTGACTTAATAGGTATTATTTGAAACTGAATGAGAATTGTGAGTTACTGCTTCTCCAGAGCTACAAGTATGGAAGAATAGTAGTTAATCTTTTCTGTGCAACAGGATCACTGCAAAATGTTCTTACAATGGGTAACATTGAGAAGGTGGTCTTGTAACTGAGGAGACTGGACTAGAACCCTGTGCATAGCTGTAGCTGTGGTTAAGTGATAAAAATTATAGTAACGTGTCCCTTGTCACTTTCTTCAAGGTGAAATCTAAACTTCTCATAAAAGGTCCGATTTTATGAATTCTTACATTGATTCTAAGTGTAACATTGCTATTTGGGACATCTTTAGGATTCAGAGGGCTCTGGTGTCCCCTTATTAAATTTTGCTTTTCCCTGACTCTGTAAAAATAAGTTTATGGATGCTGCATAGTAGTATAAACAATGCTAACAATGATCTGTCAATAATCTGGTATTGATATGTAACACCAGAAAAAAAAGAAAAGTTTGTTCTTGGAAACTGAATATTAGCTGACATGTTGTGACCTCTTGATCAATATAGTGTTGTTTTGCTCTCTTAGTGCATTGTGGTACGGTCTGTGGAATGCTCAGACTTGTTCATATGTCCTTAATTAAGGCAACCAGATCAGAAGTCTCTGTATAAATGTTTAATAAATAAATGTAGTGTGTATATAATGGATATATCAGATTTATAATTGAAAAGTTATGTAGAACTGTGTAGGCAGATAATAGTTTTAAAAAATTATTTCCTTTGGAATGAAATTCAAGATAATTTAAAATGTTTTTAAGTTATGTTTCTCCAAGCATAACATAATGATTTGATCTTTGGCTCAGTAAAGCTTTAAGTGAATGAAGTACTGCATTGGCATGCTTAGTCACAACAGCAAAATAATGTCAGAAAAAGTATAACATACTTGACTTTCAGACTACATGCTTTTCAAAATGTTTAATTATGTGGTTTTGAAGTTGGCTTGTCTGACTGAACAACACAGACTTGACCATGGTAGGAATTATATGTGAGACTGCATACCAAATACATAAAGTGTTAATGTAATCCAGAATTTACAGGTCTATATCTTGAATTAAGGCTTTTATAGTCTTTCAGCTACATTTGCTGTGAGAGTGTGGCTATTCAGCTGCGTCTCTTGTGGCAAACAAGGCTGCTGTTCAGCATTTTGTGTTGTCACTGAAGCCCTGACTAGTTTTAATACTTCTCATCCAGGGTGAGTAATTTTCTCTCTGTGGCTTTAAGGCTTAATTTTCATTCTGTGTTTTCCTTCAGGCACTTGCAACGACAAAGATAAACCGCCAAGTTGCTCTGTCCTTGAGACTTTGAGGTGTATCTTGACAGCTTACCAGAACAAGCTGGAAGATACCTCTAATGAGGTAACACTTGCAATGTTTGGCTCTATATGTATCGCATTTGGCCTGCAGCAGTACATATGCTTTGCTTGTAAAAAAGGGCAGAAGAGTGGGAATGTTGAGTTGACAGCTTCAAGTATACCTAAAGAAATAATCTCTGTCACTGCTATTTCTCTAAGCTTGCCCTACAGTGAAGTTTTACTTATATTTGTGGAGACAGGGAGTAGAGTTTTTTGTCTTTCTAGTTTAATTTAGTTTTGTTTTCTTGTTAAACCTTTTTGGGATTATTTTTCAATAAATATTTAGGATAAGAAACTATTCATATCTAAGATTTTAGCTAAAAGATGATGATTTAAGAGTGTGGCAGCATATACCGCAATATTCCTAAATACACAGCGCGTGAGCCTCAGTAGTCATTGCTATCAGTTATACAAATGATCATGCCCTCTGTACTTTTAAAAACCAGTGTAATTTTTTGAAAAGAGTGTGTTTTCCCTGGAATCTCTTCTGGAGGTATTTTGCTGTCCTTTCACTTAAAATAGGACCACTACAATACTTTATTTAAGTTATCTGAGAGGATAATGGAAATATTTCAATTTTGGGATTCTTACGGTTGAAAAAAACCAGATGTTTTCCTTGAGTCCTACTGTCCTTTTATTTCACTGGCTGAGAAGTCAGTCTTGCATTTATTTTGTTATTTGTATAGGTAAGGTGACTAAATTACTCCTCTTGTGTGTAAATATTTTATAAACTTGTGGCTTTAAAGGCTGTAGAGAGAAGTTAACTACACCATTAAAACTTTTTGTACAAACTTGTAATTAGCTTATGTTTGAATAAAATTGGCAAATACAGAAAGGCAAGGTGTGATAAGATTGTAAAAATGTCAGTACTATATTTCATTTCTAGGTTTTGTCTTTTGTTTTGACAAATGCATAGTCTAGGTAGTCACTCACAACATTTAAAAAGAAAAAAAAAAAGAAAAGAAAAAAAAAGGAGAAGTATATCAGCTTTGCCCCTTTCATTGTGAAAAGAACAGTCTCCCACAAGACCTTTGAATGTGTTTAATGGACACAAAAATAAGTGACCATGGAAACAATTATACTTTTTAAACAGCAAGCTCTGTTAAGTCTCTCCCAGTGAGATAAGAAAACTGATGTGTATAGTCATTATGAAACTCTTCTGAGACCCAAGTCTGGAAGCTGAAGAGTAACTAGGAACATATTACCCACAGCGAATTGTTATTTGGGAGGAGGAATGTCACGTGATAGGCAGCACAGTTGAAAAGTCGACTCAGCAGGCTTTGGCTTAGTGATGTGCTTTGTTGTGAAACTGTGCCAGAGACAGCAGTGGGGAGACCAAGGGGGTGGCTTCTAAGAAAGCAAAGACAGTGTTCTGACAGAAAGAAGAATGAACTGTCAAGGAAAATAAATCGCAAGCAGAGCAGGACCGACAGATAACCTGCCACAAGACTTCCCAGTAGGACTGCGTGTGACTGACCCTGAAGTTGTCATATGGAGCCAGAGATCACTGAGCACCTTTATGGTGCATAGAAAGGGCAATGCTCTGTCCTTCTTGATTACCCTCGCCCCCACAGAGAATGCTGCTTTTGGGTTTTTATGTTAGATATGTTTAATAATAAAACTTTTTAATAATACAATAATGCACAAGGGGACTATGAAGGGCACTGTGCAATAAAACCAGGATATTTTAATACACAACAGTAAGGGTGTAGTTTTGAGCAATTATTAGATGTTCTCTTTATAGAGAGATTTTCAACAAGACTCCACATATTGATGAATTTGTTAATATATGTGTACACTTGGATGTATACTTGAAATATGCTGGTAAACTTGTCATGTGTCATCTCTAACTTGCTGTACTAAACATTAGATTAAATGATCTAGTTCATTCGTGTGACTGAAAGGTGTATAAATGTTTTGGTTTTTGCAGACAACTAGCTTCTAACTTTTTGTATAGTGCAGACCACTAGAATGTTTAGGGAGAGCAAAAAGAATAGTAAACCAACAAAAAGACTGGAAATATTCCAGTAGCATTCTGTAATTTACTGTAATTATTTCTAAGGGTTCTGCCAGGTCTACTGACATCAAAATATAAAAATAAACAAGAATATAATTTCCAAAGTAATTTGTAAATTTTATCAATGGAGTATTTTGCTTCTGAGTTGTTCATTAAATCTCAGGTGCTTTCAGTAACCTGTACTAGAATACATTTCTAATCCATGCTTTCTTTCAGGCATTTGTATTGCTAGCCTCATAATCCCGTAAACAAAGACATATTATTTTGATATGTTATCTTTTCTGAAAGTGCAAAGTACACATTATGGTCATGAGCTACCTCTAAGATAGTTGCTTGTAATCCTATGAAGACTCAGTAGTCACTGTGCCTCTCAGGAACATTGCTGCTTTGCTGCTTTTACAGTATGTGAGTGTTCAGTAAAGACCCATGCTTATAGCTGGACAATTTCTGCGAATGGCCACCGAATGGAAAACTTGTTTTCTTAAACCACTCCTCAGATCATAATCTAAATTTATTACACTTTCAAGTGCATTTCAGTGCATTTCTATGTTCTTGTCAGATATTTTGAGAGTTAATAAGATAGTTAATAGTGGACTGAGTTTGGGATTCTGCCACTACTCTGTATCTTAAATCGTTATAAAAGAGTTATTTAGTGCTTTTGTAATGGCACATTAATTAGATTGTATGGAGTACAAAAACTGTCAAAGGAATTGAAATCAATTTTGTTGTTTTACTTTTATATACAAAGTTCTTCCTTTATATTGAAGGGGTCATGCAACCTTTCTGTAAAAGCCAGTTTGACCTCCATATATTTTACAGTTTGAGAAAATGAAGGCTCTGTGTAAAAAGATGACAAAAGACCTTGAGATATCCAAGGAGAAAGTGTGTACTTTAAGACAAGACCTTAAGGTATGTTTAATGAATTTAGCATAGAATTTTAAAGTTCTCAAAAAATTATCTTTCTGGATTTAAGGTATCTTTCTTATGAGAATAAGTCTCCATATCATTCTGTTCTGTTGAACAGACTAGTTTACCTTGCAAGCTTGTTAAACCATGCTGCTTTATTCTGGTTACCACTGTAGACTACACAACTGGTCATTTCAATGATTGTACTTCTGAAATAACTTGAAATACATTTATCAATTTGCAAAATACTGTTTTGTATTGAAATTGGCATCAGTATTTTTTTCTTTTAATATTTTTCTCAAGAAAAGGGGAATTTAATTACCTCTGTTCATATGAAGGTATGTTTTCTTAAACATATCCATTCCTTTATTAATTTTTTTTTGTTTGTGTTTATCAGGTTAATGCATGTAATCCATAAGGTTGTCTTTAACACCTATACAATATGCAGCCTAAAATTTCTTGGAGTAAAATCTACCTGAGAACTGATAAAAACACTTGAGAATTCTTTTCTTTACTTTCTGAACAAGAATTTTTTTTTGCCTCTGTTTTTGGCTGACAGCACTTCTGTGATGTCCTGTCTGGTTACATCAACGGCCAAGGGAGTGAGGAAGTCCTGAGGTCATGGTTAAACTTAATCTCCTGACTGGCAGTGTATTGTATTATTGTCAAAATAGTGTGTCTCTAAACCTGGTGTTTTTCAGTCTCTTTTGCTGAGAATATGCTGCATTATGTTTTTATGCAGTGTTTTTCTGCAACATTCATTGAATCTTCATATTAAGGGCTACTTGCAGATGATGTCTTGTCATCTGATCTGAACTTTCTTTACTAATTTATGTTTGGAAGACTTAAGACTTCTGCTTCTGTTCCAGCACCTTTGTAAGACACCTAAGATTTTTGCAACCCATTGCAAGTGATATTTGTATTCTTCCTGAAAAAAATGAGTTTGCTACACACAGAGAGTGCTGGTTTTTATGCAGCATGCCAGTTTCAAATCTCTTTAAATTTTTAGTAATAAAACTGTAGAGATAAGCAAAAGCTAGATCCAGTCTGAAAACATTTGCGTTTGAAATTTAACATTGTTTTAATATTTTAATGTTTTCATGAAGAAGAATAAAAGTCATTGTCTAAAGAATTGGGAGTATCTTTTCTATTATATTTTCCATATAAGAAGCTACGATTTTGTGAAAAATGAACAATGCTTTCAGTTTGACCTTTTGCAAACTTTAGCAGTGCTGGAAATCCAGTGCTTATAGGAGAGCAAAGCATGTGTATCTGTCCACTCTGTCTCACAAATATTTTGACTGTAAAGGGGTAGTTTATTAATTTCTTTGTTTACCTGGTGAAATTTGGTGCTGGCAACATAATGATTGTATTTATGACCATTTCTGATTATTCAGTTACTTCCCATGGTCAAACCTCCAAAGAGGGTCCTCCCATTTTTTTTTCATGGCAATAAAAATACAGTGAGGAACAAGAGCTGTGTTGCTTACAGACTCAGCTGCAACAGATCAGAGATTTACTTAAGAAAATAATGTATGTTTTCACTAGCTCTGAGAGCTTTGCACTCTGCAGAGGATAAGTTGTGTCCCTGCATTCTGTGTCTCATTTGTGGGGGTAGAGGGTATTCTGAAGGTCACTGCATCGTGGAGCTTTTACCAGTCGGGGATGCCCATGTTGTCTAGTTACAAGCTGTAGAAGAGGCCTGTTGTCAATTTTGAAATTCAGATATTGAATTAGCCTGGAATCTTATGAATACATGTGGCTATATGGCTTTACTTCCTCAGATGATGACTGCTAGACTAAGGTAACATTTCACAGACTAAAATTCTTACCAGCCTTTCTGTTCCATGCTTCTGTCTTACAGGAAGCTCAGGATACCCTGGCTGATGCCAGTAAAGAGTTAAATCATCTGCACACTAAGTGTGCAGACAGAGAGACTTTAATAGAAACTTTAAGAACGAAACTACAGGATGTACAACAATGCTGGGAGAAGGAGAAAGTACGTGCCACAGAATCAGAAAATGAAATCCAGAAGCTTACCAGGGCTTACCAGAAGGATATGGAGGTATTACTAGAGACAAGATGACTGTCAAAGAGTCTTTATTTAATCTCAGCTTTATACATTTACATACATCAGATGGTTACTCTTAGTCTTAACAGATTTATCTCTAAAATATGATTTTAAGATACATATTTTGAAATATGTATTTAATATCTATGAGATCTCAGGACATATCAGTTCTCCTTTCTTCTGTATCTGAACTAGTAGCTTAATCATTCCAGCATTTTGAATTTTTGAACAACTGAGTATATTTAAGAGCTACACCTGACGAACAATTCTTTCTTTCTTTCAAACTAAAAGTTAACAAAAATGTTTTACAATTGGAACATAGAGTAGTGTCATTATCATTATTACTGATTCACATATCGTTGAGGTAGTTTTACATGCAGGCCACAAAACCTAGAAATTCTTATTTGTTATCTATTAGGTCATTGTGGTGTGCTATATGAAGGAACGAGTTCACAACATCTTATTTCAGAACTATTATCTCTCTCCTTATATATATTAAGAGGTCTTAATTTTGTTGCTTTTTCCCCTCAGTAAAGTGGTTCTGTACTAGCATTGGCAATGATGTACTTTTAGTCGTGCATATTGAGCTCATTACTTCCACAGATTTGGATATGGATGCCAACTGAGTAAAAAGGAAACATTCTTTCCATCACTCTTACAGTCTGGTATTTAAATAGGGTCCACATGAAACAGCTGAAATTGTTACACACATCAGATAATGATTAAAGTGAAGGAAACTAGAAGTCTGGCACTGTTGTAAAGTCTGCATGTCTACAACACTGTGGTTGCATTCAACATGTGTGAATTGATTTAGGGTCTTGGAATCCCCTTTTTTACCCCAAATGGATAATTATCATCCTTGGTTTATCACAGCCAAGCAAAAATGTAATGAAGGTGGCACACTGGATTTTCCTTGGGGAATTTGCAGATCTGTTAGAAAAAAGGTTTAATTACAATTTCTTTTTAATTGCATAAAATGCCATGAAATAATTGTGAGCAACTGCACCTAGGTGTGATGGAAAGGGCTCAGAAAAACCCTAGTTCCCCATCTCCATTATCCACAATTTCTTAGTGTAAAACCTCATCCAAGGCCCCTGAAAAACAATGGGAACATTTACAATAATTTGACTGTTGAGGTTGTTGTCTATTGTTGTCTTAATCAAAGTTGTTAAGTTGCATATATGTACTAAAAGCATGAAGGCTTTAATTTCTGTTGCATGCTATTGTTGCTAAAGTTTATTTATAACTTGCATCAATTTATTATACTACTGGCTAAAATCAGTGTAACTAAATTAGACATGGCTTGTGGAATGTAACTGATGAAGCTATAAGCCTGTTTTATCTGGCCATTTAGTCTCATTCATGATCCATACAAAAACAGTTTTAAAAAGACTTTAGAGTGATAGCTGTATAAACGGTGTGTTGTGCTGCCAAGCCAATCAGACAATTTTCTGCATGCTGTGCAAATGTTAGAAGTGGGTACAGTTTGAATGTAACTGGAAGTGTTAACATGAATAAATAAATTGCTTGTACTAATAGCATGGAATTTTTTATCTGTGTCAGCTCCTGGTTGTGGCCACTGCAGGACTGGTCTTTCTTTATATACTCTATGTCTAATTAGACATAAAGTATAAAAAATAATTAGACAAATTTTGTAAAAACTGTTTTCTTACACTTGTTTTGATATGTATGACTGCAAATATTAGCAATTGAGGAATTTTATAAAAGGTTTGAGAATGAGCTTTGTGGGATTTTTTTCACCTGCTTGTATTACTTTCCATATGATGCATATATTTAGATTCTAACACTGTTTGGGTACAACAGTAAATTTTTCTTTTTGTTTCAGGAAAAACTAATCTTCCTCCATAGCTTATACCAGTGTTTGGTAGCAGGCCGTGTACTTATAAAACAACCAGAAGGCATCCTAGATAGATTCTCTTGGTCTGAGCTTTGTGTAGTCTTGCAGGAAAATGTTGATGCCCTGATCTTAGACCTCAGCAGGGCTAATGAGAAGGTAAGTGTCCTTAGGCACCATCTACCTCTATTAAATTCAGTGACATTTGTCCTCATCACAGTATCATTAAAAAGGACTGACATTCATCTTGTTTCAAAAAAGATTTGGACGTTAATAATTCAATACCATTAATTATGGCTTGTCTACAACTCAGTTTGATGCCATTGCTGTGGGCATGTAAATGTGACTGAAGTCAGTATGAAGTCTCTAAGCTCCACTTTCAGTGCAGGACATGCTAATAGTACTAGCCAATATTAGCCACAGGGACCTAATTAAAAGAAAATAAATTAATCTTACTGATGAAGCAATTCAAAGAACTTAGTCATTTACGCTAATAAAACAAGTCTTTATTTTACCGTAAAACAGAAACAAAATGCACTTACTCTAGGAATATCATCTTTAAATTATATGTCTGTGATTCAGAGGTGCTGTGCCAATGTATTTTTTTCATTTAATTGTAATTTATGTGTTATAAAATTTGTATTCAGAAACACAAATAGAAAATACCTATTTTTATAAAACACGTCAATATTTGTTATAGGGAGAAGCTGTACTTTTCTGAATTATTTTGATGTAAGCAAGTTTTCATGGCCTTTCTCCACAGAAATCCCTGCATTTTTAGGAAAGAAAATAAGTTTTTAAATAAGTTAAACTGACTTCACAGGCTAACATATGCCAGCCTTCAGAATTTCAGTTTGTTTTCTGGCTCCATTGATCAGGCCAGTCCTAAATGTAGTAGAGTGACTCCAGAACTTGGCTGCCTTGACATTTTGGTTTTGAGTCATAGAAAGGGAAAAGCTCTTTTGAACAACTATCATCTTCTGGAATTGTTACCACTCTTTTGGCTCAAGTAAAGTGTAGGGATGGTTACGGTGAATTGTTTTAACTCTGCCCATCATTTAATAAATACCCCAGCAGTCAATTGAAATTACTAAAGAGGGATAGGATAAAATCTGGATTATTCAGATTTGATGCGCATTTCTATTTTCCTTTTGAAGTAAAAGAGGAAAGGGAATAGAGGAGAAGGGAGTAAACATTGTTGAGAGTGTTTGGGGGTGTTGTGTCGTATTGTTTCTTGCTTTTTAATTTAGTATGGTTATTGATATTGACTGTGAGGTCTCTAGGGCTCTTTTCATGTACTTACTAGCTTTTCAGGGATTTTGAACAGTATTGTTACCTGTGTTGTACCTGCTTTCTTGAGAACAAAATTTTTCTCTTGCATTTCTGTGTGACCTATTTTCAAGGTATCTTTCTGACATTCCCTAGTAGTAAAAGTGTGTAGATGTGTGTATTTAAAGATCATTGTTAACTTGATTAATTTCTCCATTTAGTTTGCATGGGAGCTGCAAAGTTATCCACAGAGTGAATCCCTTCACACTTGTTGAAAACACATCATAAACTAGGGAGCTATTTGTGAGAAAAACATTCTGTACACTAAAATTTCCTGAAATTCTTTCAATACTTAATAGCATCTTGTTTTAGCTTTCCACTAAAACAAAAATTAAATTAAGGGCTGGTTTTTTACTTATTATTTGCAATTCTTGAAAACTGCTAAAGGACTGGTATACTCAGATTACTACTTTAGCAGCACAAGATTTAATACACTTATTTAAAAAAAATACAGGAAGTGTCCGGTTCAAGTTTTCAACAAAAAAAGCACCAAATATCTGCAAGGTTGTATAAGGATGGCAAAACTGAAACCAAATTTTTGTTCATTTGTTGCACAATTCAGATAAATAATCTGTCATTTAATGAATATGTTGAAGAAATTACAGATTATGTTTTCTGCTGGAATAGTCTGTGGTTAAATTAATATGTACAATAAAGTAAAAAGGTGTTTAGAGAGGTAAGAGAATTTCTTTTTAAATGCTTGTCATACAGATATCTCACCTAGAATATATTTGTAAGAACAAGTCCAATACTTTGAAGGATCTTTGGCAGAGCCAGGAAGATGCTTTTAACGAAATGGCTGAACAGATGAAAACACAGGCAAGCTGCTGGCAGAAAGAAAAAAGGTATCTGGAACAGCAGTGCTCAGGTCTCCTTGGGGGAGTTCATGCAAGGGCACAGGTATGGTGCTGTGATCTTCTGATTTTTTTTTCTTGTAAATATTTAGTGGATTATTTCAGCAGTTTAAGCCCCTAACCAGTTTAAGGTTGTTTAAAATTAAAAAAACCCAACCAAACAAAACCCAAACCCCTGTGTATTAACTGAATTTATAATAAGAAATAAATAACTTTGTTAAAACATTCCAGAGGTGAACTGCTTAATTTGACCTACCGTTGCTAGGGACTCTTTTTCTTTTGAGGATATTAAGGCTGCAAGATTGAACTTTAAGAATTATATAGGGCAACAGTTATTTTTTCAATGTCATGCTTTGCAAAGACTGTGTAGAGTAACAGTAATGTCGTATCATTGGGGGATAAATTTAGGTATATACATTCTGACCCTAAGAAGCAATTAGCAGTTACAGTGGTAGATTTCAATGCTGTTGAAGGACTCTGTTACAAAAGGAAAAAAAAGGTGAAAAAGTGTAAAAAGTGTAAAACTGTTGCCACTGATTGTTAGAAAGGTTAATTGCACTCTAGAATGTTCACTGTTATTCTACAACCACTGATCACTATATTTTCAATCACATTCTTTTACCTGTGTTTCGATTAAAAGTGTTGTGAAATAGAAGAAATAAGATATGCCTTGTTATTTGTGACTGCCATCTGAAACTTACTTCATCAGAATAATACTTTATTTGACTCAGATTTTAGGCTTGGAAGTCTTTCAATGGTAATTTATTAGGAATGAGTTTTAATCTTGTAGATACTATTTGCTTGATATTTACATGTTACATCAGAGATTGCAATTGTAAAAATGTCCCTGTGAGTAGAATAAGTGGCATCCAGATTTATATTAAACTTCACCTGTAGTTTCCTTTTATGAAATTATTACCAAAAAAAAGAATAGTGAATGAAGGAAGCTTAATTTTAATTTTAAAAATGAGATTTCCTTCCTAAAGAAAAAGTGGATTTACGCAATAAAGATAGGGTCTGAGTCATCTCTTTCAGAACTCTAGTGTTTTGTGAAAAATCAGTGCAGTTTAGTGTGCCATTCCTTGGCATGGTGCTGAACCTGCCAGTCTTCCCAGCTGAATTGTCTAGGAGCATGGAGAGCATGTACTGAAAATGTGTCTCTCTTTTGTGGAGCACAAATTAGGCATGTCTTTTGGAAAAAACCTTTACCTATCAACTTACTGTACAGGACTACTGAGTTTCTAAAAGGGAATTGTTTTCCCTTGGAAAGTCTGGGCATGTTTTCTAACACAGCTGGAGTAGTGCAAACTGGTAGTGTGTAATCTAGGTAGTGCAATGTCTGTATACACTTAGGTGATTCAACAATCTCTTTTCCATCCAATGTTCCAGTTTGTCTTCTTTACCATTCAGTGTTAAACTATCAAGAAGACAGTCTAATTTCTTCTGGAATTCTAATTTATGACTGACTTTGGATTTGCAAATACTGACTTAAGACTTTCCCTCCCAGGGATCCATGGACGTCTGTTATTAGAGCTGCCCTAATCCTGATTGCCTGTTTTTCCAAACTGTATTTGAGCTGTTGTATTTTGAACCTGCTAGCCATATTTGTCTGCAAGGTCTCTGCTCTGTTTGATCAGAGGTGTGCAGACAGACTGTCATAGCCTTATTACCAAAGGAAACAAGGAAAAATGTGCCACAAGTTACAGAATGTTTTCAAAAGATCTTTTAGATTTGCTGACTTGCCAGTGTTTACATAAAGGTACAGAATGCAATATTTAAATTTAATGATTTTAACAGACTTTATTAATTAAATTTTATAATCTGTGCAAGTGGAATATAATTTGTCAGTATTTCATTGTGCAACTGGGGCTCTCCTCACTCTAGGACACTTATTCTAGCACTACAAGGAAACTGTACCAGTTTGCTGCATTTTCCATCCAAAGATCTGAGTGTAAACCTTGTAGGGTTTAATTCCTTTCTAAAAAGGAAAGATGAGTGATTTTTGCTGTCCTGCACCAAGCTAATGATATTGTTGCTTTGTCTTCAACCAGTGTTCCATGACTACTTCTAGGTATTTTCTCCTCAGAAATCCTGTGTCAAGACTTTGTTAGTTTTTTGAATCGTTGCTACATGTGTGAAAGCAAACTGAAGTGTGTTAATTCATACTCTCAAGAGTTAACACAGAGCTCTAACTGTGCAACAGTATCAGTAATGTATCTTGAAAATTATTGTTTTGGTTTATTAAAACTCCAGTAGAGAGTTAGGCCTTTTCAGAATTATCTTATAATTAAAATGTAACACTCCAAAATCTGGAGGTTTTAGTAGCAGTGACACCTGCTACTAAACAGTACCCAGCCAGTACTGTTCAGGGTCCCTGGTTCCAAGGTAGGATCTATGAATGTTAATAGGTACTACTTCACAGCTGGTACTGTAGATCAAATGGATTATAATCTCAAGGCAATTTCACTGTTTTTCTGTAGGGCAGAAATTCCCAGAGTATAGCCTTATCACAGATCAGCAATAACCAAGGCACTCTATAGATATCACTCTCTGTCAGTGGTCTCCATGTTTGGAGAGTCAATGGAGCTTAAAGTGCACATCCTTTTTCCTTGCCTTTTGTAGCAGGAGTCCAGTCCTCTTGATTTGATAGTGTTCCATTTTGAAAATGTTACTGTGCCTGTTCCTTATACTCACACAAATTATTTATTCAGGCTGTTCACAGTCTCATAGGAAATATCCTCTGAATTTTAACTACCAGTTGTTATTTGCTTATTGTTTAGATATTTATTAATCTGTCCCCAATTTTTTGTGGCAACCACTTAAAATAGAAGGGTTTTGTTCTGATATGCAAAAACATGTTGTGAGAGAAAAATTCTGTAACTACTTTAAAAATGTTAATTCCGACAGAAAAATAAAAGGTTTGCTGAATAAGAAAGAGAAAAAGTCCCCTAGAGAGAAAAAAAAGGGTTTATTTTTTTTTTTTTGCTTTGTTTGGAGGCCTTGCTTTTACAGCAAGGCAGGTAAATTAGATAAAGGATATAATATATTGCAGTTGTGTCAAAAGTCAGTGCAAAAGGAGGAGGAGGAGTATGTGTAACTATACAGGTCCTGACCCACTAGGTGTCTTTGGTAGACATGTCTGACCCTTGTACTTAAACCACAGCAAAGGGAGGACAGGGCCCTTGATGTTGTTTATTTATATGTATAGGTGTCTATATTTGGAAAAATACAAGAGCTGAAATACAGGAATCAGAAACTCATAGAATGTCAGAATGGGTCAGGTTGGAAGGGACCACAGTGGGTCATCTGATCTGACCTCCCTGCTCAAGCAGGGTCATCCCAGAGCACATCACACAGGACTGTGACCACATGGTTCTTAAATATCTTCAGTGAGGGAGACTCCACAACCTCTCTGGACAATCTGTTCCAGTATATGGTCACCCTCACAGTAAAGAATTTCTTCCTCATGTTTGGGTAGGTGTCACGTGCATCAGTTTCTGCCCATTGTCTCTTGTTCTGTTGATTGGCACCACTGGGAAGAGTCTGGCTCCACGCCCTTGACACCTTCTCTTCAGATACTTATAGACACTGATGAGGACACAGGATCTCAGAACACTCAGGGTTAGAAGGGACCTCTGGACCTCATCTAGTCCAACCTTCCTGCCAAGGCAGGATCACCTACAGCAAGTTACCCAGGAAGCCCAGGTGGGTTTTGAACGTCTCCAGAGAGGTTCTACCTTCATGGGCAGCCTGTTCCAGTGCTCTGCCACCCTCAACGTAAAGAAGTTCCTCCTCACGTTCCAGTGGAGCTTCTTGTGTTTTAGTTTATGGCCATTGCTCCTCATCCTGTTGTGGGGCACCACTGAGAAGAGTCTGGCTCCATTGTCTTAACATCCACCTTTGAGATATTTATCTGCATTAATGAGATCCCCTCTCAGCCTTCTTTTCTCTAAACAGGCCCAGCTCCTGCAGTCTCTCCCCATAAGAGAGATGCTCCAGACCCCTGATCATTGTTGTGACCCTCTGCTGAACCCTCTCCAGTAGCCCCACGTCTCTCTTGTACTGAGGACCCCAGAACTGGACACAGCACTCCAGGGCTGAGTAGAGGAGGAGGATCACTTCCCTCAGCCTGCTGGTCACACTCTTCCTCATGCGCACCAGCACATCTCTGTAATTGCAATGAGACTCAAAGCCCTGTGGCTGCACAAAGATCTCTTGTTCCTCCTGTTTGATCCCCATACTGTGTGCATTGGTGTATAAGCACTTTATAGAAGTATTTGATTGTGTCGATATCCCAGTGGGTGTGCAGAGGGACACCCCTAAGTCCTGTCTTGTGGTTACATCTTTGGGTGCTTGTACTCACTGGAGGTATCCCCTCTTAAGCCTCCTTTTGCTTCTTGGGTGGTCACTGTAGTTTTTATCTTCCCACATCTTATGTCTGTTGAGCCTGGCTCTATCTCCATCCCTCTTCAAACCTCGTTTAAAGTTCTCTCAAAGAACCCTGCCGGCTAAGATCCTTTTTCCGCTTTGAGACAGGAGGATCTCCTTTGTTGTCAGCAGACTCGGTGTCATATAAACTGACCCATGTCCAAAAAACCCCCAACTTCTGCTGGTAACTCCAGTCTTGAATCACACCTGTGAATTCTGTGTGATTTTCCTATTTCTTGCCCCATCATTCCCTGAAACTGGTGTGACAGAAGAGAACACAACATGTGGTCCAGATCCATTGACCAGTTGTCCCAAGGCCCTGAGATCCCTCTTGATCATCTGCAGCCTTTTTATTGGGACTTTGTTGCTACCCACTTGGAAAACCAGTAATTGGTAATAATGAGTGGGCTGTACCAGGCTGGGAAGTTTGTTGTGATGTCTCTTACCCAGGCCACAGGGAGGGAACACACCTCCCAGTGGGTTGGGTCTGGCTGGCATACTGGACCCTCCATTCCTCTCAAAACAATTGCTACTACCTTTCTTTTTTTCTAATTCAGGAGGTCATGATGGGGGAGGTAGGCTGCCCTGCCCTAGATGATCTGTCCAGTCCAGATGGACTCTCATTCACGTTCTCATTTCCCTGGTTCTGAGATTCCAGAGTCTCATGCCTATTGTGTAAGGGCACCTGGGAAGGTGAGGTAGTTTGGGAGGGGATTCACCTGCCACCCCAAGCAGAAACCTGTTTCCACTCACCTCGGTCTCTAAGGTCCCCTCCTTCTACCTGGTGTTGAGAGGGTGGGGATCCATTGCTTCATTTGAAGTGGACAGTTGGTGCATTTGTCTAAGGCATGGTAGAGTGTGGCTCCACCACTCCATCTCTTCCACAGAGTCCCTAATACTTCTTATTCTTTCTACTCCATCTTTCAGCTCTGCCATTAGGCCAAGCGGATCATTGACCTGATCGCATTTCACATAACTGTTCTCTCTGCTGTCCTCTGAGAGCAGCACCAGGCTGTGGCACTTCTGCAGCCTCTGACCTGGGCCCCTGCATGGTTTCGTGAGTGCTCTGTCTGGGTCACACTGTCCTTTGTGGTGTGCACAGGAAGCAACTTTTGTCCAAGTGGACAGTGCACCTGAGCTCTCTCAGGGAGAGTGATGATCACCAACTGAGCTAAGTGCTTGAGTTGGCAGCACCTCAGTGCCCTTCCTGCTTGCCCTGCCTGTGCAAATGGCATCATGGTGCCCTGGCTGACATCCCATGCCCTGTTTGCCTGCTCTGTTCATCGTTCTTCTGGTTGCTTGGCCTCCCTGGGGGACAGCTTTAGTACATGTGGGGTAGGCACTGTCTTTGTGCTGCCACCCATGCTGAGTCAGAGCTGCAAAAGGATAACCTTTTTATGTCTCTGTGTCATCACATTTCTAGTTTCCAGTTCTGTTTCCATGCCAGAATAAAGAGTAAGGGCACAATACAAAGTAAGATAAAGTAGTTTTGCTAGTGGCACCTGATTTTTGTTAAGATTTCTTGGAGTCAGTGAAGCTCTGCAACCCAGTGAGGTGCCTGTCAAAGCTCAAACACCAAAGGAAAACAGCTTGCCAATGTTTAGGAAGAGAAGTATGTGTCCTTTTCAAAAACTGTGCTTTTAAGCTTTAAAGAAAACACTAGAAACAGTGTGTTGTAAGACAAAAGAAATTATTAGCCAATAAAAGCAAGAAGGTATCTTTTCTTACAAAACTTTTACATTTCTGAAGTCAGAGATTGTCTTATTTACTTTTGCATGTTACCATATGACCGTAAGCACAAAAACAAGCGTTAATTAGCCAGAGCACTGAATGTTGGTATTGCTGCCAAAGAGCCTTGCAGGGATCACAGTTTGTTTACTTGGATATTGGCTTTTCACCTGTGATGGCCAGAAACCTAAGATATTTTCTAAATTCGGCTTGCTTCTTCTGTTCCTTCCAGTCATGCTATCAGGGTTTTTATCTATAAAAATCAAACACTGTAAATAATGCAGTAGCACTGAAAGTATTGTACATGTTCATACTTAATTTTAGCATTAAGTGACATATGTGGCCTGTAAATTGCATTTTGAAATTAGATCTTTTAGTGGCCTACTCTATTTTTGTATCACTTTAAGTATTTTAATAGAATTACAAATCGTTTCACTCCTAAAAAACTGCTAAAATATTTATTTGGTCAAAGACATTTTGAACTGACATTTTGACTAAGATATAGTGTAGAGGCTTCCATTTGCATTCTAGAGATAACTGTATATTTTTTTAATTCTGTTGTGCTTGCAGAATGGAGGAGGGAAAAAAACTAGGGTACTGCCCTCATCACTTGCTTGGAACATGTACCAAGTAAAACACATGAGAATGTGGCTGGATGATATCGTTTTACTTCTCTTTTGACCACTGCTAGAAGGAATAATATCACACCATTTTAACAAAAATATCTGTAGCTCTAAGAGAGATATCTGAAACTTAGCATAATCCTCAATTTTCTTCATCATATGGGCTTGTCATTCCATCCGTGTTTTCCTTTTTGTGACCATGGACTGTAAATGGAGCATATGCATTAAACTTGATCTTGTGAGTTCTTTGTGAACAATGCCTAAAGTTTATTACCTCCTAGTACCAGTGGATCCTGTTTAACTGTAGTCATCTCCCCAATCACAAAGGGCTCTCATGCGTCAAGTCTCTGAGGTGACTTAGAGCTCTCAGCATAGTGTCTTGATTCCTTTACAGGAACTGCAGTCTGCATAATCTAACCTTAGTCCTGGCATTCCATGACTTGTTAGCATCTTCATTTTGCTACACCAGTTTGATATTATAAGTCTCTCTCTTTCCCTGTTTCAGTGCATACAAAGGAAAATAAAAAATGCTCTGTAACTTGGAAAAACTGTAATGGCACTAGTCAAAATAAAAATATCTGTATTACATTGTTCCTTTGAAAACCCAATTCTTTATGAGATGTAATTAATCTGTGAATATATAAGTAGGGGGTTGATTACAAAGTAATTAAGAGATCACCTTTACTTCCCCTTTTCCAGCTGCTGCCAATCTGTCAAGGTTTATGTTCCAGAGTCTTCCTTATTTTTTTTTCTTTCCCTTACGCTAACTTTCTTTCTCCTTTGTTGAGCAATGTTCTTTCTGAAATTGGAGGGCATAATTGCTAACTGTTAAGTCAACACATAAAACTGTATTGTGGACAACCAGGTGCTTTTGGACCTTGTGTACTGCAGTAGAAGTGGATTATCATCAGAAACCAGGAATCTGTTTGTAGCTGAAGATTGTGAAAACTTTCCTTGTACTATTGATTTGTTTTCATCTCTAACTGTTTACTAGAAGGGATACTGTCATCATCATTAGTAATAATTTTTGTCCTTTAATGTGTGTTATTTGAATGTGAAAAAATTAATTTTCTTCTTTTTTAGCTTTTGTGTTAGTAAAAATGATTTTGTTGCTTAAAAAAAAAATCTTATTGTTAATATTTTTTCTGGCTTTGTTTGTTTGTTTTTTCTGTTTTATCCCAGGAATACCACGGAACAGCAGAGAAAAATAAGGAAAAAGTGCGTGTCCTTGAAAAAAGTCAGGAGAAATTGGCCCTTGAAAGTGTTTCTGTGAAAAATACGTTAACACAGTTTCAGAAGGAGCATTCATCTCTCTTGGCAGCCTGTGCGCTATTGGCAGGTGCCCTGTATCCTCTCTATGGCCAATTGTGTGCTATGTCTTCCCAAAGAGACCTTCTCCAGGATCAGGTCAACATTTATGAATTAGTGAACCAGAAGATTAGGACCCTAGTTCATGCTCTATCTGATGGTGAAGAAAACAGTCAAAATGAAGTAAAAATAAAGAAAAGAAAATTTCAAGGCCTGATTTATGTATTCCGAAGAGCTGTAATTGCAGTTTTGGCAGCTAAGAGACTTAAAGTTTTAGCCCAACCTTCTAGTTCCCTCTTCACCTGGACAAATGGCTTAAAAGAAGGCATTGGAATTCGAGTTTATGTAGGAGAATCTAAAGGCAAGCATAATCTATCAAGTATTCATGGTTAGAGAATAACATATAATAATATTACTATTAATGGAGTGTAAAGACAAATTTAATGACATTTTGACAAATGTTATTTCTGGATTTGTGATTTTTAGAGTACTTGACAAATGTAATTTCCCCTAAAAGGAAATGCTTAGGCTGTTAAACATTGCAAATAAAGTTGCAACTACAGATGTGAAGTCACACTGTTTGATATCCTTGATATTTGTGTTATGGATTTCAGAACTAGGTACATCTCCTCTATGTGGTAAATATCTTGAAATGTTCCTACATTATTAATCATCAGCATATTTTTTGAAAAGGTATATCCTCTTATTAATAACTTGTAATGTTTATTTCTTACTGAAAAATACAAAAAAATTGCTTACTGATTCAGGTAAAG
This sequence comes from Manacus vitellinus, assembly GCF_001715985.3. Lineage (NCBI taxonomy): Eukaryota > Metazoa > Chordata > Aves > Passeriformes > Pipridae > Manacus > Manacus vitellinus. The sequence goes on along the minus strand of NW_021939324.1, from coordinate 274,631 downwards.
TACTAGTGTAGGATTTCTAAATTTTCTTTAGAGATTATGTAGTCTTTTTGTCACTTTCTGTTGCCAAACAAGCTCATGTTTCCCCCTACAAGGAAAAATGGCATAAAAATGTTTTCCAAACTAGAAGATTGATCTACTTTTCTGTTCTAGTAGTTCTGGAAGCATATTTAATACAGTCTAAATTGTTTTGAAAGAAGAATTAGTCTTTCCTTTATGTACTTAGTCAATGTCTGAAAAAGCTGGGGATAGTAGTGCCTTATCTAAGTTATTCAGTTATAATGTTGCTAGGTACAATTCTGTTTCATAGGTTGTGAAGAGGAAGAGCTTAACTGTGTTGAAGAACTCAGCTGGTTTACTAGTTCTAACCTCCTTGCTGCGATAATCGGTTCCGTCACTGAGTTGCAGGATGTTATTAACAAACCAGGTAATTTTAAAAGTATATTCTTGTAGTAGAAGATTAAAAAACATCGTTTGCATCTTTAGGATTTTACCTAAACTATTCTGGATCAAATCTCCTGAGACTTATAGTGTTGGAACAAATTAATTTTCTTTAATTGGTGATATCATACTTTATCCTTTTGGTAAAGTATCCTTTTGGTATATAGAGTCATGGGAACAGAATGTTGAAGAGTGCTTTTAGAAGTATGTAAACAGTCTCAATTGACACAGTTTATAACAGTCCTTATTTTATGTCTCTATTGTGTTCCCTCTCTAAGTTTATTTTTAATTAGATTTATGTCTATATTCCCTAATTTTCTCAGTCTGTCTTTGTATAGCATTCTACTCTGCCTATGGAAAATTGTAGTGTCAGTTTCTGGAAGTGTCACCTCGTTATTCCCATCTGTTGACTATTTTTCTTAATTTATTTGCAGTGAGAACTGATGTAAGGTTTTACTTGGTTCATCTGCATTGCTGCCATACTTAGTTCTCTGGTAACTTGTAGTTTTAAAGTACCAACATTACTGTCACAGAATAAAGGATATTAAAGGAGGGGTAATTTATATGAATAAAGGGAAACAGGAAGGCGATTCATTTCCCAGAAGCCTAGACAGTAAACTGTTACTAGAAGACTGCCATTGAATCAAAAGTGTTTTGATTCAATTTCAGGTGCTCTCTTAGATCATCCTGTTCTCAGTAACTTAAATTTACATCCTTACAAAGCAAAATTTGAACCCTGTTTCAGAATATTTACAGGGTTTGTCGTGCAAGTGTGCCTGTGTATATAGTGTTGTGTAGGAACAGCAAATTGAAAAAGAATCAAGACAAACTCATCAGCAGCACAGATGTGCTGAAGTGACTAGTTAGAATACCGTAAACATCATGATATTTTGCCAATTGGAAGTATATGAGAATTCTGGTGGGCTCAATTTATTAGATATCTCTGCATTCAACAGAGGCTTGATTTTTGAGAATTAGGAAAAGCCAAGCTCAGAATGTTATGGCCACAGTCAGTTTGGTGATTCTTTCATATCTTATCTCTATTTAAAGTTATTTGCACAGAACCTCAAGGTCTAACTGTCTGTGTGTTACTTGGAATTCTGTTCCTCATGAGATCAAAAGTCTCCTAGGAATCTTTGGTTCAAAAAATAGTAATAAATAATTTAAAGTTTGACATGAAATTTCCAGAAGTATTGGAGTAATTAGGCTCTGAAGGAATATATTAGAACGAAAGCTTCCACACTTAGAAAATTATTTTATGTTCTGTAACTAATATTTTAAGTAGGACTTAAACCTTCAAACTGACATAAAAGAATTTGGAATTTTTTAAAACTGTAAATAGGCAATCGGAGAGGCATCTGGTCTCTTCAGATCTTTAAATAATGACAGTTCCAGATTAGACTGCACATCACAGGAGAAAGTAGGTACAAGAAGGTGCTATCTATATCAACAAGATGGAATGGTTCAGTGTCTTAAAAATTATGTTTAAAAATGCCTAGATGTTGAAGAGACATTTGAGGCAGTTGAAAGAAACCAAATCCAGATCACTCAGATAATACTGGAACATTTAGGCTTGTGTGCCCTGGTGATTTGAGTCACATTTCTTGATCTTTTAACTTTTAAATATGTGGTTTTGGTTTGATATTGATGTTCACTTCCTTGCATAGTGTTTGTTAGTTTGCTTCTCATTTTAACAGGTCTTGGAATGATCTCTTAGCTTCAGTTTCGATACAACTTCATTACAGTGTTGGAGTTTTTTGGTTTTTCTTTGGTTTTTTGTAAGGTTAATTTTCTAGGTTTGTTAGAACAGCATCTGTACTGTGATAAACCAGAGAAAGTAAAGGCCAAGATTTTCAATATGTATCATCAACTGTTACATATGCAAAATTTTTGAAGCTTGACATGTACATTCTAGTCTTTCGTAGTACTAAGTTAATCCTGCTGACTGTTCAATTTCACCAAAACAGAGTAAACAAGAATTGTTTTTTTATGTCAGTGAAGTAAGATTTGACACTTTTCATTGTCTTTTTCTTCATTTATTTTATATGACTTAATTGCTTTTTGTGATATACATTTATTTGTGTTAATTAATTCTGATACTCATCATAATGTACATAATTTAATGGTTTTATTGTAATTCCTTTTTCCTTCATGACAAGTATGTAAAATGTATATATTTAAACAGTGTATTCTCTTCCCAGTTATTATGGATACAGTTCCTTGTGGAATTGTATTAAATTCTCATTTTGTCTTTCAAAGCAGTCAGTAACTTACTTCAGCATATTTCTGTGTATTTACTCCAAGCTATTCTTCATTAAAAAAATAGAGCAGATAACTATTAGTCCCTATCCCAAGAAAGTGCCTTAAGTTGTGGATGCTGAACTATACTGAATAGTGGGAGTCCTGATTGTGAAGTAGAATAATCATTTCAAATTGCTACTACACATCTGTATGAACTGTTATTTTAAATTTAAGTTAAAGGTGAGATTCTAGACACAGGGAAAGGGGCTGCCATGCTAGGTGCTGCACATATGGAGAAATACTGTGTTTTCTGACAGGCAGGCAATCTTATAAACTGGGAATAGCAAGTGGAAATACTAGGAAAAATGATGGAACAGTAGCTCACTGGTGGTGTCCTTGTTTTGATATTTATCAGAAATCATGGCAGAGTTTTTTACATGGAAAGCCATATAAATGTTCCAGTTTTAATTTTAGGTTAGTTTCATTAAACATTCAAACTGATGAATGTATCATGACTGGAGTAACGAGAGGGTCTTTGAAGGTGACTGACAACTCTTACAGGATAATCTGTGATAAGAGGTGAATTGAGGAAGGTAGCTTTTTCTTTTTTTGTGATCAGTAATAGAGAACCAGCATAAGGAAAAGAGAGGACTCCTGGCCAAGGTAGACAGAGCATTACAATAGGAGGTTTTTTTCTGGGTATGAAAAAAATGTGGTTTTTTTTTTTTATTTCAAAGGATATATTGTTAGTTGAAGTGCAAGATAAAAATGCCTCATAAGATTTTTAACTTTAAAGATGAATAGAAAGAATGCTATCATAGTCATGAAGAAAAGATCTACTAGTAACTGGGATTATAGAAAATGTGTATTCAAAAATGATACTCCATTTGAGCACTGGAATCATTGGAATGGTGGTATTTCAAAACCAAGCAGGAGAATAACTCTAAAAATGGAATATTTGACTTTATCAAGTACTTTTCTTTTTGTTATTTGCTTATAGATAAATTTCACCTTGTGTAAATGATCTTTATGGTGAAAATTGTAATATAAAAATATTAATAAGCATGTTTTTGTGCTTTTAACCTTTGGCTTTTTTTCTTCACAATCTTTAAAAAAGACTTTTTTAACTTAAGCTGTGGTTATTTTTTTTTCTGCTTATAGTCTTAAGTAAATACTTTAGTTCACTGCAGCAACAGGAGATCTGCTGTACTACTGAATGTAAATAAGCTCTTCCATGCTTGTCATCTTACACTGATAGTATCATAAGACAAGTAATGACAGATTAAGACCTGCCTAGCTGAGGGAAAACTAAATTACAAGACTTTTATTAAGGCATAAATAAACCTATTAACTGTTATCTGGAATACCAATTAGTGGAAGGAGCACTGACAATTTTATTTATCAACATTAAACACAATTATTAATTACAGACCTGACGAATCTAGCAGTAAGCAGGACATGTTGGGTGTGCTGGGGCCTTAAGTCCATTATATGAGAAGGATGATTACCAAAATCCTATGGGAAAATAAGTAATTGTAGCTGTAAAATTTTAATTGCCTTGGAATAAGGTAAATTATATTCTCTTGTCTCAGAATATAAATAGTACTATGTTAAGGTACCAAGCCTCACTAATTTTGAACAGCAAATGACTTAGACATCTGTAGAGGGGAGGGAAGAGGAGCCCGGAAACCCTCAGAAATTTGCATTGTAAATATTGCGATAAAGTGATTTACCATGTGCTATCACATCTGACTTACTTCACCTGACTTGCATTTGCATGCATTCATCTTGCATGTTTTCTGAATTACAAAATTAGAACACCAAAGAAAGTCTTAAGAAAGTATAGTATTGGGGAAGAACATGGTAACAACTGGAAAAATAGTCTTTGGCAAATGAATCCTATTCTTTAGAATCCTATCCTACCCTTCTGTTCAAAAAGTGATAAGAGTAGAATTTTCATTGCTAAATACACAATTTGTCCTGTGTCTCTCTGAGGTATTCCTGTGAACTCGGTCTTCCAATCTTTAATAGAAATTTCCTACTGAATATTTTAAAGATGCTATTTGTTGTTGCTTTTTTTTCGCTGAAAGAAACTGAAATTAATAACCTACTTGATTTTTTTTTTTTTTTTTTAAGATACAAAGTCCTGGCTTTCTGGAAAGTTACTTGTAAGTGCAGCCAGGAACTCCTTTTCAAAACTTATGGACAGGCTGAATGTAATAATGGAGACGGTTCCATTAGACCACAGCAAGTGCATTATTTATCTGGAGAAAGACTCTTTGGTACACAGTCTGGCTCGTGGACTTCACAAAATAAATACCCGGGCCCTGGAAGCTGGACTGTGGGACAGATTATCCAGTATGGTATGCATATTTATTGTGCTACTTCATGTAAGCAGTAGATTCATAAAAAGTCTTATGATGAAGCTCCCTTGATAGTACCATTAATTTTGTTTCAGATTGTTTATGAGTCTGTTACACTGAAGTCAACTATGTAGACATTAGAAGCTGATTCGTAACAGCTAGAAGCATTTGGGCATGGATAGTTCTTTTATTTCATTGTCAAAGAATTTAAAAAAAAGATTTGATGTATACAAGAAATTTTTTTTTTAAATTCTATCAAAACTATATTTGCTTTATAAGAACAAACTTGCTTGTGGCTTTCAGTGAATGTTAAGGTTCTTTTTTTTTGTCTGTTCTGTTTTCTACTGCTTGGTGTTCTGTCTTTCAGTAAAGATAACCTTCTTCCTTTTAACCAAAATGAAAGGATAAACTTTCTCAAATAATCAGTCTTTTATTGTGGGCTGTTTATGAAAATGATACTTCCTTGAAAACAGAATTTTCAGTAACCCCCAAGAGTAGGTGATACAGATTCACATTTTTACACTCAGGTGTGTCTTTTAGAGATGGAGGACAAGATGAGAGCTTTGTCTACTTTGCTTGGGTATTATATGTGATTTATCTTATTCCTAAAATACATGGTACATGGTACATTAATTTACTTCTGACTACTCACAGAAAAACATAGAATCCCTGCAGGAGCAAATATTTGAATTTACTCAAAGGCTTCATACAGCAGAGGTGGAACGCCGCTCACTGCGTCTACAACTTGCAGAATTCAAATGGGATTTCAGTGAGATGAAGAAAGAAGCTGACAAAGCCCAGGGCCTGCAAGAGCAATTAAATATGCTTAAACAAGTAGGTATATTTGGTTTAGAGGAGACTGCTTGTAAGAAATTCTTTTACACTTTTTGGGGGGAGTATGTGTTCTTTTGAAAAACAAATATAAAATCATTCTCCTAATAAAAGAATTTTCCAGAAAACTTTCCTAATAAATGTCACTGAACTAGAAGTCAGATGTATTCAGAAATATCTGCCCTCCACAAGATTTTCTTTTTGATTTGTACAATGAATTATTCTGTGTAAATTGCATGTTTGGTTTTCAGCAACCCAGGTTTTCTTCCGTATGTTTGAAATGTTGATGTGATTTATATACCTGAAAAAGATTTTTAGATTTCACTTCAACAGAGTAAAGTCAGCTGGAATGAGGGTATTCAATAAGTACGTTCATGAGCAGTTTATAAACTTTGCATGGATATTGCTGAATGTTATGATAGACATTTTGCTGTATCTTTGACTCTGGTTTATATCCTAAGCTAGTCAATACAAATTTTAGTGTGCCGAATTCCTCTGACTCTTTGCTATCGCTAATGACTTTACTTATGGATTCACTAACCTCTAAATAGCACTGATGACAGGAGTGAGAAGACACAACAAAAAGTTTCCTTAACTGCTTGAAATCACAGTGTAGTGAGAAATGGATGTGGTGATTGAGGGACTGATGCCATTTGGTGGAGGGACTGATGCCATTGGGTTGTCAGTTTGATCCCTGTCATACTTTTGGAACTGTACCTTCAATCCATGGAGAGAAAGAAACTTGTCTTGCTTTAGCGTGCTGGAGGTTCATGAAGCACCTTTCCTACTAAGTGTATTTCCTGTAGATTGTGTTCAAAACTGAACTCCCGTTGGAGCTATTTGAGAAGGTGAATGGATAAGGATTCTTATACATGCTCTACAGGTGCACAGTATAACTGAAAGAGTTGTATCCCAGAATAGTCAGCATTTTCTGTAGCTGTGCCCAACATTGATACTGAAGTCTAGTTGGTAGAACTGTCAGTGTATCCTAATCAAACACTTCCAAGCAGAGAATATTTAACAATTCATGTCACATCCATTCTCTTTCCTGCTCCTAGCTGGAAAAGTGTTGTTGGTTTTTTTTCAAACAAACAAGATTATATCCAGTCATCTTCAGTTTTACTCGTAATGGGTTTTATTTCTTACGGTTCTGGCACAGTTAGAGAAAATTGTCACAGTTTAGGTTTTCATTTAAGTGTGGACAACAATTTTCTTTAGAGAATTATTTCATCTTTCTGGAACATTTCTGGAAGGGAAGAAAGAGTCCAGGAAGATATTTACAAGGGTTAACAAAATATGCACTAAAATGTGGGATGTTGATCTGCATATTTCCTTTGAAATATTGTTTCTACAGTGCTAATTTGAATGGAATCATGAATGCATACTGTTTACAGTAGCCTGAATGCTATTTTGAAAAAATACAGCGAATATAGTTGTCTGCCCTCTTATTGCCCCATGGTCTGTCTTTGAGTTAAAAAACCTAACCTAAATAATAATAATCTTTAGCATGCTTTTGTTTTAGAATTTGATATGTTTGCAAGTGGAACTTGGAAAGTCAAGTGTGTAAACAAGTGAACGTAGTTACACAATCAAACACAATTTATTTCTCTTAACAGAAATTGATCACCCATGAGAAGTTTGAAAGTGTATGTGAAGAATTAAATAATGCATTGCATCGGGAGCATCAGGCGCAATTGCTTTTGAATGAACAGGCACAACAGCTACAGGAGTTAAATAGTAAACTAGAATTGCACTCCAGTGAAGAAGCAGACAAAACCCAAGTATTAAGTGAATCTGTAAAGGTAAGATGAATATTCATCTGAATTAGACACCTGAAATTTACCTTTTGGTAAATAAGCCAAATGCTGCAATTCTTGTGGAAATAAAATTAAAGGAGTAAATGCACACATACTACTTAGTCCATTGGAATTTCAGGGTACTCAGAAAATACTTTCAAAATAATACTTAAAGGTATAATATCACTTTTCTGCTTTTGGGACTGGGTGGTGTACACCAATATATGTAGTCTCTGAAGTGTCTGAAATTTACAGGAGACATAAGAGACAGCAGTTCTAGCCATCATGAGGTGTTTGCAATTCATAGGAAAAATTAATGAAGAAATACAGGGTTACCTTGATTTTTGATAGAGATCATAATAGCATTTTAAAACCTGAATTAGCTGTTTCCTCAGTGTAATCTCAGAGTAGAGAATGCATTTGTCAGTTTGGAATATGCTAGGTGACAATAAAGAGAAATCATTTTTCATCAGGATTTAGAATTTTCTGCAGACATAATGAGTAATGAGGGAAAAGATGTTGTTATCAGAATCTCTGATAGCAAATGAAGGAACAGAGAGAGTATTAGACGTTTGAAACCAGCTGGAGATGTAAGACGGGAAGAGAAGAAACTTTGTGATATCAAGCCAATATCTGGTGACCTAAACTCTGCAGCTTTATTTATTTTTTATTTAAAGCAAGCTTTGCTGCTTGCATCTGCTCTTCATCCTTACTACTGTCTTTCCATTCCCCAGTATTCTTCTGTGACTTGACAACTGAGCAAATAACACTTCTTCATCCATATTTTGAGAAATAGAAGAACTTGTGATTCTGAGGAAGATTTAGGGAGGAAGTAATAAGAAATGTCTAGGAGCAGGAGAAAAAAAAAAATTCAAGCTATGACACTAGCAGAAATCTCATAAACCATTGTTGAGAATATAGCAATGAAAATGGCTGTAAAGGAGGGTGACTTGCAGCAGAGTTGAGATTTGAAATAATACACAGTGGAAGATGCTGAAGGATGTTAAATTTATTAAGGAGGGTTTTCATTAGTGGTATTATTTATTAAAAATGCCTTACCTCATGAAAGACAGTGACATTTCCTATTTACCAGTTGGGTTTTGTGGCTTTTTTCTCTCTTATAATTGTCTAACTTTAGGTGTTTCATTTCAATGGAAGAATAAAGTTGTTTAATGTTTTACATCAGGTTGCTTTTTGATACTGTTGCTATTTGTTTCTGATATAGCTGCAGTATATATAAGCCATTAGTCTTGTATTTCTCAAAGAAATCAAACACTGATGCAAGATTTTTTAAGTAGATACTAGTATTGTACAGAAAGGAAGGAATAGAAGACAGATACTATTTGAAATCTTTATTGCAGTCTACTTTATACATTAATACGTGGTATTTCACCATGTTTTACTTCATGTAAAACACATATTTTCATTTGTTCAGAGTAAATGAAAAAGAAGTCAATTATAGGCAATTAAAATATAATATGAAGTTTTAAACAACTATGTTATATAGATTATTGGATATTGAATTAGATTTTGCAGATTCTGTTTCTTATTAATTAAAGGCTAGTTATAAACTTTTTTGAAACAATCGTGATCCTAAAATGCATCCTAATTCTGCAATCCTTTAGCAGTTGTTTGCTGCTGGAATAACTTGGTTTAGTATAAAATGCTTGATTATTTCTGGAACTTTAAAGATACAATGCAATGGAATAAAATAGCTGTTGTGATAGGATGGAGGCTAAGACACTTGACAAAATAAACCTTAAATTTGAAATTTACAACTTACAAGTACACCGATTTGGTTCATTACTTTATAATTCTTCATCCTTTCCATGGAGGAATTCTAAACCAAATTCGGGTTGTAAACTTGAGTGCTGTCCCTCGGTTAAGAGAGCTCTTAATTTCTTCATGAGGTTTACTTCAATAGTTAGCACAAAATTGCATTGTGGTTGTAGCAGCCTGTATCTGTGACTGTAACAAGAAGGGAGACAATATCACTCGTGGTAGCGTGGCAACAGAGGTTCATAATCTAGTGGTTCTTGATTTTTTTTTTAATCGTGCGTATATGATTTTGTAATGTATACATCCTAAATCGTGATCTCACCTTCATTTTTTATCGTTGCTTTTTACAGTTTCAAATCTGTGCTGAATAAGTACTTTTGAAATTCAAATAGCAGTCTAACATAAACTACTTTGATACCAAGGGGTAAAAGAACTATTTTTTTATTTTGAGCTCTATAAGTTTCGGTTTTTAAAATTTAAAAAAAAAAAAGTCTTTATTTTCTCTCTCACAGTATACCACAATCCAACTTTAATCATGTCTTTATTCATGACAGGCAGTAATGGTCTCTATCTTTGCCTTGGCATTTTAACTGACACACCCTTTTCTCCTAGCTACTTGGGTTTTGTGACTTAAGATGTTTGGTTTTTTTGTGTGAGCGTTTTTAGCTGCAGTACAGTGAAACAATCACATCTTTGTAATAATCAACCTTGACCTTGTAAGACAGTGCTCTTACAATTGTAGAGGTTTTCAAGCTCTTAAATAATACAGAAGTATGAAAAAAAAGAACTGTTGCACTGAAAAAAAGTAAAATAGAAAAAATATGCCTCCATCTTTGTCTTAAAATGCAAAATAATCTATCAGTCTAGACTAAGTGTATATAAAAATTTGGTGAATGTGGTGGTATACAAGTGAGGTCAGGTGGAGTAGAGTAAGAATAATTTGCTTTGAATTCTTTATTCATAATTCTTAGCAGGTAAGAAAGGGAAAATTAAAATATTAGATACTTTAAGTTTTGATAGCTTATTTTTAAACTTGTTCACACTTAACAGCAATCAGTAAGGAGATATTTTGGTATTCATGTACTTTCATAAAATAGGCTTATTAAAGGAGTAATACTTAATTTCTTAGCTTTATCAGTTCAGATTTTAATCCTGTATATTTTTATCTTCTTAATGGCATATACCACAGAGACATCCAAAGGAGCCAATTACATTCAAGGTCAGTTGGAACTAGCAACTCTTTTATACCACTTTTTTTTTTTTTAGATGAGGTGAATCAGTAGTTCTTATTCCTCAGTCTTTGAAGAGAAACTTTTACACGAATGCTAAACGGGTATCAGTAACAGACATAATTTTTATTCCTCATACAAACTGGTCTTAATCCGGTAGAGTTATTTTTTATTTCCTTTTGACAGACGCTGTGTCTATATTTGCTTCCTTTTAGGTATGTTAGTACCTGTAATAAAAATAATATATTTTTAAGGTTCTATTTATGGATCAAGTCCTACAAATTGGTAATCGCTCAAGTGCAATATATGTTAAATCATGTAACTTGCTACTGATATGCTTCAAAATAGTCTTCAATACATGTTTTAGAAAACGGTGCCCTAAATATTGGGTTTGTTTAATTTGCTGAGTTTAGTGAAGCTGCCATTTATTTATGACAGCAAAAGTGAGAAAAAAATCTCAACCAAGTCCTTTGATAACAGTTATAGAAAAATGTTTTCTGATGGGAAGATTTGGAGTGTTTATTTTCAATAGCTATGTCGTTCAAATCATTATATACGTACTCTCTCTTCAGAAAATGTAGTATGCTTCACTAAACAGGCATATCTGAATTCATTAGATTCAGATCACGATTGGGATTTCTACATTTGTCAGAAGTGGATGTTTTCCCTGAGCAGGCTCTCAGTTCTTGGGTGGATTTCAGGTGAAGGTGGTACACAATTTTCTGCTTTTCATTACTTTTCCTCTTCATACATTTATGGCCACATATTTTTCCTGAAAAACCATTTCAAGTATATATACAATTTCCTTTATTAATACCATTACACACACACACTTTGTAAGTTAGTTTTATAGTTAACTATTTCTGAAAATTCTAACCTATGGAAAGGCTAAAAGCCTTCACTTATATGAGGAAGACTGAGTGATTTTCATGTTTCTCAAGTAGAAGAGCAAAGACTGCAAGAACACTCTAAGACTGTAGGAAAAACTAAAAACAGAAAGAAGATTTTTTCTTTTTTAAATCTGATATCCTCGGTTGGAAAGATTGTTAGGACTTGGATGCACTGAGGGATACTGTTGATTCTGAAAACTTATCACTTTGCCAAGAAACTGCATTTCTGGGCATTGCCTGGTTAAGTATAAGGCTGTTCTTTAAAGAAAGCTGTATAGCTGATTACCATTACATCTAATTTAAGAGAGAAATTTTATTAATGAAGTTTAGCATGTTAAAGAGAAGCAAGCTCCCCTCTGAATAGGTTAGAAACTAAAATTTGTAATTAATGAAATGTGGGAGGGTTTTTTTTTTATAGTTCTGGTTTGGTTTTTTTTGTTTGTTTGTTTTCTTTTTTTTTTTTTATTTTATTTTTAGTTTCTGTATTTCTATGTTCTAAACACCTAAATAATTTATAAAGTAGGTAAGAATGGATAAGTATTGTCATCTGCCCTATTCTTAGTCAAAAGAGGTAATGTGTTTTCTTATTACAATAAATTACAGTTTAAAGAGGATTGTCAGGTATTTCAGTTTGCATTAATGCTATTTGTAAAGTAAGTAGGCCTGTTCGTTCTCCTTCTCTGTTACATTACTTTCACTACTACTAACTTCCTAGTCTTCCAAGAGTTGAGCTTCCTAGGCTTCCTTCTAGCAGCTGCTAGAAGGAGCGGCTAGTGAGATAGCATACATTGTGGACTGGACCTGAGAACTTTTCTTCACAAAGGGAAAAAGAAGACAATTGTGGTAAAGTCTGCTTTGTATTACTTAATCTGTATTTCAGATGTCTAAACTTAAACTTCATGTTAAATTTTGCTCTTCTATGGTTTGTCCGTGGAGTTAGAATATCCTGAGTTGGAAGGTACCCACTAGGATCATCAAGTCCAGCTCCTAACACTGCACAGGACAATCCCAAGAGTTATACCATGTGCCCGAGAGTGTTCTCCAAATGGTCCTTGAACTCTGGCAGGCTTGGTGCTGTGACCACTTCCCTAGGGAGCCTGTTCCAGCACCCAACCACCCCTCTGGGTGAAGAACCTTTTCTAATATCCAACCTAAACCTCCCCTGACACAACTTCAGGCCATTCCCTTGGGCCCTGTCACTGGTCACCATAGAGAAGAGATCATTGTCTACCCCTCCTCTTCCCCTCACAAGGAAGTTGTGACTGCAATGAGGTCTCCCCTCAGTTTCCTCTTCTCCAGGCTGAATAGCCTAAGTGACCTCAACTACTCCTCATATGGCTTCCCCTCAAGGCCCTTCACCATTGGTTAGTTTGATTTATTGTCTTACTGTCTGTGTTATTATCTTACTGCATTAAATCTTCTCTTGGAAATAAATATTTGTACTCTTTTCTGTTTAGCACTTTGAAAGCAGATCTTTATGTTATGCACAGCTCTACTAGTTTTGCTTCTCTAGTTAGCTTCTAAGATTCAGGGTCCAGGGATTGCCTTATTCTTTTTCTGCTTTAGAGATCACCTCATTAGCAATATTGATCCCTGTATTTCCTCCCTGAACTAACTTATTTCTAGGCAGGTTTTAGGTCTGTGTATTTTCTTTGTTCTGTATCTAGAACATTCATCAGTATGAGCATGAGTAGTCTGGAGCGTGTGAAGTCAGTACATGGCCTTTAGAATTGTATTTGTGCCATAGTAATAAGCAGAATGGGAGAAAGAATAAAGTTAAAATTGTGGTTATGAGCTCTTTATGAGTTTGCATTAACATGAAGGTCAATACAACAGTTCAAAATGTTGTAGTATATGGCACACAAACATAATCTATGGGAAGCTCTTATTTTGAAAGGGTATTGACATTACTGTTGTGTTATTGTTTCATTCCTCTACGTTTCTTCTTTTGTCCAGTTTTGCAAGTTGAATATTGGTAATAGTTCATTTTAATTTGAGCAATGTTAAGGTTTTACCTTGGAATTAGAACATGTATTCATACCATTGTTTTTTTAAAAATTATGCTACTATACAATATTTTATTGGCTGTTAGAAGGAATATTATTCAGGCAAATTATTTGTTATCTTTTTATAGCAAGAAAATAATAAAATAGTATCCAAATAGCTTCTACTTTACATTGGAAGAAGAATGAAAGGAATTGGGAGTTTATTGCATTTATGTGGAATCTAGTTCAGATGTAAATATCACAGAATGCCGAGTTGGAAGGGACCCAACCCTTAGCCCTGCGCAAGACCATCCCCAAGAGTCACACCATGTGCCTGAGAGTATCATCCAAATGGCCAAGGGAGGTGATTGTCCCGCTCTGCTCTGCTCTGGTGCGGCCTCACCTTGAACATTGTGTGCAGTTCTGGGCACCACAATACAGGAAAGACATTAAGCTGTTAGAGCACGTCCAAAGGAGGGCAACAAACAGGTTCCCCAGGGACGTAGTCACAGCACCAAGCCTGACAGAGTTCAGGAAATGTTTGGATGATATTTTCAGGTGCATGGTGTGACTCTTGGAGATGGTCCTTCGCACAGCTAAGGGCTGAACTCGATGATCCTTATGGGTCCCTTCCAACTTAGAAGATTCTGTGATTTTATTTTGAACATGCTGAAGAGTTTAAGATAACTGAGGAAAGTGCTCTCACCATTAAAGCAATTTTGGTGTAATTTAGACACTGAGATAGAACCCTGGAACAAGTCGTGATTTCATAACATCACTTTGGTTAATCTTTGAAAACTAGTAATGACCAGGAGTTAGTTTCCAAGTAAGGATAGGTTTACCCTTCTGTAGGAGATTGTGGGATAAGTTTGATAAGCTTCATCATGCTGATCAGTAGTCTGATTCAGTAGACGTGCTAGTCTGATTTTGATAGTCGTTTTAGAGTCATGCACTTCAGTTGTTTCGTGGAAGATGGCAAGTAGCCAAGACAGGCAGAACTGTGCCTGGGAATAATGAAACTATGTGGAAACAAGTGTTAGTAGTTTGGTCTACAAGTTACTTCTCCACAGATGGTTAAGACCTAGGGTTTTTGGGTCCCCTATATTACTGACTGGCACGCAGTGAAATCTAGAACACTTTAGACTTTACAGTATAGTAACATTGCCTATTTCAGAGAATACTTTTTATCCTGAGTCTGTTTGCTGCACTGTGCTATTAAAAAAAAAAAGTTAAATCTGACATTCTGTTAATGGAGAAAAAGGAAACTTATATAAAGTAATTGCATGAAGCAGAGCATTTTAATAGTCTTTTAAAAGTAACTTTCAAGATTTTCTGGGTATTCCATTTGTAGGAACTATTTTCCTCCCTTGGGGGAAGGGGAGAATAAATGGAACAATATTGGGATGTAAAAGCTTAATGGTTTTATTGCTGCACTGTAATTATACTAATAAATACCTCTGTCCATGACCTTGGAATTTATAGTGCAGTGAGAAAGATTTATTGACAAGTAATTTGGAAGAAAAATGAGATTATTGTGTAATTACAGTGTGTGGTTATTAAGCGTATGTATTTACCTAACATTTATCCCTGTTATTTCAAGACCTTCAACAATGTTTCAATTTTCACTCAGAAATACTGACAGGCTTCTTGGTAAATCCAGTGCCTGAGAGATCTTTGTTATATTATTGGGTCAACTACAAAGTAACTTTGTTACCTTGAGATGTGCGGAGGGGATCAATAGATCTTTAAAACAGCATGTGATTTTTTAAAGGAAACGTTCTAAACCCTATTTTTCCTAGTAGTATAGATATCAATGTGTAGGACTTTCTACTGTACATGTACTTGATATACAAGTCCTTTATACATAGATTTGCTTCTTGCTGTTGTTTATCAAGGATCTCTCCAGGGCTTCATCATTTTTTCACCTTAGTCAAGTTTTCCCATGATCTCCCTTTCTGTTTGTGTGAAGTTAACTTGGAAAGATCTTTATATCTTCTTATGAAACTGTAAGTAACAATCTTTCAAATACCTATTGGAATATAATTAAACTATTGGAATATAATTAAGTATGTATCTGACTGACATAAGGCTGAAACAAGAGACGCACTCTTTTGCACTTTGGTCTGTTTGGCTACATACAATGACAGCAGCCATGCCTATCTTTCATGTAATTTGATCTTTTAATTTAATTTGACACTCCATTAGCTATTCACTGATTTTCAAGGGGAAGATTTTTCAAAATTTATACCGTTTTCATCTTCTAAAATCTGTAACTGTGCTATCTGCTTTGAATTAAGAAGAGCATGGAAGCTCTTTGAGATAGTAGCAGGGCAACAAACTCAAAACAGAAATTACTCTTTTATGTTGCCTAATTTTTTATGTTGAATTTTACAGTATGTATTTATGAAAAATCCAGTGAGGTTCTTGTTGCTACATCTTTTTACTGTCTCAGTTAAAAAGACTTCTAAAAATGTTTTAAAATCTTTCTAGTTTAAGTAAACCCACCTTAATTGTTGGTTTGGGGGGCTTTCCTTTGTTTGTTTTTTGGTTTGTTTGTATTTTTTGTCTGTGGACTTTGCAATATGTAATTAAGTGATTTTAAAATTATGAATTTAGGATTCTAAATTTTAAGTAGCAGTCCCAAGATTTTACTTATAGATAGTACTTCATTGTCCTACAAGAAAATTTCTGAGATGAGAGAATGAAGAAATAAGTGTTCTTAAAAAAAGTTAACAATAATTTACTAAAATAAATGGTTGTGTGGTATCACCCAATGTGTTTGATGATACTGCATGTTTATTACTCTTGCTTCTGTAGGTGAGTGAAGCAGACAACTTTCCAAGTTTTGTACCATCATGGTGCCATTTTATTTTACAGTTAGGGAACATACCAAAAGAGAAAAATATAAATAATAGTTCAATTTAACAGTTGCAGTGATTTATCACTGTCACTGTTTAACATGCCTCCTTCAGGATCTGTGTGTGCCAAGCTCAGGGAAACTTATTCCTTGTTTAAGCTTTGTGTTCTCAGTTGGCACTTGGTATGACTCAAAGCATACCCAGAGGGAAGTGTGGTATCCAATCAATACGTCTTTATAGCACTTTGATCTCCTTGCTGAATATTGGGATATAATATATCTTCCATGTTTTTTCAATAGAATGATTTAGAAATTGTCTTTTTTATAAGTTAAATTTTGTTTTACGCTATCTGTTCTTTCTGCTAAGGAGACTACTCTCCAGCTTTTAATGGATGAAAGAAGAGAGTGACCGGTATAAAAGAGTAAATCTTTTGGTATAAAATTACTTATTTACCAATTCTTTCTTATTTTATTGAGGTTTAAAATATAAAAGAGATAAGGAGAATCAAGTATGTTTGTTTTCTCCCTGCAGATAATTCATGCAGCAGGATGTGGCTGGCCTGATATTAAAACAAAACATGGAAACACATACCTGAATGTACAGTGTGGTCAGAACTTTTCTGAAGGGGAATGCAGTATTTGAGTGTAAACTGTGTAAAGTGTTAAATCTTGTGAAGCTCACGTTAATATTAATGCCATGTTAAAAAAAGATTTGTCTAATTAATCAATGAAAGAAGATAAAAAATCTTGATGAAGCAAGATTAAAACTTTTTGTGGCACAAACTGACATTCTTGGCATTGTCCCTAACTCCTTAATGTGATGGCTCACATTATTGCACTAATGTCTGGTGGAATTGTGCAGCAACCTCTTCCAAGAAATGGCTACAGAATAACCTACAACAGTAAAAAAAGCTTAACTGGGACCACCAGTGTATTGAGGTCACAGGCAGTATATTTTCTTACTCAGAACTAACTGAACCTTAAGTTCTATTTAGAAAATTTCTTGAAACTGTTCTGAAGAGAAGACATATAGCTAGGGTACTGTAATATTTGTTTCTTAAATATGCTTCTGAAGCTGTGTGTCAGTCAGCCTGACCCTGATGACTTTTTCTCTGTGTCCAGATGCTCCCTAACTTCAGATTGTATGCCTTTAAAAATAAACAGTGGGAATGAAATTGTGATTATTTAGTTTGTAGGTACCATTTTGTTGTCATTGTTAATATTCTTTTTCTGTTGTTTCTTCTTCTTCCTGAATTATTTTAACTGACTGTTAATGTTTAGAAATGTTCCAAAGAAATTGAGCGATACAGATCTAATGCAAGGGTATTTCTGGAGAGCTTAAAAAGTCTCTTCCAGGGCTTAGAAATGTCCCTAGTAATGCAAGATCATTAAGACCAGTAGGACATGATGGGAGACAGATGGTTTGAGGCTGTGACAGACGACAGACGCTATAATGAAATGCAAGAAATTGGTGCAATATATGGTATCCTCATAGAAATCCAGCTAAATACTTTTGTGTATGTACATGTGATATAGCAGCAGTTGTAAAGTGAAGATAAAATCTTAAGTGCTGTTTGTGTTTTTGTCTTGTATACTGTGTGCTAATGTGCACAATTTGATAATGTATAGCAATATTAAGCAACAGTATTGCAGAGAGCAGCGTTACAAAGCAGCATCAGAGTTTGCTTGTAAAGTTAGTGCCTCACAGGTACATGATTGTTATGAAAAGTCATCTTTTGCAGTAGCAGGTGTAAACCATCTTTTTGAAATCTTGGAATTGTAACAACTGTAAGGCTGATTGTCCACCAGGGTGTAAAAAAAGAAGTGTAACAATGAAAAAAAAGTAAGATTATCCTTTTCCATGGCACTTAAGTATCTGATTTAAAGGCGTGATACTGCCAAAGCACAGAAAATATGCTGCTTCTGCAGGGCTGGGTCTTTTCTAGTCTGTGGTTGTAGAGAGTTAAGTAGTGCGAAGGGGGAGGAATTTACATTTCTAGGGAGAAAAAAGAAACATCAGTCCTGAGGTAGTGTGTCAGAAATTGAACGAGTAGTGAATGATCATGTACTCATGCCAACATGCATGTGATTCCAAAATTTTATTCCATTTAACTTCAAGGGTTATTCTTAAAACTCACAGTGATAAAACCTGAGTTTTTCTAGAATTGTTTTTGTTCTATTAAGGTGGTATAATCCCTCTCTGCAGCTTTCCAGTGATACTGTTGCTTTAAGATCAGAAACCAAAAAATACTCCAAGCAAATTTAGTATAGAGATAAGATGAAGAGAGCAGGTCTTTAATGACGGCCTCCTGGCCCGCAGAGTACAGACAAGACATGTGCGCCCCAGGCAGTGGTTCTACAATTTTATAGTATTGTCCATCCAATCCCAGAACTATCCGCCCCTAGTTCCTCCCCTGGCATGCCTCTTTGGAATTTGAATTGGGAGTCCTAAGATCCCTTTCGGCATCATTTTCCTCTTCTTCACAGCATGTATTGTCCTTTGGAGCCTCTCCAAGGTTCTGGGCTTGAAGGTTGCTTTGACTACCATGGTATCTTGTTGTTCAGGCCTATCTTAAACAGAGATTTTTTCTACAAATCAACCTTGAAAAGAAGTCTAAACGTGCCTTAAGAATTTAGAGAATTTGACATGAAATGGGGAAAAAGGGTTTAGTGAATGTAACCTACTGTCCTGAAGTGTTCTAAAGTATGACAGACTATACAGCTACATTAAAATATACATTTACTACACAGTTACTTCTAAAATCTACAAAAAGCAAAAAATCTAGAAAGATCAAAGGCATCATTCTAATGTAATTTGCTTAGCTTAGAAGCTGATAAAAATTTCTAAATTATCATGTGCATAAGTTTTATCATGTACTTCAACATTTTCCAAAATGTAGTTTAAAAGTAGATCTTATTTATTATCTCTGTTTAGATTACTGTATGTCTGAAGGGCCCAGTGCATCTTGGTATTCAAAAGGGTGTGTCTCAACAGTCCATGAGGGTCTAACCTATGTGTGGGTGGTTTATATTTTGTGATTACTTCCCATAAAAACTTTTAAAGTTTTGTTTAGTTGTACTTTGAAGCTGAGTGAACACAGGATGTCTCTTCTGGAAGAGGTGTTATTATGTGGAATTATTCAGGAAGAACTACTGTGGTTAAATTAGTAAGCTGGTTTAATTCACAATAACTTTAAAACATATACAGCTCAATGACTTCATAAAGCACTTTCGGTCATACTTTGCTAAACATCTTGAGCTAATACAGTTGAAAAATATATTCCTTTCTTGTTGATCAGAATAGATTTTCTCTTGAGAAGTGTTTGATGGTAGCAAAGAGATATTAAACCTAGCTATAAGTCTTGGAGGCACTGTAATCCATCCTCAACCACTGCAGGTAAAATGCTCGTGGTACCTAAACTTACTTGGATGTCTGAGAGCTATGTTTCAGTCAATAAATGAACTGTTGTCTAGACATACATAGGTAATACCATTTTCTTTCACAATGTGCGTGCCTCAAATTTCAAGTGCCTTTTGTAAGTAAAATCTCTTGCAAAATGAAAATGTGTGCATTTTCTCCATCCCATCCATTGAGTCATTCCGAAATAAATTTTTATTGAAATGTTTCTTTATACTTGGACTCTGGATCTTGTACAGTAGCTGCATATCACAACTGCTTTTAAAGCTACCTGTACTGTCATTTAAGTCATAATTGTCCTTGGTTGATTGCTTGACATTTTTCTGATACTGATTTGGCTAAACCATAATTTGTGCTCCCATACTATGAGGGTTTCTTGTATGAAACAGTCACGAATGATTGTATTTGACATTTTATTAGAAACGTGAAAATATGTCTGCAAGTATCCCTTCATTAACCAGTATTTTGTTGGTGGTTATTTATTAAAATGATTGTGCTGGTTGGTATTTGTTTTGCTTAATAGTCCCCTCAGTGCTGTGTGACCTCCTAACACAAGACACTTTCAAAGACACGAAGAGCCATTTTGCACCTTGTTAGATACACTGTAACTGTAAGCTATTTTTAACTGCTTCCATGCTTCACATACTTCAGAGAAGAGTCATCGAGTATGTACTTTCTCTCAATGCCAGCATATGAAAAGATTGCTGCTGTCAGGATGGGGGTCTAGTTGCAAAAAGGTTAAAAAAATCACTGTTTTTTTCTGCAAAGCAGATACGGCTCATTCAAGTGTCCTTTTGAGCACTCATATTTCTTTTTCTTGAGAAGTTTAAAGGGCATATGAAAGCGTTTGTTGTTGAAGGAATATCATGGGCGGTCAGCCTCAGGTTAGCTGTGCTTGCATGAGCAGATCGGCCACATGGAGTTAATTTCAAACTGTTTTAAGACACTACTGCAGCCACTGTGAAACACACAGTGAGTCCGGTTGATATTGCAGTTTAGTTTCAATTTGAGAAGTGTAAATCCATCTTTATCCTGACACAGGGCTAAGTGTATGCCTTGGATATGTTTTTTTTTTAAAGTATTGATGAGAAATTTCAGTTATGAATTTTTTTCTTTACAACGGAACTTTTCCCCTGAAATTTTTAATTCCCTCCTAATAGAAGAAGCTTCATTTTTTTGTTCTTGTCAAGTAAGAATTCTTTTCAGAAAACATTCTGTGGAAATTTAGCTGAATAATTTGAGCTATTGTACTTGGTTTGCATTGCAGTCATGGTTAACATTAAATATTAATGTAGCTTGTTGTACCTTTTGAATTTGAACCATTTGAAGATGCAAACTTCTCTAGGTTACTTGTAGACTGTCTTTTGAGGGGCACTCAGAGACCATCCTGAAGATTATATTTGCCAACAAGGATAATGGGAAGTCTATTTAAACTGGATGCAGACTAAACTTTCTATACCTTTTTTTCATTGTGAAATTTTATTAGCTGTGTATGTAGGACAGCTTTCAGAATGTATTTTTTTAAAAGTAATATTTTGCCTCTAAATAGAAAATATACATACGTCATCTGGAAGAGATAATCTTTAATTTCAAAATTATTTCATAATGCACATACTACAGTGTATTTACGTATCTTATACTTCTGTGTTGTGTTTATGTAATTTAAATCTAATTTACTGAGAAGTTTAGTCTAGCTTTAGGTGATCTTGGAAAACGCGCTCTCAGTATAAATATGTCACACATGCTTTGCATGAATTTAAACTGTATGGCTGTCATCATTCATCTGGAGTGCTTGTCCATCTGTTATCTTTCAAACAGAGTGCTTTTTTATGTATAAAGAATAACAATGTTAAGCTTTGATTTACTTTTGTAACTGGTTTTGAATAAAAAGATTCCTCACTGGAAAACCTAAACTTGTTAAAGGGAGCTTGTGGAAGGACCAAACGAACAGACATCCAGTGAGATTTTTCTTCAGTGCTATCAGTTGCTTAATGTTCTTTCCAACAACTGTTTTTTCATGCTTGATTTTTGGAGGGAAAAAAGCCTAAATCTAACATGTCTCTAAAGGAAACTCCTTCTAAGGGTTCTGATGAAAGCTGAACTGATCTATGAGATTTTGGTAGATGATAAAGGAAGGAGTACAGTGATGTCTGAATTAGCACCTGAATGCATAAACATCTGAATTAAGCAGATAACTGGCATTTTATAGAATGCTAATAAATTGGAGTTTGGCTTCTAAGTTGGTTCAGAATCACTTATGCTTGAAAGTGAAAGCTCAGCATCTTCACAGAACTATGTGCAGACATAGTAGGTTTTTAAAACCTTCATTCTTCTTATCATATTTAGCCTCAACTTTCTAACAGTTGTAATTGTCCACAGAAAACATTTCAAGATAAATGCATTATCAGGTTTTGAAATTTTCTTATTTTTGTAAATACTAAGACCTGGGGGGCAAAATAAGGGCTATATTGTGGATTAAGTGAAATATCTCAAGGCTGTGCTTTTCTGATAACTGAACCTGAAGTGACCTTTCTCAGACACAATTACAGAGCTGTATGTTTTTCCTTTAATTTCATCAGGGGTTTAATTAGTATACAAATAAAACTTCCCTTATCTTCCTTTCTACCTAATTGGCTTGTCTTTGCTTATATATGAAGAATGTGAAAATGGGCTGTAATTAGGGTGACCGTGTTAACCTTTTTTCCTCAAATGTACTGTTGCCTAAAGGCCTCAAGGCCTAAAACCAGTGCTTTGGATTATTGCTTTGCAATCACTATGGCTCTCCCATAGGTTTTCTCATGAGCAGAAGGGCTTTGGGTGCTGCAGGTTCCCACTGCTTAACGGGATCTTCATTCTTCTCCCCACTAAATGTTTATTGATTATCTCACTGCTCCACACTCAGCCTCCAACAACTTAATATCAGGTGACAGTCAGGAGAGTTCTCCAAGTAATTAGAGTGGAGCATTGAGGGAACAATTAGGAGCAGAGTTATTAAACTTGATTTATCCTATTCTCTCCTGAACACTTTCTTGGATATCAGAACATCACACTTTCACAATCTACCCTGGCTGAGAAATTAGTGGCTAACCTGCTGCTTATCATTGTTGCCTTGCTGCCTTGAGGCACACCCTCTTGGTTTCAGTCACTCAGCTGGAAATATTAGAGTCCATAAAGTTTATCAAGGGTTTTAATTAGATCAATCTGAAGAAGGGGAAAAAAAGAGGCTTACCAGCTATTATTTTATAATACTCCACACTGTATTTGAGCATTTCCAAGGCTTGACTTTAACCCACAGTAGCAAGAAGCTTCAAGTAGTTGCTGAAACTGCTTTTGGAGTGCTGAAATCAGTTTCCATTTTGGTTAGATATTGAAGTATTGCTGATAGTCCTAATCCTTTGGAGATTTATGTAAATAATGGTGTTCTTTTTGAATATAATAAAGCTGCTGTTCAGTGAGATACTTAATTTAACCATTTCTATATTGCTTCATCACCAGTTAGTGTGGATTGCTGGTCATGCCCCTTAACAGAGTTAGGCTTCATACTTTCATCCCTGCTATTGCCTCGTTAATAGGCCCATGCTTGCAATGGGTAACCTAGATTAGTTAGCAGCTCTCAGAAGATTTTGACACCTAGTGGATCTCTTCACCATTAGTGGTCAGTGATGAAAGCTTTACGTGGGAGCAGACAGCTCTTCAACCCCTGTAGAAGCATAACTAGCTTGAAATAAATATGCATAATGTTCCT
This sequence comes from Manacus vitellinus, assembly GCF_001715985.3. Taxonomy (NCBI): domain Eukaryota; kingdom Metazoa; phylum Chordata; class Aves; order Passeriformes; family Pipridae; genus Manacus; species Manacus vitellinus. Next base: position 251,059 of record NW_021939324.1, on the reverse strand, counting down.
ATTATCCTGTCTCTCTCCACTCTTAGACCACTAGGATCTTGGAACCAAAATCTGTTCTAGCAGCCTCTACATCAAAAATTTCTTGCATCAAAATATTAGCAGGACTATTTATTCTAAATCATCAAAGCTCAGGCTTGTCATCTTAAAAACAGGTTTTTCAATCAGGTGGGAAAGTAGGTTATCCTCAATGCTACCTTAAGCAAGCAAACAGTTAACACAAAACACAATAAATGGAACAATATAATGTTCTTTATTTTTAAATTAAAAATGGCTCCCATTATCCATGCTAATCAACATCTTGTTCCTCGGAAAAAACGTTTCTGAAAATCTGATAATTCACTAATTCAGCTGTTCAGACAGGGCTTTAGTAGCTGCCAGTGGCATTAGGGTGGAATTTCTGAAAGCAACACTACCAGTTTTGGGTATCTTTGTGGAGTGGATGAATGATATCTGTGTATTTATCTTTTTTTAGGTGAAAAATATCAAGTGTTCATTGAAAATAATGACCTAAGAGTCTGAATAGAGTAATTGAACCTGGGGTCGTTAGAGCAAGAAAAATATTAGCATTTCTGGGGTTAGAGTTTCTTAGATAAACTTCTGATTTTTTTTTTTTTTCATTACAGCTGTGATTAATTTCAGCCTAGATTTTGTAAATTGCTGAACAGACAGTTTAGGTAGCAGTGCTGTACCTTCAAAATACAACGTTGAAATAACTGGATGCTTTTTTGACTTTAGAAATGTGTGAAGAAAACTTACACCAATCAGCAGATTTCAGTTTATTTTGCAGTCTCATGCTGTACTTCATTACTGTGTAGAAATTTTCTCTAGCATGTTGTTTTTTGAAGTACCTTTGACTCTTAGATAGGTCTCTAATTTTTTCAGATTAGTTGAGTTCTCAGCATCCTCCAAATTTTTACCAGCCTTTTGTATATACTGTTCTTTATACATATCCACATCATAGTACATCTTCTCCATGTTCCACAGTCCAGGGCAAGTACTCCTGAGTACAAATTATGCAGAGCATTCTCAGAACTTGAGCAGAAAACATATCCATAAATTTTGAAAACAAGGTGCAAGAGCTCAGTCTTGCAATTATGCAGCCTTCTCTATTCTTCTACATCCGTTTAGAATATGTCAGGAAATACACCTTTTGTAAAAGAACGTTTATAACCACCTATTATAATTTCTCTCTAAAAAGGCAATTAAAAGCTTTAAGTAAAATGTAACATTTAGCAAATTATGAAATCAAATATTAATACTCCAGTCTGTAAATATATTGATTTATCCCAGCAGAAAGGAGTAGTAACTAGACAGGTTCTTTATTAATTAGTCCTGTGTGCTATTTTTCATTTATTGGATTAATCTGAATTGATTAAAGCATGTTGTGTTAATTCTAAGTCAGAGAGAAATGTTAAAAAATATACATACTATTTTCTATACTGGAAAGCTAATGTTGAAGTAGCGAAAGCACCAAAAATAGTGATCTATTCTTAGCAGGAATTGTGCCAAATTTTACTTGATGCACTAACAGAGAATATTAGATACTTTTTTTAATCCTGAAATTTCTGAATAGTGTAGAATATTTAAAAAAATGCTTCTTTGTTTATTCCCTTTCTTTGTGAATTCTTTTCTTTAATGTTTATTTTAAATTAAGTATTGAGAATATTTTGTGCTCTTTAATGGTGTACTCTTGATTATTTCTATTGTGTTTAGATCTGATATTTGTAAATATAGTACCTGTAGCACAGTATATGTCCCTGCTTGATCAAAAAATCACTTTATTTTATGAACATATTTGTACATAGGCCACGTACTACAAACTGGGGAGTTGCTGGGTCAGTAATGTTTTACCTAGAGAATTCAGAAGACTTTAGTATGCAATGGTCCAAATCTACTTCACAGTCAGTCTGTTTTCCACTTTGTTTAATAGCCTATGGCATAAGCTGAAGTTAATTATTTGGGCTGACAAGTAACTCTGTTTTCTGTCTGCTTGCAGAGCCTCTCGGAGGCAACAATGGAGCTGAGAAGAAGAGATCGATTTCTGCGTCAGCAAAATAGACTTCTTACCCAGCTGGAGCAGGACAAGCGTTGGCTGAGCAAGAGCATCCGTGATGCAGAGAGTGCCCTCTGCACGGCAGCGAAGTGAGCACTGGGACCTTGGGGAGATCACTTAAAACAGACAAATGATCAATTCTTACTTTCATGCACAGGGTTTTAGCCTTGGCTAATGCATTGCTAGAAAACAAAAGTACATCTATCTGTCTTTGAAATTCAGGGATAGTCTTTGAAAAAGAAAACTGTTAGTTCAAGGTACTAGATTTAGTTCAAGGTACTAGATATTATGTTTTCTGTAGTTATCCCATAACAGTGCTCCAGATTCTTGGTCCTGAAATACCATGAGCATTTTGTTTGCTGATTATCTTACCGACTTGACAACATGCCTTTGGCAGATCCTTAATATTCTGTTTATTTAAGAAATGATTGTTTGTTCTCTCTATTTTCATGTCATTTTTTAAATAGATACAATTTATTTATAATAAATACAGAAACATCAGCTAGATGACAGGTCTTAGCTGCCAAAGGGGCTGAAACCTGTTTTGGACCTAGTCTTATCTGTAGAACAGGACAGATATTTGTGCTGAATTCAGAGAGTTTTGGATTTAGACATAAACCCCATACTTTTTTATACCTTAACTTGAAGAGTGGAAGGAAATGTTCAGGGACCAGTCTTGAAAAGATTGATAGTCAAAAGGTGTTCTTTGACTTGAATGAGATTGTTACTAACCTCTTACAGTTATATAGTCAGATAAAATTATAAATCCTTTCAGACTTTGTTGCCTATTACTTTTATTGTAGTATGCACTTTGAATATTGTTGGTCCATGGCTAAGATTTAAAAAAAAATCCAATTTAAAATTAAAATTTCTCATTATACCTGAGGTTCATTTGACCTCTGAAGAATAATAGCTTAGAAGCTTTAAGGGTTTTATGCAGCAGTGAAATAATGTAATTAATCTAGTTATAAGTGAAATGTTTAGCAACCTAATTAAAATGACAAATATTATTTGATATGAGTGTATCAAAGCAGATGTGACCTGAAGAAGGATTTGTTCTGAAAAGCTTACCCCTTTTCACCCTACCCCAGTCTATTTTATGTTCTCTAGTAAGGATCATTCCCTGTGGTCATTCTTGTGTTCAGAAAGGGTTATTTTAATGTGAAGTGGTTTTAAAGTTGACTTTGTTTCTGTATAAAGTGGTTAAATATTGATTAAGAAAGCTCCAATACCATTTATTGTTTTACAACTCTTAATAACAATTTTTTTTTTCCCCATTGGAACATAAGCAAAGTAGGTGAAAAAGAGTTTGCTTTTATTTGGAAAATATTATTTTAATACCTATTCCATAACCTGAATGGTTGTGAGCAATGCATGGGTGTCTTTCAACTTCTTTCCTAAAGTTTTGCAGAGCTTTAAGGACAGCAAGATGGCTAGCTCATTCTGAGAATGGCTATCTTGATTTTCTTGAAGTGGTGGCCAGCAGTTCTTTCCACTTTCTTCCAGAGTAGGAAGCAATATTAATAAATGTGTCTGATAACAGTGACCATGACAGAAATTTAGTAGCCTTTTGGTAATTTGTCTGTGTCGTAGTTTAACCCCAGCCAGAAGCCAAGTACCCAGCCAATCTAGTCCAAAGAAAAGCAGCTTTATTAGGAGTGTAAAAGCCAATCCTACTTTTCTGACCACCTTTCTGTATTTGCTGTTAAGATATGAATCAAGAAATGAGAAAGCAGCAGTCATTCCATGGAGAAAAATACCATGGGTTTGGGTGGAAGAAAGGAGTCTGGGGGAAGACCTGATCCCTCTCTGCAGCTACCTGAATGGAGGTTGGAGTGAGGTGGGAGTCAGTCTCTTCTCCCAAGTAGCAAGTGATAGGCCAAGAGGAAACAGCCTCAGGTTGTGCCAAGAAGTTTAGATTGGATATTAGGAAAAATTTCTTCCCTGAAAGGGTTCTCAACTACTGGAACAGGCTGCCAAGGGAAGTGGTGGAGTCCCCATCCCTGGAGGTATTTAAAAGACGTGAACATGTGGCCCCAGGGGACATGGTTTAGTGGTGGACTTGGCAGTTCAGGGTTAATGGTTGGACTCAATGACCTTCAGAGTTTTTTCCAACCTAAATGATTCTGATTCTATGACTTCTGGTTTGGGTGCTTTAAGAGCTCGAACAAAATATTCACATAGCTGGCAAAATAAAAGGCAGTCCTGGAATGTTAAGGTATATCAGCTTTTCTGGCATGGATCCCTTTTGAATTCCTATGGTGTTTGGTGGTCATGCTGTCCTTTCTCCGTAGTCATATGGTATTATGCAACTTCAAGTCTACTTCTGTCAATTGTCATTTGAGACCAAGGTTTTTTATGGCAAAATAACTGATGAAAACTGTCTTTCTTGCCTATTCTACAAAAAGGTGTAAGAGTATTGTTTCATTCTCCAAACTTCCCTTTTGTAAGGATGGGATCCTTGACTGAACTTCTTTTAGAAATATATGAGAATGTATTCTCTTCCTGCTAAAGCCCGGCCTCCTTTCAATGTGCCCCTTATATCTAAAACTGCATATTTCTTCTCCACGAGCATGATAGTTGTTTGTTAATATACCTATAATTACAGCTGGTTTAATTGGTAATCCAGAACATTCACCATGCCAAATAGTGGCGGATTAACTATTTTTTAGGATTTACATTGGAGATGTAAAAAGGAGAGAGAAAAACAAACAGTTTGAGTTATCAACAATTAGTTGAAAAGCTGTGATAGTTAAAAAGTAGCAGAAAATGAATTTCTAAGTTAGTAGAGCTTCAGTTCTAAAAGCTACTTTTTTTTTTCCTTGTAATAGAGACAAAGAATTGATCATTAATCATATGAAAGCTGTGGAAGCCACTCTTCATAAGGTAAGAATCTGGTTTGTGTTTCCAAACGTATCAAAGTTTTACAACGGCTTATTCTCAGGGAAGGAGGAGAGTAGAAATTGTTGTAAAGCAACTTCCTTTCCTTAGAGTTTGTTTCTACCTTCAACTTCTTTTATCTTAAAAAAATATTCAGATTTAGTGAAATAAAATGCATTTTTGTGCTACAAAACCGTATTGTTTTTAATATAAAACGTATTACAAAATCCACTCTCCTAACCTTAATCACTGGGAGCACAATTTCTGGTTACCAAGTGAAGACTATTGAATATCCAAGGCAATTGCTGTGGAGTTAAGTCTCTACTGTGTAAGGCAGTGGTCATTTGCTGCAGTCTCATACATGGTGGCTATAAAGCCTTTGTGCCTGCTGGTTTAATCTTTGATATATGATTAAAAAAATAAGGAAGATACAGTAAGTGGTAACCTGTAGTCAAAAACTTTAATGATAATTTTTAAAAACAGTTTTAAATTGAGTAATAATCTTAAGTGACTTGCACTATTTTGCCCTGGTTTAGTATTTTTGAAAGTCCAACAAAGCTGTATATATTAATTATTTGGGAGATATGACTGTTTTTAACTGTAGCTGTAAAGGTTAGGTTTTTTATAACTGTTTTTAGTCTAGAGCAACACAGAGCAGAATAAGTGTTTTTATTACCTTGGAGTGTTAATTTCCCTTATAACATCTTGAATTCTCAGCAATATGGCAATCTATTCCTTATTTTAGTTTCTGTGTTCACCAGAAGTGTTGCTAATTTAATTTTCAGATACCTTTTTTGAGTTTCTCTTTGCTTTAATGTTCACGGAAAATGACAGAGCCTAAAACTGTGTTTTAGCTGCAGCAAACTGTGCTGGTAGAGACTGTCTTGCTTTGTGCCCCCTCCTTTTTTGTAGTGGCTTCTTTTAAGCCTAAAATGTATGCCATGCAAAAAGTACTGTGTTTTTGCAGTAACAAATGCAGTTCTTGGCATTGAGAATTTATTGTTCTGGATTGCAAAGTTACATTTTTATTTTGAAAGCTGTGCTATTATATGCATAAGGACTGAAGTGTTTTGGGGAAAGGTTATAGATAAGGTCACATACCTAGGAGTGATTATCCTGATGCAGTAAATTGATCAAGAAACAGCCATCTTTTTGTGAAAATTTTAGTTACCACATCTGCTTCTTAGTTTTTGATGTACACAGTTGTTAAGCCCAAATAGCATATTATTGAGCAGCAGAATAATTTATCCTTTCTGGTTTGTCAACCTAAAGAATGAGGAAAACATAAGAATTAGATATGACAGGATGCTCCTTTCAGCAGGAACTAAAAAAATTGATTGTAAATAATTCATAATTTGACATACCATTTCTCCTAGAAGAACAAAGGGAAAAAATATTGATCTCTGTTTGGGAAATATCTGAAATGTAAATCCTACATCATAATGGTAGCTAATTACCTAGCGTTAATGAACATGGCTTATGTGTAAACTATCAAGTTTACACTGTTGTTCTTAAAGTGTTTCTCAAACAGTGAAAAATCAGAGCATAATGAAGTGGATGAAATACTAGTAAAGGAAGCCCAAACTTCTCTTTGTCCACTAGAAATTCTGGAAACTGCTTTTATGTTCAAAAAAGAAATGAAAAGAAAATGGATAAAGTTCAGAATCATTTGGAGTTGAATATGTATTACTATTAGCTGCAGTTATACATACGAGAGTTTGAAATTGAAGATTGTAGTATTTCTACGTTGATATATTCATGAACAAATATCCAGAAAATTCCACTGCATCACTTGCAGAATCTGTATTATTAATGCATAATGCTAAATTTTTGCCTATAGACCTCAAAGGGATTTTATAGACATCCTTAGTAATCTTAGTTGGACTGAGGATAAGACAGTATTCTCTGATCCATTAAAGTGGCCTCATTCTTTTCTAACTCTATTCCTATAAGAATTCCAGAAGGCAGCAATACAGGTACTAGATAAATCTGCCTTTGGGCATACCTGGGTGTAGCATTCAACAAACAAAGCAAGAAGAATCAGAGCAGAAGGAAACAATCTCTGTGCATACTTCTAGTGCATCTCTAGACAAGGGATCATTTACACCACTTTCTGCCCCCTGCTGTGCCTGGATGGAAATTCTAGTATCATACATTTGACTAACTCAAAAAGTGCTTGGCCATTCTTGTGCACAGAATGATTCTTTCAAGACCATTTGAGAACCACCTTTTATAACCATCACAAATATTTATGGAGCATAAATGTTGAAGAATTTGAGCACTGCATACACTAAGAGAGAAAATATTTTTAGCATCTAGTTCCATGTTCTTTATAAATTACAAGATATTCTTTGAAAGGTCATTTTTTGTCTATCCTGGATCTCGTCACATTAGCTATATTTATCCTACTCCTGGAGCTGAATTATTTGCACAAAAGTTCCTGATATCATTAAAATGAGAGATCTTTCTTTGTCTTATACCATCTAAATAGTATGGATAAATATCTAAATGCAAAATGAATGTTTTAACAAATTAAAAAACCTCAACAGAATATCACCAAGGGCAAACAAAGACCTCAAGAGGATATTGGTTTGGCTCAGTTTTATTTTCAAAATATTGAAGATGACCAAAAGGTAATAGAAAAATGATAATAGACATAAAATAATTTTTAATGAAAGAGTTCCGAGAGGAACATAAAGAGTTCAAACATAAAGAGTTTTCTTAAAAAGTCTTCTAATAGAAAGAAAAAACATTTAAGTGAATGTCTTTTTTTAGAATCCATCTGCAGTCCTTTTTTAATGTATGAAAAATAAATTATTTCTTGAAATACTTTCCTCTCACAAAGTTGAGGTTATTATTTTTGTTATAAATACACCCTTCTTATACTTGCTGATAAACTATCTCTTTATTAATTTCTTCTTACTTCTTAATAGCATGTTTGTATAAACAGATTAAGAGACATTAGATCTGTTCACTTTCTATAACTAGATTCTTTAACATGCATAGTTAATGATGTACTAGTTATGGTAATACCATCAGCAGAAGAAATCATTTTACACTATCTCTACTAAAATCTTCAGCTTTCCCTTTATATTACTACTTTGTTTGAGTGCTTGTGGTGGGTTAGCCTTGGGCACCAGCCAGAGGCCCACTCAGATGCTCTTTCACTCCCCCTCAACAGGACGGGGGGAAGAGATAGCATGAGAAAGCTCATATGTTGAGATCTAGATTGCATACTAGTTACTGTCATAGCTAAAATAGTCGACTTAGGGAAATTATTTTATTTATTAAAATAGGTTTGGAGAGTTTGAAACAACAGTTAAAAATAAGCATTATCCTACCTTTTAAGCTTAACTTTGCTCGTGACTCCTTTGCTCGTGCTCTGAGATAGAGGGCCTTGCAGTCAGTCCATAGTAACTACTCTCCTGTTGCTTCTTCCTCCTCATACTGTTTCCTTGAACCAGTGTGGGCTGCAGACCTTCAAGATACCTGCTCCAGTATGAGCTCTGCATGACTTTCAGTTCCTTCAGGAACTATCCACTTGCTCTGTTGTGGGATCCTTCATGGACTATGGTGTGGACCTGTCCAGGGGCTACAGGGAAATACCTGATCCAGTGGCTCAAGCATTTCCTCCCCACTTCTTCTCTGACTTTGATGTTCAATCTTTTTCTTCCCTCCTGCTCTCCCTGTGTGGTGTGCTTTTTCCAGTCTGAAATTCATTTTCACAGCGAGGCCACCAGCAGGGCTGTGGGGCTCAGCCGTGTCCTGCAGTGGTCCATTGGTGGTGGCTGGAACTGGCTTTGTCCCACCTTACAGAGGCTTCCCTCCAGCCCCTGTTGCCAGCACCAGGGCCCCTGCACCTGGTACAGTGTTGTAACTGCCTCCTCTTCAGCCTGCCTATATCCCTGTACTCTACACTCAGCCTCTGCTACACACCATTATGGGAAGTTATCCCAGCGAGTCAACCTTTACAGAGGCAGAAAATTGTTTCTGTTTCTCCTTGTGCTCTTAACTATTAAAATCTTGACAAGCTTTATAGTCTGTCAGAGTTTTCAGCCTGTCATGGCTGCTTAAGATTTGGCCATTTTAGCAGGTAAAATACCATGTCCTCACCATTTTTCCTCATAGCAGTTAGCAACCTATGCATTCTGACATTTTAGAACAGGTCAGGGATCAAAGCATCTATCCAGTTTGCTCCTTTCCTTTTGGCACTTGGTCAGAAAAATTACTCTTCATTCACTTCTGTAGTGCACTTCATTTCTGCTGATTGAAAGATTCCTATGCCAGCTGGCAGAACAGCTTCCATGCAGACCTGTCAGCAGTCATGCCTTGAAATCCTTCCACTGTTGTGTTTCATTGCCTCGCTGCCACTCCTGTTGTCTTGTCTGAAATGTCCCTAAACTGTCTGTATATGATTTCTGAGCCCCACGGTTCTATCAATTGAAAAAAATAGGAATACTGTATCATCTACCCTGTTACATACTTGTAGAAAATACAAAGACATCTTTCTTTATCTGATTTAATGATTTATTTTTTTTAATACAGCACGAAGAGACAGTGGAGACAGGGTGAGGCCATTGAATACTTGAGAATTAGTAAGGTTGTAACATTAGATTGTTGTTACTGATGGGTTCCATAGCAATCAAGTGCATTTCTTTAGAATGGCTGTTTTACAGCCTGCGAGGAATTAATTTACAAAAGGTTTAAGTCTATATACAGGTGACTACATCAGTAAAAACAGTATAAGTGCTAATAGTTATTGGTTTCAGCAAGAAGATCACAAGTTGACCAGGCCCTGGAAGAACAGAACAGTTGTAAGTCTTAAGTTAGCTGCCTCAGTTGGACTCCAGTAGACATGACCTGATATACGTAGGTATAGTGATCAGCCACATTTCTCTCAGTTAACTGGGATCTATAGTCCATCATATTATTTATTTATTATTATTATTTATTGTTATTATTTAGTTATCTCAATAGTAATTTAAAAGCTCTTGTTTTAGAGATCTCAACTTAAAATTTTTCCTAGCCTAATCAAACACCCAGAGCCGATTTTTCTATGTGTTTAGACAAACTAACATTAAGAGTGAAGCCTGCTTGTGTTCTCAAGGTCTATCCATCACTGTGGCCCTGGGTTGTTCTAAACTGGCTCTATCAGAAGCATACTGATGCAAAAAATCACAAAGAAAACCGAATTAGACTGTTTAAATTCTAAATAATTCCTGTAAGAAGTTTATAGTAGGAAACAAGCTATTATTTCTCTGCGCTAAGAAAAAAATGCAGTAAAAATATTACTTTTTCTCCTCCCGCATCTCAAATTAGCACCTCTTAATTTCAGGGTTTGATGAATGACTTTTTTTCCTCCCCTAGTAATCTGACTTTCTCGATCTGTGTTCCTAAAGATCAGTTGTGCAGGACATACAGGTGTTAGCACAGCTGGCTTGCTGATGACAACTCTGTCCATATAGCTGTCTTGTGTGTCATCACTCATATTGTTCAGTGTCATTCTGACCTAGCCAAGCTAAAAATGGTACTCCAGCTCAAGAGGGATTTAGAAACCTTGACAAAGTAAAGACAAGACATTGCCGAATGTCATATCCGTGTACTTAACTGTTTTCAGTTTAGACGTATCTAAATAACTAATTTCAGGGTGCATATTTCTTCACCTTTTGTTGGTTTTTTTTTTTTTTGTTTTGTTATTTGCTTTTGGTTGGTTGGTTTGTGTTGAGTTGGGCACTTTTTTTTTTTTTTTTTTTAAAGGCTGAATACTTTGGTGTAGTTTGCCTTCAGTAAGGAAAAATCCTTGTTTGGAGAACTGTGGAACTACTGAATACATTAAATGTTGTAATGTTGTTTTCTCCAGACATAGTTTCATTTTCAGTCCAAGGTCACTGAAATCCATTCATAGAGAATGTATTATAGTGCACATCTTGGCAACCACAGTGAAGCCTAGGTGCAGTGGTCATCATTTGCAAAAAAAAAAAACCACTGGGTCAAATTAACATCTTATTCAACAAAGTGTGTAGTGTATGTGTGTAGTAATGTGAGAAAGCTTGAATTATCTTATGAGTAAGTCTGGGATGGTACTCTGCTTTGAAAATTAATTTCCATAATCTTGACTAATCTGGAAGAGGGAAAAAGGAAAAAAAAAGCCAAGCACACCCAAAACATCAGTTTTATGATGTTCAAGATAATCATAATGAGATATGAGGTATCTCATATGATATATGTCTCCTTCTACAAATGGTGTTATGAAGGAATTAATACTCTTTTAGAAACCACCTGCGAAATGGCTTGTTTTGTAATTAAATGCAGATTTATATGACAGTAATCAGAAAGGGTAGTCTCTAAATCTGTATGCTAATACAGAAATTTTCAGTAGTTTTTCAATTTAGTGAAATATTTGATATACCTAATTACATTACTGTATGGCTTCCTACAGCAAAGTATGTTTAAAAACTTAAAACTTCCACTGTCAACAGAAGTTAGACCCTTGGGCTTGAGAATATATTCCTTCTTTTGATGAAAGATGGTACAATAATCTGCTGGCCTTTAATGAGTACTCAAACCTAATTGTGATGGCCATATAACAAGTGTCCATTCAACTATACCATGTAACTCTTTTTCCCTTTCCCTCCTATTAGACACTATTTTGTCGAAGCAAAATATGTTGTGATTTGGTGTAGTTTAGTTTTTATCCTTCTTGAGAAAAATAAAAGAAGTTTGAGGGGTGTTTTTGCAGTTCATTTGACTAGTTTAGTTCCCAACATCATTGTTCACCTCATTTGCTCTCTAATTGTGGCAATAGTTTTCCAGTTTTCAGGTGTTTGATTTAAAATGCCTTCAGTTTAACCTGTGCAAACTTGTCTCGGACAGTCTTTCTGCTTCTAGAGTGATCCTTGATTGCTGAAACATCCTGATGGAAAATATAGGCCTTCATTCAGCAATATGCATATACACTTTCTGAAGTGATTTCCTTGTTTTTGGAGCAGACTCAGACTGGTGTCTATGAGCAACTGATAATAACGGGTTGACTCTTTGATCTAGCAGGGTGCCGTGATTTGTACTTCTTTGGATATTGCATGTGCCAAATCCCTTATCAAATCTTTTGGGGTCTCTATTCCCTTAATGGGCTAACACTTCAAGTGTGATCACTGTTTTCCAGAGAGCCCATAGTATCGGGATGTAACATTAAGAAAATAACCTGTATTGGCAATTTAGTTGAAGAACTACTGTTATCAGCACTATTCAGTACTATTGTTGGTGCAACTTCCTTCCTGTATATTCACTTATATTTTCTAGTATAGAGTAAGAAAATATCAATAATTCGTAACTAAACATGAAAAAAATAAGAAGTGTTCATGAAGGTTTAATTCTGTCCACCAATGTATATAAATTTTTTTCTTTAGTTCCATGATAATTTGTACCACTATAACAAAGACTTACCCATTCCATTCAGTTACTGTATAATTTTTTCTGTTAAAACACTTCTCATTGAAGAAGGCAAAGGACCATGTTCAGTAGACGTGTGTGTCCTTAACTTTTGTAATATGACCTCCATTGTACATGCTGTGCTGGAGGTATGGACATCATGTGGCTAAATCAGTCACATACTTACAAGGCTGTGGTTAAGACTAAGATGTGGTTTGCATTCAAACTGCTTTCTTCTGGAAGACAACCAGCTTGGTTAAACAGGGAGATTCTGAAGGAAATCAGGGATAAAAAGAGAGTTTACCGACTGTGGAAGAAAGGGCTGGCTACTTACGAAGAATTCAGGAAGACAGCTAGATCATGCAGAAAGAAAATCAGGGATACAAAAGCGCAATTTGAAGTTAAATTAGCCACTTCTGTTAGGGATAACAAAAAGTCCTTCTATAAATACATTAATAACAAATAGTAATTGGAGTTGGATCAGGGGTTGGACTTGATGATCTTGGAGGTCTTTTCCAACCCAATGTATTCTATGATTCTGTTCTAAAAAGTTCTAGAACCATTTTTGTCCATTATATGTCATATGCAGAACACATAGCAGTATGGTAGAAACCATTTTGTTTTCACTCTTCAAGAATGATTTGTGTATTTGTAGCTTCTGTTATATCAGTAATATGGTCATCTCAAATCAATAGATTAAATCAGGGTTTGCCATTCACTTGTCACCATATCACTGCATCATTGTAGTTCTGCTGCTGCTTAAATTGCAGATGATATGCTATTAAAAAAGTATCAGGAAATGAAAGTATAATAAGCCCAAAGTTTTTTACTCTCTAGTAGTATTTTTTTAAAGTAGAATTGGTGAACTTTGAACGTATAAAATATTCTCCTATATAGATTACATAGTGAAATTTATATCCATAAATTATCTTATTTTCATAATAAAAACCCATTGAATTAGGCACAAAATAGAAACTAAAATCTCAGGTTTGTTGTACCAGTCAGACAGTATCTGGGCACAGACATTAGGAAGGCCTAGGCACATTCTAATACCATTTGCAACTTGCTAGCATTTAGTACCATATCTCTATTGGCATAACTGGACATACCAGCTCGAACTGTGCAGAGGAAAAACACAGTGAGCCCAGAAGTGGTCTGTGGACAAAGCTATTGTTATCTTGAATCAGCAGAAAATTTTGAAGTCAATTTTTGGACGTGCAGAATTAGCCCATCAAATTCTACACCTTGGTTCAGTCAATAACATAACTTCAGTTTATTATTCAGTTTCAGCTTTGATCTGAATTAATGAATACTTTATTGATTTTAATTTGAGTGGCTATAGTCTTGTCTTCTTTGTTGCTGTCTTAATTAATTAAAAAGTTAGACACCATCATAAGTCACTAAGCCTCTTTGTTTTAAAATGTTATGAGTATTGTAGTAGAGTTGTGTGGATCTATTTGTGATTTTGCCTGGTTTTGGATAGTATTTCTGTATGGCTAAACTGAAAAATCTAAGGATCATACTCAGCTTTGCACTGTCACAGCACTTAACGATGCTCAGTATAAAATCACACTAGCAACTTTTCACCATTGCAGCTAAAATTATGTTTACCAAAATCAGAAATAACCAGAATCTTCACTAACATTGGATAAATATACATTTATATAATTTTTCTCTATATTAATTTTAGAGTATAGGGAAGTGGAACTGGTTTTAGACATTTTTAATCATTGCAGTAAGCCTGATTAGCTGATTAGGTTTTTTAGATTTTAACATTATATCTCTAGCCTAAGGAGACGCCTCAGACAAAATAGCCTTGCTTTAGAGTTCATATATATATAAAAAAAGAAAGTCGTTAAAGACAAAAAAAGCTCTGAAAGTTGCATCTTAAAGCTAAACTACATAGGATGGTTTTCCTGGCTGTCAAGCTTCCAAAAAACCCCCCCTCTTTTTTAAAATAATAAAATTACCAGTTTGACCTTTGCATCATATTTCTCTAATGTAAGTCTGTCTGTGAGTATTGTGCTTGATCCATTGGAAAATGAGGAAATAAACTCAGTTTCCCAACTCTTGTCATTATATTTCTGGATCTCAAAAAGCCAATTGACAGAAGTTATTAAATTAGTTTTTAATTAAGATTTTGTACAAGTATAGTCTATGCAGCATGATTCTGTGTAGGCATGGCCGTTGTAGTTTTCCAGTCTTTTAACAGGTAGCCAACTTGAAGACTATTTTAATTTCTAGTGAAACAATGTAATGATATTTGTACAGTATACACCCAGTGTTTTGTTCTTTTACCCGAATCCTTGTGAGTATTTTTCAAAGGAAAAGTCTGCTTTAATTTGGTATTTCTCAGTATGCATATTGATAATGAGATTTACTCTTTACAATCTAAGTATTTACAAACAGAAAATGTTGTGTTTGGTTTTTTTTGGTTGTGATCTTCCTGTCAAATATCATAATCTTTAAGAAGCTAATATGTACTTTTCTGAAACACTGGTATTAATGGCATATGTTTATCAAAATTCAGCCATTTTAAAAAATGGGGGTTATTTTTTATTGTTCAGTGAATGTCAGGGCCCAATACCGAAATGGAGAGTTTGAAATTAATAGGGTTAAAAGGACTTCTACTGTCTGTACTGTGTATGTATTATACCTACATTGCTTATACATTGTTTTTTTCCCCCTAGTATTAGCAATCTGCTTTTGTACTTTGACATAGGGATTTCCCTTGTGAATTTTGTCACAGAAAAAAGAGAATCATCAATATCGCGGTTAAACTTGACTTTCAAAGCTAATAGTATCTCATTTGGGGGCTGAAATTTAATAAATTTTCTTTGATTCTGTTTGAGTTTTTAAACATCAAACAATGAATTGGCCAGGGTGCAGTAAAATATTTAGATCTATTGACTATGGTTCAGAAGGGTAGAAGGCAAAACACTGGTGGTTTGATGTTGATAAATTCTTAGTACCTTAATCCACATTAATGTTTTCTTTTATCTGTGTGCATACTGGCAGCAAAGACACTGAAAAGTTGGTATATATAAGCTATAAAAATGTAAATCGTGTGTGTGTGTGTGTGTGTGTGTATTTAAAGCAATGCATTTTGTTATATTCAGCAAGGTTAACATCTGACCAGAATTACACATGCTGACAGAACACTCTAGAGAGTATATTTGTTCCATAGGACTGTATATCCTGAACCTAGTGCACTATGTGTGCAAAAAATGTGTAGAGGACCTTTCCTGTTATAAAAATTGCATCATAGTGCATATGTTTGGCAGCCACAGGTATTGACAGGAATTCTTTAGGTCAACTTGGGAAATGTAGGGCTCCTTATTCCCACAGAACAGAGGAATGAATAACATAAAATCTTTTCTTCTTTGTGTCAGTAGATTTGCACAGCTTCTTTCAATCAGAGCAGATTTCAAAGGCTCTGCTATTATTTGAAAGATGTTCACTCATAATCAACATTTTACAAAAATCTAATTTTGTAAGTAGTTACAGAAAAGTAATCTGGGATTTAAAATTAATAGACCTAGGTTTTAATTCATGTTCGATGTGTTCTTGTGGGCAAGAGAGCCTTTAAGAAAAACTGAAATATATTTAAATAGTATTTAGTAAATGGTTTATCTATTGAGTTATGGGTATTTAGTATATATTCAGTTTATGTTTTATTATCAGACTGTATATTGTTTAGTTAAAGACTATGTTTGCAACACTTGCTATTGCTACTCAACACATGCAGTCTATGCCTAATGAATGGATTTCATCTATTCATTTGTACTAATATATATTTGTATGTGTGACTATCCATCTGTATTACAATCTAATGTGACTACTGGGGTCTCCTGGAGGTGGACATGGTAATTTTTGTATTAAATAGAATGAAAAATGGGTGTGTGGCATCATATGGTGTACGAACATAGCTGATGCGCCTGTGGAAGTTACGTGTTAAATACATATAATTTCACGTCCACGCTGACAGACTCTGGACACGTTGCGAAACGCGGGGCAGTGTTGGATTTTGGGCAGAGTCCGGTGTTTGTCCGTGCCCGAGGACAAAGCGGCGGCGGCGCTGCCGCGCGCGGCCGGCAGGTGGCAGTGCGACACCAAGGGCGCGGGGGCTGCGCGGGGCCGCCCGCGCTCCGCGAGTCCGACCGCCCTCGGAAGGACCGGACATCAATCTGTCTGGGCTTTGTGCAAATTGTAGCATTTCCCACTTCAAATTGGCACGGTCAGAAACTGTACAAAAGTCGATTAATACCACTTAGTGCGTTATTTCTTACAGTGAGTCTGCAATAAGAGATCTAGTAGCATTTTTTCCTTTTTTTTTTTTTTTTTACCCTTGTTAATTGGAAAGCTACAGGTTAGTTCACTTTGCTTTGTTTGTGGATTATTCATTTTATTTTGGATTTTAACTGAATTGCTACTAAATGAACCTTATTCTGGAGAACTGATACAATCTACCTATAGTACACAGAACTCACTTGCCAGCTTCTTGCTGGTGTGATCGCATGAACTTTTTAATTTCATAGCTCATGTTTGTTTCAGTTAGAAGTACAATTACTATTGTTTTCTTAGGAGGTTTTTACAGGGGACAGATCTGTGAAATGTATATGCCAGCTGGACTAGTGAGCCTTTAGTGTCTCTTATTCTCGTTTCAGACCAGGGGAAGATGGTTTTTCTTCTTAACATTCTCTCCCAGCACTCGGAATTAGAGATTTATTTGCAACGAAAAATCAATTAGTCCTAAATTTATTCATGGATTTCAGGTCCAGCGATCAATGCAAGTCCACTCAGTGGGCTCAAGGGGACCCAGTTCATCCCAGTTAATGTGTCTGAAGGGGAATTACCATTGATGCTGTTTTTTTCCCTTTAGGTCAGAGATCAGGCCTTGCTGCCATGTGCTGCGGCAGCCACGAATGACTTCACCCTGGAGCTACCCAAACTGCACTTAGAGACCTTTTCAGAGGAAGGGCTGAAGGGCAGGCCAGAGGCTGCAGCATTTCAGGTTAGAGTCTAAGATAATCCTGATTCTTGTTTTCATTTTTGGCAACTGAGATAGAACAAGAAGCTAGACTTCTCTGAATGTGTGGAGAACAAAAATCTTCAAAACTATTGCAGTGAACAGTTGAAAGAGGAATAATTTCCATTTTTACTGTTGTATATGGTATTTCAGAGATGATGTGAACTTTTAATTCTGCAGTAATAGTGTTAAATAACTGTCAGGAATATGACCATGGAAAAATTCAAATGTTATATTTGAAATGTAATATCACTCTGTGCCCCCCTCCTCCCTTTAATTTAAGCAAGGCAAATTAAAAAAAGCCCAAGATTCTTATGCTGCTACTTGTATCAGCAATCTGACTGTATCAGATTTTTTTGTATTATAGTTTTAGAATTAACAGTGATTTTTAGCGGTTCTAATTTAAAAGAAACTGCTACTTAGAATACCTTAATATGGAAACTATTGGTTCATGTAGGTTTATAGGTTTATGTTTCAAAATATTAATTTTGTTAGTGGAAACAGTGGGGGGAAAAAGAGAAATCAATTGAAAATGTACATATTTTCAGCTCTGAAAATTGATGCTGTGCAATGCCTCCTTATTGTTTTTAAGTTTGTTATATCTTCTTCTATACAAACTATACCTTAGTCTTTATAGCTGTACAGAATACATTGTTTTTAAAGGCAGAATATTTTGTTTTCCTAGTGAGAGAACAAAAGGCAGAGTGAGTTCCTAGTTGTTTCATTGTGCTCTTCTGTCTGAAACAGAGGAAAGGCAGTCAAGAGAAATGCAAGGACATTAGACAATGCAAGTATTACATTGTGTGTGTACTTTTCTGTAGTAACCCTTTGAATTTATTATAGGTGTTGTATTCTAGATGTAGTATGTAATGACAGGAATAGCTTTACAAAATTAAACATTCAAGAAAGACAGATTCTAACTTGGAAATTTCTCATTGTTGCCCTCTTGCATACGTGCATTTTAATATGACAAAGATTTAAATTATGTGTTTCTCTAATGAAGCAATAATATGTAACACCTTCAGATTCCCATGAACTTTAGTTGGCACAGCTGTATGTCTCTAACAAAGGGTATGTTGCAAATGCTTCCCCAGCGTAGTGATGATCACTTTTAAAACTGTGCTAAAAGTTCCACAGGTGGCGTCTTTTCAAAGAAGCTGTCATGGAAATCATCAGCTTTTAGATGCTACTTTTCTATTCAGTGATAGCTGTTCAGTGATAGCTGTTGCTTTTTTTTTTTTTGTCCCATCCCAACTTCTATTCTTTTTTGACCTTGCAATGATGACAGAAGTGTTTGCAAGACAGCCTATTTATTCTTTCTTCTTAAGAAGATGAAGAGAAACAGAAATATAAAAAGTTGCGCTTTGTACAGAGTGCTTGTGGTATAGATAACACATAGCAGTGTATGTGCTGGATAGCTCGTTGGTGGTGCAGTGTTGTAAACCTACTTTTTGTTTGCCTGACAGCTTCAGTTACACTTGGTTACTCTGTGCCTACGCAAACAATACCGAATGTTCAGTCCATATCACTGTGAAGTTCCTTTTCTCCTTCCCTTTCTCCTTTTCCCTTTTCCTTCTTTTCCTTCCTCTTCTGTCCCTCCTCCTGTCTCTCTCCCTCTCCTGCTCCTCCTCCCCCTCTTTCTTTCCTATCTCTGATTACACAGTGCCTGTTTGATAAGTTTCTAAGTACATTATAGAGATTTTATTATGAAATTTGCCTTTTGTAGCTGGGAATCAGATAATTGATTTTAATGTCACTGTATGTAAAACTATATTATGGACAATCGTCTAATCCTGAATGAGGTGAATGGTTAGTACATTTATATGTTAGAACAGTTAGAACATTTGTATGTTCATATGCATCCTCATAGGTTATCTTTCTTCCAGATTTTTCAGAAAGCAAGTGGCTCTCAAGGACGTTTTGAATTAAATCCACTATCCTTAATTTACCTCATGGGCTCAGCAGCATTAGAGATCTATATTCTTTGTCATTGGGAATATGGGAAGTCTTAGAATTTTTAAATTGTTGTTGTCTTCGTGTAAATGTTTCTTGTGAAAAATATACTTTCTTTATAATAGACAAGTGCAAAGAAGGTTGACATGATGAACCTAAGTTGCCTGACTGTGAACTAAGCTATCAGAGATTTGGGGTTTTTTTGTGGCATGCTTAATTAAATATCTTGGTTTTTAGCAAATGCATCCAACATTCCAAATAACATGAAGACTTACAGGACTGATCAAACAAACACACGAATAAAGTCCCTGTCATTCCCAAATGAAATAACCATGTAGAAGGTGTGCATCTTTTGAATAGTTTAGTTTACACTCTGGACCTTTAGGTAATGAAATGAAATGTTTCATGCACAAAGTTCTATGTATCTTCTCCAAAGCTTGCACCTTTCATAATGGCTCTTGAATCGCAAAATTATGCAGTAGGTTGAAATATTAAGTTATTCAACAAGAATATCCTTGCACTGAGTATCTTCTAAAGCCCCATGCAAGTAGTGAAAGTGTGACTTAATTTGTAGGCATTTTTAAAATTCTTGAGCACTGCAAGAGAATTACTATAATAGTTTGAAAATGTCACTTCAAATGGATAAGTGGAATATCTCAAAGAGTAAAATTTCATTGCTATAGCTTTGCAGCATGTCACCCTGTATGTAATTGCTGTGAAAAATGTTATGTCACAAAGTAATACTGTTTGTTGCTCATTTAAGTTTGAAAGTGGAAAATTATAGTATTGTTTTCAAGCAACTGAAACACAGGAACACAGGATTGTTCTGGCCATGCCTGAATGTTCCTACAAAAAGAGACAAAAAGTGGAACCATATATGAAGTCTTCAGTGAATACAGGATATAGGGTTAAAAAAGCAACTAAAATGACATGGCATTGCTAATTGTAGTAGTCTTGCTTGGCAGATGACTATTTAAATTAACCAATAAAGGTTATCAGCTCTTTCTAAAATAGAAAATTCAATTGTGTTACATCTTTGGAAGAGAATAAGGTTACTTAC
The DNA here is from genome assembly GCF_001715985.3 of Manacus vitellinus. Classification (NCBI taxonomy): domain Eukaryota; kingdom Metazoa; phylum Chordata; class Aves; order Passeriformes; family Pipridae; genus Manacus; species Manacus vitellinus. The sequence continues at coordinate 230,656 of NW_021939324.1, read as the reverse complement.
TAATATTAACTCTCCCTTCTGAAAGAGTTTATTGACTCACAGAAAAAGTGGTTCAGAAGATTAATTCTGAATTATCTCAAATACTTTTACATCAAGTATGTAATTGACACTTATGCCAAGAGTTTTTACCTGAAAACAATGAATAAAGCTCCGAAATAAATCATACAAGATTTAAACGTTCATGTATAAATAATTAAGCATCAGTATATTCTCACTGTGGGTTTCTTCTGTTTGGAGATATAGACACAGAAGGGTAAGAACAGCTGTGAAAGAAACTTCTTGAAGCAAATTTAGATACCTCAGACACATATGTTAATGTTATGTTTTAAAGCAATTATAGTTGAATTATGCTAAAACAGCTTCTAAATATTTATGAACATGATACGACATATCTGAAGACATAACTCCAAGTTACTAGTTGAACACACAAAGGAAACTGGAAAGGGACTTGGAGGTGCAGGCTCATGCTAAACGTGAGCCAGCAGTGTACCCAGGTGGCCAAGAAGGCCAGTGGCATCCTGGCTTATATCAGCAACAGTGTGGCCAGCAGGACTAGGGAAGGGGATTGTCCCCCTGTAGTCGGCACCGGTGAAGCAATGCCTCAAATTCTGTGTTCAGTTTTGGGCCCCTGATGACAAGAAAGACATTGAGGTGCTAGAGTGTGTCCAGAGAAGGGCAGCGGAGCTGGTGAAGGGTCTGGAGAACGAGTCCTATGAGAAGCAGCTGAGGAAGCTGAGGGGTGTTTAGTGAAGAAAAGGTAGCTCATGGGACACGTTATTGCTCTCTACAAATACCTGAAAGGAGGTTGCAGCAAGACAGAGCTTGGTCTTTTCTCCCAGGCAACTAGCACAAGAGGACTAAGCTTCAAGCTACGCTAGAGGAGTTTCAGGCTGGACATCAGAGAGGGTGGTTAAGCACTGGAATGGACAGTCTAGGGAGGTGGTGGAGTCACCATACCTGAAAGTGTTCAAGAAACAATGTCCTCTGTTTTTATCTCTCTCTGCCACATGCTGTTGTGCTCTGCTGCCTGTCCCCATGTCCTTCCTGCAGATTCTCCATGACACGTGCTCTCCTGGTTGAGTACTTGCTTGTTGCTGTGCTCACATTGATGCACAAGCTCTTGCTCTCCCTCTCCCTGCATATCTGCTGTCTCTGCCCTACACATGTTTGTGCTTTCCTTCTGTCAATCTCTGCCTGCTGCTCTACCTGGGTCTCTCTCAGTCTCTGCCCCTCTCTTCTGCTCCCTGTGCCCATCTTTCCTGCTCTGTCTTGCTTGATCTACATCAGTCTTTCTGTCCTCATTGTCCCTCCCTCCCACCTGCCCCATCTTGCTTCCTCTGTCACTGTCTTCAGCATGTATCCATCTGTTCATGCAGGTTTAGAAAGTCCACATGGGATTTATATGCACTTCTTTGCTTTTCTTAGGTGTTTTGAGGTAATTTGGAATGAAAAGTGTAGTGATAACATAGAGTAATATAGTCAAGTACTAACATATCTTCAGTGTTAGCATATAATCGTTACAAATTTACAAAGAAGTAGGTTCTTACTGTTTATGCATTCATGCATGATTTAGTCATGCATTAACTAATTGTGTTGTAGGTCCACTTTTTGTAAATAATTTGACAAACATAAATATAGTTTTAGGAGCGTCCTAATTTGTATTTATTTTAACTTGTTTATTAATTTTAGATTTATGCTTAATTGATTAGAAGGTGAAAGATATGCATAATTTTGCTGATAATTTTCTTCAAAATAATAGATACTTTCTCATTCCTGAGTTTGCTTGTCAGTAAAAAAGTTCTTACCAAATTGAGGAAGCAAGTGATTTCAAAGGTAACATTATCATTCTGTCATCAGATTTTATCCTCTGCATAGGGCATGTCTTTCAAACATAAATCAGTTCTGATATGAGGACTTAATAAGAAAAATTAATCATGGAGTAACTGCTTAAAAATTGGATTATTAGTATTTTAAATCTTGTACTACTGTTTTAGAGCCATTTGCTTTTTTTAATGGCATGACTGTAAAAGAAAAAAATGTTTTTTTTTCTCTTAATACTAAAGAAGAAGAAACCTATTTTAGAGTCTTGAAGATAGTGCAGCATGCACACGCTTCTAGTGTTTTCTTTTTGCTTAAACTGTTTCACCAGAGAAGGAACTATCCATTGTGTTATAGATGCCGGAATGCTGCCTCCTCTGGAATTAGTTGCTGTTTCTTTTCAGGTAAAACTGGGTCTTCATTTTCCAGGAGTGCTACAGCAGCTTTCAACAGCAACTGGGCTGCCCTCACACTCTTTTCTTCTCCTATCCTAATTAGATAAGACTAATTTCTTAGCTAGTGTCAAAATGTGCTACTTCTAAAGTGACTACGAGCCTGCCTTTCAATATACTGTTCAAAGAGAAAAGTGATTCTTTATTACTCTAATGCTGCTTTACACTTCCACTTTGAGCTGAAATACTCATAAATAAGTAGATGTTTCAAACTCACTAAAGTGAGGCGACATCTCTTGCGACCCTGACCTTTTGCAGACTTCACTTTGTCAAAAATAAAGTTTGTACAGGACTTAAGAAACAATAATTAACAACTAAGTAAAATCTGAATAACCAGATTGAAGAGATATAACATGAAGAATTCTAATTTAGTCACCTTGAATGTCTTTTGTCTCCAGATAGCAGCTGTATCATGATGCTAAATATTTAGAAGCCATTTTAGCATAATTAAACTATAAATACTTTAAAACATACTATTAGTGTATACTAGCAAAATACTATTTAAAACATAAAAAAATGAGACATCTTTTAAATGCCAGTGATGTTGGAAATTTGCCTTCTGTAATTTGAATTTCACACCACTCTCCTTTCTGAGCCTTAACTGTGTTCCCGACTTCTTTCCTTTTCAGAGCATTTGTGTTAGCAGTTTTTATCTCCCTCTTCTCTATGGGATTTTTGTTGCTCTCTCTCCTTTCCTCATTTCCCCCCTCTTGTTATTAACCTCTTTTCCTCACTTTCTCAGCCACCTTTCCACTTCTTGTTTCTTCCCTTGTCTTTCTTCATTCTAATAAATTACTACAGATAATGGTCCCATTACGGGACCATAAATATCAAAGTCAGTATCTGTAATCACCAACTAATCAATTACTGAAAGCTGTCTCTTTGTGCCTGTGACACTACTAACTCTTGTCCAACCCCTTTCGTAAGCACTATTAGTTTTGTAAAAACTTTTCACTAAGATGTACTGATGATTATCTTGAATGCCAAAGTTAGTATATAATCATTTAACCTTCCTGTAATCTTTCTTAATGGAAAATGTTCTTTCTTGACCCTGTCAAGCAATCATGTTGCTATCCGCCTTTGTCCATTTAGAGTTTTTCATACATTTATGTCTGTTGTGTGTTTGTGATCTCTTAGGAATTATCTGTGCTGATATGCAGGAAAGCTCTGTAAGAACTGTGTAAAATACGATCTTAATTCACTAAGTTTATTTGTTTAGTTTTGCTTCTGCTTGTAATCCTGGGAATTTTTTCCCAGCTGGTTACCAAGTTGTTGCATCTTATAGCAGGAAGCATCTTTCTTGTTTTCTCTTCACTATTCTTTCATGAGAAAAATTACTCCAGAGTCATGGTGATCTCAATATGTACCCAACACTGCCTCAATGAATAAGGACAGACTCCTAAATGCTATAATTACAAAAATAAAACATCGTTCAATCACAGAAGATATAAAATATAGTTTTCACAACACCTTGTTTGTTAGACAGATTTTCTAATTTTAGAAATCGTTTCTTTCAGAACTGCACAGGTTTACCTGTGCACAGTATCTTCAGAAAAGGAGTAATTTTACCAGATAACTGATGTGACTGTATTTTTTGTGTGCAGTTTATACCATTGTAACACAGACAAGTCCAATCAGAAGCATAGGTGTTTAACTGTTGATAATAATGTGGGTTAAAAATTGAATTCATGAAGTGAATACTGTGAAAGATTAGGAATTATCTGGAGTCCTTTTTTTTGTTTGGACTGGTTCTTTTAATTTCAGAAACTGAGAAGAAATACTGAGCAATAGCAATTAAGAAGGCAATAGACTTTATTACATAAATATTTAAGTAGCAGAAACAGAATCAGACTATTTTCTATTCTTAATTATACATAAAATAAAAAACCAACTGTCAAGTGCTGAAGCTTCTATTTATTTTTTTCTGCTTAACTGCTTAGTAGTCCGTTATGATAAAACATGTCTATCTCTTTGTTATTCTTATCAGTAGCTTACAGAGTAAGAAAAAATTATTAAATATTGCACTATATTAGTACAAGAATTTTGTAATGGAATTGAGAGAAATTTCTGCCCAGATATTGCATTTGGTGGTCCTTGTAGTTAAAGACCTGAGAAAGGAAGGGTTATCTACAACTTGAGAGAGTTTATTATGGCTTAGTGATTTGCTGATTGATTTCATTTACTGTCAGTTAAGGCTCTCTTAATGTCAGCTTTCTTTGCATAGTGCCTTGAAATAAAGACTGATGAAGATTTTTCAGATTGATGCCACTTACATAAACTGACCCTGATTTGCCCTTCTGCAAGACAATATAAGTGACAGCAGTTAGAAGAAAATATAGCAATGAATTAAGAAAAACACTAAATCTTTCAGAATATAAAACTAGGCATAAAACCCCAGGCTGTTCTGTTATTTCCACATTGTCCTATATTGAAGAAATAGACAGGGATAGCATCCCAAGTGGTGTACTGCTGAAGTGAAATTTGAAGAGGACAAACTTTGAAAGGATTAAAAGTTAACCTGGTTTTTTACCAAATTCTACCAATTTGGCCTTATTATTTATTTTGGTGTGGGTTTTTTGTTTTGTTTTGTTTTGTTTTGTTTTGTTTTGTTTTTAAGGGAGTGTGGCTGGCAGGAAGAGTTGTGTAAATTGTGGCTTGTAATTCATATATGTTGTTACCTGCAAATTTTATTTTTTACATTGTTATTTCGCAGAAATCATAACAAACTGTTTTGAAGCTGTTGTCTTGATTTTTCAATAACTGAATTGATTGATTGGTCTAGTGACACATGTTGCTAGTATCCCAAGATCACAAATACCAACATTATATTGGACTGTGAAAAGCACAAATTCTTAGGTTTCATATGGTCTATTCCTATAGATGTTCCAAGACTAATATGCTTTAAGTAGGGCACTCAAATTAGTATTTGTCCATTGCCATACCCAATTCTGTTATGGTGTTTTAAAGTCTCCCTTCATCATGGTCTTTTCCCTCATTTTGGTCTCTTCCTGTTAGAAGCAAAAAGGTGGTAAGAAATTAGGGGGTGAGGAGAAAATGGAGGGTCTGGAAGGTACTGTAACTAATAGAAATTTCATGAATGTGGAACTGTTTTGTAAACCTGAATAATAGGGATACCCAGCCTGCATGTGGGCAAGTTTACCTGCAAAAGATTGAATGTTTCATGGCTTTTGAAAAAATAATATTCATGGAAGGACCAACATTGTTTATCCTCCTGGAACCTTGTTAGAACTTAAATTACTTTGGATTGCTTCAACATAATGATCTTTTTTGATAGAAGTACAGTTCTAAAGAAAAGATCAGGAGGGAACGGTAACTGATTCCCCCTAGGGGGCAAACTTAAAATGTCCATTTAATACCTGAAGACTATATTTTAGTTTCTCTCTGTTCAGAGGCAGATTTTGTGTTCTTTTCCAGTACCAGCCCCCAACTGGTGGGTCCCCCTCTTTCTGATTGTATAATAATTGACAAATACTACAGGGAGAGATTAGAGAGCAAAGTATCATGTTATTGCCACAGTGTACAGTGCCAGACTTTCTCTCCATCCAGTTTCCCAATCTTAAATGAATATTTTTTTTAGATTAATATTGTGCAAGCTAAAGATTACAAGTTGAAGTTTAAATTCAAAAGTTTTTACACATGCTTGCAAAGACGACAGGACTGGGTTTTGAGCGGAGTCTCCTACATGTCAAAATGTGATGTTTGTCTGTACCTCAGCAAATGTCACTATCTTAGATGCTTGATTTGTTCTGCATTTATTGCACGTGAGACTTGCTTCAAATTTTAGTCCTTTGGGAAATAGTCTGTGGGACTGAGTAAACATTTAATGCCTATAGGGCATGAAGAATAGCAGCAAATCGGGTTGCCCCTGCTTTAAAACAGGTTGGACAGGGGAAATAATAATAAACAAAAATATTATAAGAAACTGGGCTAAAATGTCTCCAGAATTTCTCCCAGCCTCCACCATTTTTGTTCAGGGACCTTCTGAAACAAAAGTAGTGTTTTTGTGTTCAGCACCCGTTCATTGTCCCGTTGCTTTTTGAACCCATGTAAAGGTAAATATTCACATGACTTGCAGAAATGACTTTTGCAGCTTAACTACACACTTTCTGAAAAACTATTTTCTATGTTTATTTTGAAAATGGCTTCTACTATTTCATTTAATACTAATATTGTTAATTGTAATAAATATTCCCAGTTTACCTTATTTATACTAGTCATATGTTAGCATTGATTGTCACCTCACATTCTTGGATACTCCATCAGAAATTGTTTCTTTTCAGGTTGCTTTCCTCATTTCTGAACTACAAGAAGATGGAAATAGTAGAAATCATTTATAGTTTCTAGAATTCTTAAGTTGTGGAAGTGGTTTCTCTGTTAGAAACATTCATAGGCACAATTACTCATAAATGACCTAACTGCAGGTAGCAGTCCAGCTCTGAAAAATGGATTAGGAAGTACTAACCAATTAACATAAGAAATTGTTTAAAAAATGCTATCCTCTTGGGTGTTTGTAAGTTAGAGTAGCCTGGGATTCTTGGATAAGAACCAGTTGCTTTTGTTGATCCACCATTAAGGACACCACTCAAGTACATGCTAGTGCAGTGCTTGCATTCATTACCAAATTTGGTAAAAATAGAAAGACTAGGAAGGGCTTTCTCAGTCTCATTACAATAGCCTATGATATGGGATGTTTTACATCTGATCTTACTGATGAAAAATACTTTATACTTTCTAGGCAAACTCATCTCACCCGTGCCTATCCTCCTAAGTTTTCTCCTTTCACTGTTGCTATAAGCATCCAGTTCCATTAAAATTCAGAAAGTCACTCTGTATCTTAGGCTTCTAAGGAATTGGATCTAATTGTTGACTCTTGGCTCTGGCCAAGGAAATGGACCATAACAGCCTGTTCCTTACTTGCCAGGCTCCCAACCTAATAATTTGAATCATATTCTGCAATCTCATTTTAAGTTTCCATTTAACGGAAAGACGGTGCATTTCATAGAATCATAGAATCAACCGGGTTGGAAAAGACCTCTGAGATCATCAAGTCCAACCCTTAATCCAACACTGCCATGGTTACTAGACCATGGCACTAAGTGCCACGTCCAGTCTCTTCTTAAAAACCTCCAGGGATGGTGAATCCACCACTTCCCTGGGCAGCCCATTCCAATGTCTTATTACTCCCTTAAAAAATTTCTTCCTAGCATCCAACCTAAACCTCCCCGGCACAGCTTAAGACTGTGCCCTCTTGTCTGAAGACAAAGCTAAAAATCAATGTCTTCAAAAATATTATGTAAAAAGCTCATCTGGTAGCAACACATCTTTGAATTCTTAGTCTGAATGAGGACAACCAGAGGTCTGCCATCAGAAAAGTTAGTTCTTCTTTTGTTAAGGAAACTTCTCAGTCTGACCATTCATGCGACTCTCTGGCAGTCACACTCCCAATGCCAGATACTTTCGCTGTTGGGACTGAAGCCCCTTCACAGCGGGTGGCTCAGTGAGCCCACGGGTGGGGTGCTGCACTTGACTACCCCCACACACCACACTCACACAGTCAGATCAGGTTTCCTTACAGGTTTGGCCCTGTGTTTCCCTTAGCAGCGTCTCAGATGTCTCATTCCCTAAAGTCATTTATTCCTGGCACTGTAACAGAAACAACTCAAGCTGGGTACCTCCAAGGAGGACCCCCAGTGAAGGAACCCCTAGGCTTTTATACACTCACAGTCTCCCTGCACACAAATCCTGCTCGTTCTCCCAAGTCCTTGGCTCCTGCCCCCTCTCTGTGTGCATCCACCTCGCTGACCGTCAGTCTTCATGTCTTTTGTTATTCAGAAGGTTGGCAATTTCCAGCTCCTGCCGTCTCTCTCAGTGTCCATTCACCTGACTGGCTGTCACCAATTCTCATGCCCTTTGTTATCCCAAAGTTTGGCAGTTCACGGCCTCTTGTCTCAGGCTCCTACCCAGGGCTCCATCTGCCTCTCCATTTACAGTTTGCAAGCTGATCTACTTGGGCTGGGTGTATTCCTCAACACTTTAAAGCTGTTCCAAGTGAACACCATTCTCACTTAGCTTATTGACCTCTTGCACTGAAGAGGCCAGACTTCAGTATAGTGCAGTCTCACTTTTCCACCAACTTTTAGCATATGTTGGTTGAGATTTACACCTTTCTGAGTTGAGCTAATCTGTCATTTTATATGACAAATGCCAAAAAGGCAGACAAACAGAATCATGTTTTCCCAACGAGAGTTTTATTCAGATGTACATCCACTGTTAGAACTTGATATTCAGAGATGATGAGGATTATTTTATTTGATCTTATTCCTCAGATTATGATGGTTAAAAGCAAACTTTGAGAAGAAAATATTTTATTTATGTAATACTAAGCTTTAAGGATAGCAAGTTGTCAAGCTCAGTGATGGTGCCAATTTTGTAAGGCATTACCAATATTCTCCAGCTTTTGCTTTGTAAAGAGAGATGCTCATTGTGAGGATCAGTAGTAGGTGTACCATGTTCTTTAAATTTTCTTTGACTCCTCAGATTTTGGAACATGAGCTGTTGTTACTGAAATTTCTAATAAAACATTTTTTATATCATAAATTAGGTCTTGAAAGCAAGTCTGATTGAAAATCTAGCTGTTTGCATGTTGTTGGGGTATTTTTTAGTAAAAATTTCATTAAGTTTAAGCATGTATGAAGCAAACTAGTTAATCACTAACATCTGAGTTTAGTCAGAATGAAGTGAGGACACCTGTCCATCCTATATGTGGCAGTGGACATTAGATTAAAGGTGCGAGGGATGCAATTCAGCTTTTCTTGATCATTATGTTCTCTACAGAGATAGAGACTAGTGCTTTTTCCTGTGCTGGCATCATGAATCTATGTATATAACTGGAGCTTCGTGAGAAGCCAAAATGAAAAAATTAATTTGCTATCCATAGCTTAGAATTTCCTTGTAAAACTACAAAATGTTGCTTTATGTAGGATGAAATATCTATGCTGACTTAAAATGCAGTGCTGCCATAGGCATTCATAAGAAAAGCAAAGGAAATGAAGTAGCTATTTCACAAAACTAATGAAGTAGCTATTTCACAAAACTTTGCACCGTTTCCTAGCCCCTAGGACTTCCTAGCCCTCATTGGAGTTTAGCATTCGCCCAAAATCTTATACAAAGATTAGGACTCAGTAATGAGTGTTTGTGTATGAGCTACATAATCACAGTTGTCATATTGACTAAGTCTACCAGAAGGGGTCTTTGTCTCTCCTAGTAAATGGCAGCTAGAGCAAAGACTACACTCAGCTTTTTGCATGGAAAATACAAAGTGGACACATTTCCACATATGCAAAACCTTTTATCTACTTCAATTTTAAAATGTTTTAATTTACAATTGAGAAGCTGTTTCTTGTGGCCATAAGGGAATAATCTATATCACTTCATAGCTCTAGTCAAAATACTCAAGGAAATGTCTATACTGAGCCCAGATTTTGTGGGTTGATCATGTTCTCTTGGAGTCAGCAACAGACTTTTTCTATGGTGGTTAAAACGAAGTATTTTTTCATGAGTAAAGCCTATTTCTTTGCTAAGAGTAATTGAAAGTGGTCTTAGTTAACAGAGCACTCTTTAAAACCAATGAAAAACAACTGTTTTAATTTTGAGTAAGCTACAATGTTGGCAAATAGTTGAGTTAGTTACTTAGGTTGGGTAGTTTGTGGACAGCATTTCAAAGAACAGAAGAGTTTTTCAGATTTCACATTTACCTTCCAATCTGAAGTTGCTTCAGATTTTTCTACTTAGTAACTTGATAGATTAATGCCTGCTTCTCTCCCCTCCTTATATTGTTCTCCTACACATGCACCTATAACTAGTCAATAGATTTTAGTGTTTAGGTAGCATTTATTTATAAAAATTGTTTTGCTTATATAGGATATCTTATTCATATGTAAGAGTTCCTGAAAATAGGAAAGAGTATGCTTTTTAAAATTTATTTTACTTCCATGAATTTGGTTGTGGAAAACAGAATCCTGTACTTTAACTTTTGTACATCTTTTCTGGTTCCAAGATGTCGCTTCAGTAGGCCAAAAGCAACATCATCAAGATTCAGACAACTTGTACTTTCACTTGACATTTCATCTGAATTTTGATGAGAAGTTTTACTCTCTTCTTTCTCCTTAAGACTGAACGTGTGATGGGGCACTGTCATATTTTATAATAAAAGTACATCCTGACTTTTCTGTAGTGACTGCTGCTGTTTGGTTCCTCTCATCAGTGGTAATATATTATGCTCACACTAAGCAGATTTTCATGCTCACAGTTGAGGCACTTTAATGTGGACTTTATAGTATTTTCAGTGACTATCTGTCTCTCTTTGTTTCATCCCTGCCTAGAATGTACACTGCAACAGAAGTTGTAGGAAGGGTACCAGCCTGAAACTTCTTTCTCACTAAAATCATTTGCTTGAAAAATTCCCTCCCTGACAAACTGAAATGTTCTTTTTCTACCAAAATTGTGTAAGAAGATGGGAAGAGGTACAGTGTAGTGGTAACATTTTCTCCGTAGCGGTAGCTTAAACTAGAAGTTCTTCAGGGCAGTGATTGATTCTCCTTTACATTTTATATATAACTTTGCTTGACTTAGTGCAAATGACAGGGAGAATGGTCTTTGCATGTAAACATTATTGGCCTAAAAAACCTAATTTTGTTACATGGTAATTTTCTTGCATGGTCCACAGATATTTCTGAGTAGTCAAGGCTGCAGGTAGGTCCTTTGCTATGAAATTCTAAAGATGCTTTTCTACCTCATCATAGCTACAAATACATTTGTCTTAATTTATCATTTTCTGAAAGATTGATATGATTTTTGAAAATCTTACGCTTTGTAACAATTTTCATGGCAATTATTGTTATGCCCATCTGCTGTGGTTTCCAGTAGAAGCACTTTCCCTTCCATTGCTGTCAAGTTCAATGCTCCCTTTTCAGTTTTCTTGTAGGAAGTCATGTCATTACCTCTTGCAGAGAATCTAGATTTTTATTTAGAGCTTCACTCCCTTGGGCTGTCCTCTGAGACCTACAGGGTAAAGTAATTGTTATTGAAGTGAAGGGGATAGAATTGGGCACTGTGTGTGGCACTGAGTCAGCTTTTGTTGGGGAAAAATGTTGTAAGAAAACTGACCTGCTTTTTGGCACATTTAAATTGTTCATGCCACACTTGAATGGAATTGAACAAAATGTTTAGTGTTGAAATGAAATACAAGGAGAATAGATCATTAAAGAAGAGCCAAACAGCTGCAAAAGTGCAATTTTGCTGAATGCTGTTTCCCTTGAGGTTTTTTCCTGATGCCTGAGAAGCTGCTGTATTTGTATCCTCCACTGATGCCACTAGACATTTTGGACTATGGCTCAAGGCAACCAAGATGGATTTTCAAATGCTAAAATGTATGGGGGAAATTAATTTTATCCTTTCTTCTGCAAACATACCTCTCTTAAATCTATAAGTATCCTGAAATCTTATTTCTGAAAACAAAAACTCATTGATGTATATTTTGTTTTCTGGACTCATTTTATAACGAACCTTATTTATGTCAGTTTGAAGCAAGGCATTAATGACAGGTATGCAGAACTCCAGCCAAATTCTGTACCATAAATGAAATTCTCAGTCTTTTCAGATTCTCATGTAAGCAGTTTGCTGTGCTAGAGTTAATCTTTTATTTGTCTGAAGTCCGTTCATTATTCCTTCTCTCGTTCTTTTTTATCTTTTGTATATGTAGGCCTGGGGTATTTTACTACCTGCTAACACTGTTTTTAGTTGAAGAATTTCCTAAAGGGAGAACCAAACAGTCAAATGTGAATTTCAACTTTTTTGTACTTTTTTGGTTTTTTTTTGTAAAGTAGATGGTCTTGTTATTCTGACTGCTGCATCGGATGCTATAAAGTCAATGTTTATATTGTCAGGATGTAAGTCTTTTTGACACCTCTTGATAAACATCATTTCAACATAGGGTTTCCTTCCTCTAGTTTTGTTCCTTCCAAAGACAAGCTGTGGTTCTGTGATAACAGCAGGCCCAAGAAGATCCTGAGTTGAAGTTATAGACATAAAAATAAAGAAACTGATTCTTAATAACTTGGTATTTTATTTGTAACTTTGGAGGAGTCTAAAACTTTAAATGGAAATTTTTATTCTCTACCACTTATAACTCATAATCCAAATAATTTCATTTTTAACTGTGTTCTCCATAGTGAGACACGGAGGACAACATCTACATTCTTTTAATTTGGAATTTAAAAGGCCATTTTTATAATGTATAATAAATACATTAAAACATCGATGAGAGGTTTGCTAATTTGCATATGCCAATCTATGTACTTCTTGTCATATGTTTTTACTATAACTTCATTGAGAACAGCTGATGTTTGAATAACCTTTGAATTTCATAAATTAATTTTTAAAAAGATTTATCTTCTTTTCATGTTTCCAATTTCTTTAAGATTGTTATGTAATTTGTCAGTATTAGCCATTTTTCCATTTAAATAAAATACCTGTGGAGACTGGAGTCTTTCAGTCTTGTAAATTTAGAGCCAGTAATACACACGAAAGCTGTTTTACAGCATCTACAGCACTGTGCTCCTGAAAATTACTGGTTCTAGAAATGGTGTATAGGACTAGGCAGTGATTGGTTATTCAAAAGTACATGGAAGGAACGTTAGAAAAAATTAGTTTTAATGTCCCCTGGAGAACTGTCCTAAGCTTAAGTGTTCTCAGTCCTTTTAAAGATTAATCTGGACAAAGAAAGCATAGCTTCAATATCGCTACTTTGTTGATCTGTAGTTTGTAAACAGCATCCACTTTGTTTTGTTTTTACTCCCAATTTTGGTTTCTCAGCTTTACCAACATGTAGCCTAAGCCAAAAAATTTTTATGCAGTCCTCATATTACAGATGAGACATCTTTGAACAGGTTGTAAGGGTCTTTTTCCACTCAGAATATTCAGAGACCCTTTTTCTAATTGAATAAAGATCTAAAATTTAAAATACTTTCTTCCTTTATGATATGAATAGCGCTTAACTGATTTTTTCAAAATTTTCTGATTTACTTTGTGCTCTAAAGATGGTTAGAGTGCTTTTAGGGATTTTCTAGATGAAGATACTGTTTTCAATGTTTAAATAGCTGTAAAGAAAGATGATCCTTAGAAGTACTTAGACTTAAAATAATTTGTCTATTAACAGTAAGATTTGAAAATGGAACTTGGGCATTCTTGCAAATTCTGTGTCTAGTCCAGCATCTTCATCATAAAAGCATCCTTTTTCCATGTCAATGTTATGAATATATTTTTAGCCTGTGAGTTGCAACCAGTTATGTGTAAAGTCACGCATCTGTTTTCATGAAGTTGCCTGTGCCTTGTCTTAGTGTTGGAGCATGGGTCTCCTCTCACATTAAAAACACTTTTGGCATTGAAGACACTCCTACCATTTGCTTCTGCCATATCAGTAGCACATGATGTAGAATGTTAAATACTAGTGATATTCTCTATAAAATAAAACATTGTGTGGAGTAAAAGGAAAGGAAAGAGGTTACAGGAAAAAATCACTTAGCATCTGATTGTTTTCCTCTTTTTGTCTTTGATTAACATGGAGTAATTGCTTACAATTTGTGGTCTTAAAGTTGACAGTCCTATGTAAATTTCAGCTATTAACTTGCATCATGTTCCATCCTTAGGATGACTTTTAATCACTGAATTATGTTGAAATTGAAAGGAACCTCTGGAGGTCATCTGGTCCCAGCCCCTTGCACAAGCAGGGGCACTTAAAACCAGTAATGTTCAAAATTAGTATTCTTCAACTCCACTGGTTTTGTGGCCTCCTTGGTTAAGTCTTCTCCCCACTAACTTTCCTATAATACTTGTCTGTCTGAAAATGTTTAACTTTTGAAGTAGTCTGAGTTGCAATAGTACTGGTTCCTGTAATGTGTGGGGATCACTACCTCTGGCCTTTCTGAACAGAATTAATTTTCTGGTGTCTATTTTTGAAATATTTTCATTTGTAACTGAAGACTATTTTTTATTGTTTTATGTTCTGTTCCCTGTTTGCATGTCATAGTATTGTGAACACATTCAAAAGCAGAAGTGCTCGCTAAAATGCAGATCTTGCAGATGTGTATGAATGTCAAATTTTATGTTATAAAAATTAACCAGGAGGGTTGCTGAAGCATCTTATTGTTGTGTATACTCAAAAGATATACATATATCTTATTTGTACGTATACTTAAAACCAAAAGAAAACATTCCATAGCGGGAAAGGAAAAAACTTCTACAGAACTAGGTTTGCATTCCAGGAGATTCTGTCAACTGATTTTCTTGATCATGGAACAGTTTTCAGCGGTGCAGTATATTTGTGTCTGTAATATTCAAATAGGGATCTAAATTAAAGTTCTGAACTCCTTTAGAGATGCATTTAGTCATTAGGTGACCTCTTGTAATTTGCAAGTGGCCAGGTTCTCTGCCCATTCCCCGTGTATCAAGCTTTCTAATAAGTGGAACTTTTGTATGACGTAAAGCAGATAGGTCACTCAATTTGTGACCGACATGAGTTCTGTAAAATCATTCGTGCCTTCCAATGGCACATCTGAAAACCCAATGTATTTACCTTTCTCCATGTCATTTAGAATAAATGTTCTGCACACTCATTATCATGGATTCCATGCCACCCACTGGAAGACTCAAAAATGTTGATTGCTCTAACCTGGTCCTGAGCAAGAGAAATCTAAACTGACCCTGGTTCTTTGCTGGGGAGTTGGGATATACTGGAACAAGTGTGTACCTGTGGGTGTATGAATGCTACACAGGTAATTGGTAATGAATCATTAGCTGCTGCTAAGTCGCTTCTTTCTGGACTAAAAAGAAATCTAGAACTCTTAGAAAAATAGAATTGCTGTGTCTGAAAATAAAAGCTCAGGAATACATTTTTCCTAGACTGAAAATTTTCAAACTTATTTAACAAGAAAACAAATTAAAGAGCTGAGTAGATCAGCAAGGAATTAGAAAACACTATTTCAAATATCTGCATGGACTTAGAGTGGCTGTGGAGCTGTAGGATGACACTGTATAGGTTAGCGGCTTCACTAGCTTTGGGAAAAGGAAGAAGGTGAGGAAACATCTCTATATATTCCAGTTCAGTGACACCTTTAAGTATCATGTGTGAAGTAATCAAAGGAACACCTAAGATTTTTTTTCTGTGAGGTTTGAGACACAGCTTGTTATGATGCAATGGTATAAACCTTGTTTATGAGTTACAGGCCCAGTCCGTAGACCTATTTCAACATGCGTCTAATTTTTAACATGTGGGCAGTTGCCATATGAAGACTCTCAGATATTTTTATATAGAGTGTGAGATATATCCACATTCTTCCTTGGTATTGTTTTTGAAGAGCTGCAACATTTTAGTCATGTTGAATGTGGAATGAAAAATTTTAAAAGTAGGATCAGAGCTGACAGTGGCAGACTTACAGAGCTATGTGAGTACACTTTTAGGACTAGCACCATAGTATTTAAAACATTTTGGATATTATTTCTGATGAGAAAAATTATGATGTTGTTAATTTGCCACTGCTGTTTTCTACACTTCACAATAAAATATCTTTATTGATTTCAGCTATGTTAACTTTTATTCTGAAAAGCAGTGTTGTGTTTGAGAATAAAGAAAGGAAAACAGTAAAAATCTTTGTGAGTGCCTGTTTGTGGTACTAAGTTTATTCTTGTCTATACCACAGTCTTATATTCCAAAAGTCTATTTCATATTATCTGTAATATGTTCTTACAGTAGAACTCACTACAGGTCATTTCAAAGGGGAAAACTGAGCTTATGAAATGTGATTAACCAGTTGTAAAGAAGTCCAATAATCTGAACAGTGTTAGACTATTTAGGGTAGATATAAAGTTACCAGTAGTGTCAAATCATTTGTACTCTCTTGTGCTGCTAACTGTATTATCATTCTGATCAATATTACAGGATTGGGACATTTTTCCACTATATACATGAAAACAATACATTTTCCCAGCTGTACTGTAATGAGATTATTTACCTTCAGAGGTCTGTAGGTTTACCATGTTTCTTTAGTTTCTGCCAAATTAATTTTCTTAACATGAAGTGGAAGGACTCATTCTGAAAGCATGAAAATTTACCTGAAATTGGGTAGTGATTCTTTGTAAACAAATCGAACACACACTGAGTCTTGTAGTTAAATGAAATGGAAAATAGTATCAACTCTTCAATGCAGGACTGCATGACTGAAAACAGTTTATCAAAGCACCTTCTAATTGGGATACACAGTCATTTGCTTTTCCTCAATGCTATTAATATTTCAGATTTTAGAAGGAATACCATGTTAGACCTTTGTTTAATTCCTGAGACTGAAGTTTTGCCGGGCTCAGAACTTTTGTTTCATTTCTCCAATTAAAAAAAATTAGGTCTTCTCTATGAATTTGGATGTATGCTTTTGGCATTTAAGTATAACTTGCCTGGCACTGATGATTTATTTTACTTTCTAAAGGCCGTGATTCAAAGTTTCATGGAACTCTACCAACTTGCAGTTTCCAGAGTTGAAACATTAGTGAGAGAAACAGAATCTCTACAGCTTCACATTGCAGCTCTAAAGTTCAGGCTCCAAAACGCATGTCTTCATGAAAGAGACCTTACAAATGGTAAGTCTGCTTTTCAAGAAAATTTTGTCATTTGGATATGGTTTCTTAGCCAGCATTTCTCTTCATGCTGTATAGTTTCTGTAGGGAAATGCAATAGTATTTATCTATAAACATATTAGAACAATAAAATTAGTGTCAACTGAATTTTTTTTCCGAGGAGAAAGGGATGATACTAGTTAACAGAGGGATTAATTTTACTACTGTATCTTCTAAAAGGACCTGTTCATTGCTGCTGTTGCTGGAAAAGTATACATTGTGATTTCTTTAGTTTTGGCGGTACAGTAAGTAGTTGAACTTTGGATCTGAAGAATTTCACCATTTAGGGATGTAGCATGTTAAAACAGAATGTTATTAGCTGTTCACATAAACAAAATGTTTATTAGGAGATTTGGATTTTAATGCTTCTCACAAAAGTTACAAAAATTAAAATCCGATTTCAGAAATAATTTCTGGTCTAAAAATATTGTTGCCCACAAAGGTACTTGGATTTGTTTAAGGCTAATAAGGTGATTCTTCAGATCTGAGATCTCTCTCTAGGGGAATTATTGAATACAGATTTATTTGTCTCACAGAGGCAGGAGGCCAGACCCGTAAACTGTTATAAACATGTAGCCAAGTATCTCTAGAATAAGACTGTGTAGGATGTGGAACTGGCATACACTTGATGTATTTGTCCTCCATTTTTTTCTTACTTTTTACAGAGGGCAAAGGAGAAAGTTTTGGAGTTTTTTTGGTTACTGTTGTTGTCCTTCTTTTTTCTTCTTTTAGTCTTGTGTAGCAAAGGACCATAAAGAAAATGAGGATTGTCTTTGTTTTTGAAACAGAAGATCTGTAGGAAGAGAGCTGTCACTAAAGCAAATGTCATAAACACACTGGAAAATGTATATTCAGAGGCTGTGGTGGCTTTGGTTGTCTCCTACAGAATTATATTAATTTCTTATCCTGCTTCTAGCAGCTGGGATATTATTGTGATTAGAAACTATATTAATCAGTGCTGAGTTTCAGTTTTAACATCTTGAGGTGATAATTATTGAATGAAAACTTGGACTCTTTTGATGTTTTCTATTAGGTTTATATGTGTCCTGCTGAGCTTGTGGCCAGTGTAATTTTGGGCTTCTCCTTTGCCTATTATGATTGTTTTTGTTGTTAAATCAAGATGACCACTTGTGTACTAAGATTGGGAAGTCTGCAGAACTTGCAGCAAGGTTTGCTTTTGTTTGGATTGAGAGAGCTTTTAGCAAAGATGTTGTTAGTCCTGTCTATGAAGGACTATCCAGCTGCTTGTTATGTTACAATGAAAACAAACGCCTTGCCTTCCCTAGCTCTCCAAAGCCTGTGATTCAAGGCAGTGCTTTTTAAGTAATTTGTGTCTGCCTGCAGTGTCCATGTAAAGATGATACTATATGTGTTGAAGGGATATATTGGCCCTCTGGGAGAACAATAGTTCTTCCTTTAGATGCCATTTAATCTGAATGTAAGCATAAGCATTAGTAGGAAGTGTTTTAAAATTTTAATATAAAGGCAAAAAAACCTCAGAATGAGAGTCTCAGGTTGCTATGAAAAAAAATATAAGTGATTATGCTATATTTTGTATATTTGGGGTTTCTGTAAAGCTTTTCCCTAATATTTGTAAAAGTTGTATTAAGCATGACACTTTTAATAACTTCAACTATCACAGCTTTGTGGAGTGACTTACATTTTAATATTTCAGTTGGTACTGTTCTGTTCTGATTTTGGGGAAGAAGTTCTGCACTAAATTTCTGTATTAAAATAGAACAGATTTTTTTTTCTTACTTTAAATGAAAGGGAGTGATGACTTCTTGAGTATGTGTTTGGTTTCAAAATTAGACAGTCCCCTTCCCTCCCCTCTCTTCCCCTCCCTCCCCTCCCCTCTATTTTCTTTTCTATTGTTCCCTATTCCTGTATCTCTCTTTTGTTGATTGGGGGGTTTCCTGGTTGCCATTTTTTTTTTAAACTTCTGTTTGTTTTTTTTTCTTTACCAAGTTCTTCTGAAATTTTCCTTACATTTCTAAAATGTCTTTTTTTTTTCTGTTATACAACTATTAACATTTTGTAATGGTCTTCCTGCCTACTTCTTGTTCAGCAGCATCCAGTAATATGAACACTATGAATGGACTATGCTTCAAGGTTCCCTGTTAAATGAACACTTGACAGTTCTGAATTCTTACCAGTACTGAATTCTGCTGCTTTTATTCATTTTAATTCTTCTTCAAATACATTAGTTTATTACTATACTTGTACATTCATTCAGAGGTGCAATAATAAGTAGACCTTGAATGGAGAGCTTTTAAGTGCTCTATTGTGCAGTAGTACAGTCATAAGCAATTATTTTGGGGGTGCTGTGGGGCAACATGTGTCATCATATTTAGTCATATGGCAAGCATGTGAATCCATGCTGTCCAAGGCTTTGTTGCTGCAAGCACAGTGTTGCAGGGTGTGGATGCAGTGGCATTGTTTTTTCCCCATGCAATTTGTTTCTGTGTCACCAATTCATCTGTATTTTAAGGCTAAGACCTGCATCTAACAGGGGTACATTGTCCTAAAGGTAGAATTATGAGGATGGAACTGGAGAGAAAGAAAACATTTGCTTTTCCACTTTCTGCATAGGAGAAAGGCACTCACTCCATCGGTGGTGTGTTAAATATCAGAGGGTGTCTTTCATGGGCCAGAGCCATATCTCTTATGTAGCTGGAAGAATTCTTCCCAGATGTTGCAAGAAGCAGATAGGTCCTTGATGAAAACTCTCCTTGGCTTTTTCACTACCTCTTGCTAGCCTTATGCACAGTTAAACTTGTTTTGTGAAAGATTTGGAGATGCTTATTCTTAACTTGCCTTGCAAAAGTCATTGGACTTGTTATTTTTGTTGTTACCCTCTTTCTTGATGTGATTTCCTGGAAATAGTCTAGGACAGACTTCAGTAAATATGGACCTCAAATAATAGTAACTTTTGCTCAGTACTGTTAAATGCCAGTGTGTGGTTTAAGTGCTGTGAAACATATAAATGTTCCTAAAGTGATAGTAAGTAAAGAAAATTCTGACAGGTCCACAAGGAAAATTTCTCAATTATTGAGATGGTCACAGACAGGAAAGTATGGAGATATCAGATGGGCAAAAATAGAAAACACTATTCATAGGAGTTAATAAGCTTGAAGTCTCTATAAGATTGAATCCACTAAAGAGTAATATCTCCCAGAAATTATGTTTTTACTGAAATATTTGCATTTCTTACCTGATTTTAAGCAGTTGGGCATCACTTGCCAGCCTTACTGCATAGCCAAGGAATGCAGATACCCCAACGCAAATGCTCACCTGGTCATGTGATGTTGCTTACACAAGTAATAGTTGTAACCAAAGAGTATAAATCATGTAGTTTAAAATAATAATAATATGAAACCGATATTATAAATCACATTATGTAACTTAAGGCAAGGTGTTCAAAACCAGTTACAGTAATCCAACATCACATTTGCTATTTTGTAAAGAATACTTCCTTCTCTATGCAAAAATTTCTTGATACTCAATATTCTAGGTATGTGAACTTTAAACTTGTCAGACTGTTGTAACATATTTGAAAATTACAGTAATTTGATTGAAATGTTGCCTATAAGGCAAAAGGTTCGGTTAATAGAATCCACATGTAATTAAAGTGCAGAACCAAATGTAATCAGACCCCAGTGACTGGTGCCTTCATATTGATAGTTTTACAGTGGCCTCTGGGGTTGAAAGTTTATGTTGAAGTTACTAATGTAGCTATGCTTCAGAAAAAGAGCAAGACAGTTTAGCTGTTGCAAGAGGTATGACAATATCCCAAAGTGAGAGTCACACAACAAAAGTAGTTGATAGTCTGAATTTTAGGGGTGTCTTCCACTTGACAGGTGGAAGAAGCACAAGACTGCTGGAGTGTACTAGTCAGAGAATTGCATTCTGCAGCAGCACTGCTAAGTAAACATTCTCATATGGGGGATCTTGCTGTGAGCAAGTAATGGTGTATTTTTTTAATAATATAGTTTCTTGATTTGTGTGAATTCATGTTTGAATCATCTGAAAGTTATAGACAAAACACTATGTACCAAGCCACAAAAGAAGTTTAAAAAAATTTCCTGAACTTAAAAAAAAAAAAAAAATATTTTCTCTGGACAGTTTAAGACTCGACATCCTGTGTTAGAGTTCTCTAATCATCACCAGCACAATTTACAATCAGAACACACAGAGAGCCAGTTCAGACCAGCTCATCTGTTGACTTTGGCAGAAGCCCTTAATCTCACTGTGTGCAGCTGCCACTTGAGAGCTGGGGACTCGGCAGAGAGCCGAAGGAGGGTGGGATGCAGAGTTGGTCAAGGCATGAACACATAGGCCTGCTTCATTTCAACAGCCATACACTGCTTTTTTTTATACTCTTTTCATTTTACAGCCTTTTTTTTTCTAACCTGAAATTAAATGAGGACCTCTCATGATCCACTGCGCTCCAGGCATAAGAAATTGTAATGTATGGCTTCCAGAAACTGTCCCGTCAAAATGTGCTTCTGATTAGGTGGCTTAATTACAGCTGTGAAAACAATGTTGATTTAGGCCTCAAGATTCCAGTGCATGTCAGCCATTATTAGCTAGCCTTGGACTGAAGCCACCATTTTAAAACTCTGTACCACTAAAGTCACACACTGCCTGACAACTTTTTATTTAGGCAGAAATGTTGCCAGAAGCAACACGTTTTATGCAAAATATTTTTCGTTGCACAAATTTCAAATGTGACACTGTTGATGCACATAAAATTGGTTGTTATGAGTGGACCTCACCAAGTCCAAAACCTAACTTTTGCAAAAAAACCCCCACCCCAACATCTCTCCCCCACCATTTCAAATAGTTTTTATAAAGTTTGACTGACATAATGCTTAATTTTAATTCCTTTAATTCAGTTTTATTCCGAATCCAGCATGTTGGTTTAACCACCCAATTTTATTGCATCTAAATTTTCCTGACAGTTTCATTTGCTGTTGGGAAATAAAATTGCCATTTTTGCAACATGGGAAATAATGGCTAGTTTCAAAACCAATATGTTTGAAACTTCCTTTGCCTGAAGCAGGTTAAGGCACACAGTCAATTTACTTTAGGGGGAAAAAAGCTCATTAAATAGTTTTTAATATTTTAATATAATTTAAGTAACTGCTTTCACAATGGGAAGGCTTATTAGGCCCATGTATTTACACCTGCAGAGGGGTAAATGTTTGGGTAATTAGGTGGTTTCCAATAATTCAGTTTTTCAATTGCAGGGTTAATGCTGTAAACACTGTAAATGGACACAATGAGTTTGCTGCATTTAAACATTACATTTCCACTTGTACTATTTTACTTTTCAGTGCTTAAGAAAGACGGTTAGGTGAGGTTGTTTTGTTTTTTTGTTGGATTTTGTTTTATTTTGGTTTGTTTTTTTTCTTTGTTTGGTCTGTTCTTCGAGTCTCCTTAATGACATGAATTGGCTAAGGAATATGAGTGAATGTGTGTGGGTGTTAACTCTGGGCAGAGGTCGGTACTTTGGAAAAACAAGATCCACTTTCTCACTTCACAGTTGCCATGAAATTCCAAACGTCCATGCTGTGTGGTTTAATGGAAACCATGAAGTTCCTAAATGACTGCAGGTTTGTTCCAATGTTAAGCGCAAAACAAATCTTTCAAGTCATTGGCTAAGTCCAAAAAAAGAGGGGTCATTTTTTCAGGAAGGTAATCTCCTTTCCTTTTTTTTTTCCCCTTTGTGGTTTGCATTTCTATGGCATTAAAAATATGTTTCTAGTAAGGTACTGGAACTACCAGCTCACAAACAAGGGTCCTCAGTTCCCAGGACTGAAAACAAGACATTTGGAACCTAAAGCTGTATTCACCTCTTATCCTAAATGCAGGCCAGTGCAACAATTATACCTCCAGGAGAAACTAATTGGAAATGGATTTAGAGAAACTAAAGATTTGGATAAGGAGGCAAGTCTAAAGTATAGGTTTAAGTTTGTCCTGTAACAAATCATCATGCATTCATTCTCTGCCTGCAGCAGATTAGCAGAGAGCAAGGCAGTTGAATGCCTACACTTTATTTTATTCAGTTTTTGAAGGAGAAATACGGGAACAAGCCAGTTTTCTGTTTTCTTTGCAAAATGGTATGTAGGGTTTCCTGAAAGTGAATGTTTCAGAAAGGCCCCAGTTGCCGTGGAGGGCAACTGTGAGTTGGGAGACGGCCATGTGATGCCATTTTCCTTATTAAGACACCTTTGCAGTGGCAATATGCAATGAGGTTTTTTCACCTGCTGCATACATTTGCTTTGTTTGCCACACACCCCTGTTTCTTTTGCCTTCTTTCCACACCTGCCAAAGGGACATTTCCAGCACATCAAATTAAAAGAAATTTTTGTATATTATTACATATATTGTTAATGCTGCAGTAGAAATAAAAGTTTTGGGAGTGCTAGACAGGCTGTTATTTTGAGAACTGGGTATTATAGACCAGGACATTTAACCCTGCGAAAAAGTTTTTACAAAAGAACAGAGCCAAGGACACAATTTTACTGGCTTTATAAAAGAAAAGGAATATTCTCTACAAAGGCAGACAAATTCACTTCTTTCCAGACTCAAGGACTTTTACTCAGGCCAGAAGGTGCTTCCTTCTCCCTTTTGAAGAAGTTATTTCAAGAAAGAGAGCTGGGAAGCTTCTATTATTCCCTGCTAAACTGTGGGTTAAACATAAAGGGAACGTCTGTTTGTTCTGTGACTCTGAATATGCTGAGAAATTTTTGGAGGGGATTAAAGCATGTGCCTGAATGAGTCTAGCTCAGATACTTAAATGGTGAGTGAATCCATGCAATCCAGTCTGTCATCTTCCTGATATTTTCTTGACATTTTAAATTTAGATCCTACAAGGTATACTGTTGTGAATAATTATTTTCTTGTTTTGACAGCTGTTTGGTTTTGTTTCAAACTAAGTATGTAAAGCATTTTTTATAAGGAGAAAATTCAGTGCTGATCTTTAGGCATTAACTTTGATAAACAGTGCAAGATATGTAGATGCAACCTGTGGATTCAGGATGACAGATGGAAAGATTTTTGTTGTCTTTTGTGTTGTTTCTTGTTTACTTTATATCACAGCCTAGACCACAGGGTAACAAAAGACAAGAGTTTGATCTAGGGCAGTGTTGCAGGAGTCTACCCCTTTCTCACCTAGCCTGCATCTATGTGCAGCATATGCCCCCACTTATAATGTAGGATGGATAATGTTACATGCACCCATTAAAAAAACCAACAAGCCCACGCTTTAATTTTGTAAAGCAAAATCTCATGTTTAAAAGTTAATGTTTTCCTCTGGATGGCAGAAAGACAATCATAGCCCCAGCACGAGAACATTTGGTGCCAGCTTGCTGGCAAACTTCCCTCCACAGGAGACAACTGTCTCTGATGCTCCATCTCCTCTTAGTCTCTGTTTCTGGGGCACAGACTGTGGTAAGGTCATGGCAGCACAAGGCTGGGTATTGTCTCTATCCTAAGTCCACAGCAGACTTCTCTGCTGAGAAGTACTCTACTCAGAACTAACCTCACTAGTCCACGTGGAGGAGGGTGGATCCTTCTGAGGTCAAAGGGAGGTAGTGAGAACATTAAAGAAGGGTAGCTGCAGACCACAGCAGTCTACTTTATTTTGTGCCTTTCTAGAACTTATGAAATCAGATTGTTTTTCCGGTGGTTTACTCATGCTCTCTTCCCTTGCCTTCTCATATAATTGTGCATATTTCCTAGTTTTTCAACTGTGAAAAACCTTTGCATTCGTTTCTGTGACATTTTTGCAGTAATGTGTTTTTTGTCGAAATACATGTGTCTACCTGCTTCCATTTTCTTGCATTTTGTATTTAAGTATGAAAGTTAGTGTGAGATATGACAAAACCCCAAACCTTTTAAATATGCTAGAGAGTATGACTTGTGGAGATAAAAAGACAGGAAATTCAGAGTTAGTGCATGAAGCATAATATTTCTTAACTCATAATATTATTCCTGTAATGTTGACATGATACAGTCAGCAAGTTGCATCTTACTGTGTCTTTTTATTGGGTTTTACGTATTTAAGACAGACTGATACTTACCCAGCATTTGTTTATTTATTTATTTGGTTTTGTGTCTAAACTATGTATAAGAACTTTTCGTGGAATTCTGCGAAACCAACATTATGTAGTGAAGGCATAGTTTTTGTAGTTGATCTTAGTAAGGACCTATTTTCTGCAGTGACTGGGCTCTGCAAAGCAGCTTGGCCTGTTGAATAAATTAGTCATTGAACAAATTTTAAAAATGTGAAATGAATACTCAGTAGGATAAAGAGCTTCACTGTCAGCCTAAAGGATGTTATTATGATAATAATCTTGATTATTCGAATAACGCTTGTTTTCTTCAGTTTGTGTAATAGTTCAGCTAAAGAAAGGGATTTAGAAAGAAATGTGTTCCTTAAACTTTCTCCCTTTTACAAGAATTTGGGGGTTTTGTTGACTCTTTTCAGAAATGCCAGCTTTTGGAAACGAAGGATCCTTTTATTTGTTGACAGTCAATTCACCCTTGTTTTTGTATTTGTAATGGAAGGAAGGGTACCTTTACAATGCACAGTATGATAAAATTCACTGAAAATATGGGCAAGAATAGTGTGGTTAATCACCAGCAGTGTTTCCCTGCTACATGTGATGATATTAGGAAAGCAGTGACATTATGATGATGCAATGGTTCCATTTCATTCTTTTCAGATGGTGTAACTTCTTCAATTCCTAAAAGAATTCCTCTTTTTAGAGAGGCAGCTATAGAGCTTTTCAAGTCATGTTACTCTAAGACACCACACTTTTGGATCTGAGTCTCAGTTGAAATTGGCCCATAAACCCATAGTTTACTCAGTAAATGTCACCATAAAGCGACCGTTGCAAGACTGGCCTCTCTTAAATTTGTATGTTCACCAGTACTTTGAAAGCCTTTTGCCCTATCTAGGTGTTGCAGGTGATTTGACACATACAGCCTCTGAAGGCCAGAACCCCAATAATGAAATAGTTCACTAATTTTTCAGCTTTTGTTGAGTACTGAGGGCCTCCTTTGATCACAGAAGCTTGTATGGTGGTTATATGCTTATGGTCAGGGACTTTCAAGACTTGTGTGACATCAAGTTTCCTTTCACATGGTCTGTTAAATCTATTGTACTCTTTTGGGAGTCTGAGGATGTACTGTAACTTAACCAGGACTTTGCAAAGCTTCTTGACACTTGAAGTCCTCCATTTTAATTTTAATTTGTGTATGTCAAAACATCCTATTGCTTTAGGTATTTCTAGTTTAATTTAATAACTTAGTGAAGTTTACTACACTTTAAATAAGAGATTTTTTGAAAAGAATGAAATCTAATCAGGAGCTCCGAGTGAAGGAATTTAATTAATAATTCTAGAATGTACAAGGCATGCCAAATTATTGAAACATCCCTGTTTTCTTTTCTTTTTTTAGAAAACTCAATTTTTTTTAAGTTGTGTTACACCTTTCTTGTTTTGCAAACCAAAAATCTTAAAAAATCTATCTCCAAACCTTCTCCTATGTTCTTCATGACTCTTCTGATAAAAATTTTACATGCCTGATGAAAGTTTTGAGTATTGTTTGTGTTGGTGGTTTTGGTATTTTGAGCCAGTTTTTTATTTGTTTGTTTGTAGTGTTATATATGGTGGTAATGGTGTCTTTTTTTGTTTAGTTGGGGGTTTTTATTGTTTTTAACTCTGCTTTCAGAACACACATTTGGCATATATATATATGAAAGGATGAAATTCAATTAGGATTTTTTTTTACTGTTTATTCACATGATATATGATTGGTATGCAGGAAGTATTAGTTTCCTTTGTCTAGTGGACTCACTCAAACTGCAAATTCAGCCTCACAGAAAGTAATGATCTAGATCTGAGCTAACAGCAGTTCTTAGAGGCTGTGCTCAGGAATCTAGGAAGTATAAAAAGTTCTGTTGAAGTAATTATTATATTTTTTAATTTATTTTTAGTCTGAAGTATAGTTGTATATATAAATTCAGCCAAACCCAATAGAGACAGTAAACCTAGCTCACCCACACTCAAGTTGTTTATAACTGATAAGCTTGATTCCTTGCCCAGTTAGTGTAATTTGGATCTTGCATTTATGAAAGACCTGTATGTTAGCCATCAACTGAAATTTAGCCTAAAATATTTTTTCTAGGCTATTCAGATATCAACTGATACTTACAAGCACTACTGCTGGAAAGCCAACTGTTTTCCCTGACCATTACTGTTACAAAATTACCCTTTAGAACTCTCTTGAAGACAGAACTGCTTCAGATGTTGCATGTAATCTGTGGGAGAGGGAATAATTCCCTCCTGAAATTACTTCAACTAAGTTTTGCTGGGGATTAAAGTCCTTGCCTTAGATAAGCAAAGAAAAGTTAGAAAACTATCCTAAACTATAGGGAGCCAGATATACCTCTTCCTATTGAATCTTTCCATAATCTAATTTACAGGGGAGTGGGATGGAGCCCTTATCAGGATTTTGGCTGGGAGGTAGCAGCCTACACATCTACAGTGTGCACATCTACAAATCTGGGCTATCCAGAAAATGTATATGCCTTGGCCAGTGCTAAAAGGGTGGAACCCTTAGTTCTCCTAATACCTTGATGATTTTAATAATAAAACTTCATTTTGAGAAAATTAAATTTTCATTAGTAGTAGTTCACTTCTAAACGTGTGGAATAGGTCAGACATTTTTTGTACTATCATTAGAGGACCTTTTTACTACTACTACTACTACTACTTGGTTTAATACAGTTATTTAGATTAACTGAGACTTAGATTAGCCTGTAGGTTAATGCAAGTGCAGGTGTTTTTACTCAAAATGCAAGTGTTTATATTTTTGATAACAGATTCCAATCAGTCTGTTTTTCAAATAGGTGCAGATAGGTTGCATAAACTATGTCTATATCCATTTTATGCTCCTAAATCCATTGTCTCTGAAGAGCTAGCATTAATCTACTCTCTGTTAGGGGCTGGAAAAAGCTGTCAGTTCTTGAAATCAGCGTTTCCCTTGTCACTTCCTGATTATGGACAGCACTAGATTATATTCTCTCAACCCAATGAACCAAAATAACTTTTTGTTCACCTGCAAGTTTTTGGGGAGACCTGCAATAATGTTCACTTCATTTTAATTCTGAGAAATACCATTTTTCTGCGTGGAATCTGAGTGAAGTGTTCACTACATTTTTTTTTTCATTGCTGCAAAACTACCATTTTTGAATCAGCAGCCTCTTCCAGAGGTGTACAAGCTCTCAAGGTGGCTTGCTGCTTTTCATCACCTTTCATAAAGATAAGTTGGTTCTATGTCCTTGCCATAAATTCCTGGCAAGAGAGGTGTCTGCTTTACATTGCAATCAGTGTATTTCCTTTTTGTTTTCCTTTCGTCATGCTTTGGGCTTCTCTTGAGCTTCCACTTTTTACAGCCTGAAAGTCTGCTTCTCTTTGTGAAAATCAGATTTCTTCTGTGGAAAGAAATGCCCTTTGAAAGATTTTTGAAGAGAACTGCAAGGGGACTTGTCCCCATAGATAAATACGCTGCGAAAGCAAATAGATTACGTAACCTATCTGAGCAGCAAAACAGAATCTGAAGGAGCTTTGTGGATAGTCTTTTGTGTCCTGCTTCGTTGGAATTGTGTAGTTGAAACCCATAAGGCCACCAGAAGGCATTTGCTATAGTGGCTCTCCTAATTTCAGTGTCCAGAAACCAGTGTTCAATTCAGACTGTTCCACTCTCTTTAGCAAAGATTGCTTGAGCTTCATCAGTACTTATTACCTACATACTGAATTTTTAAGGGTCTTTTCTGATGGACTCTATGGATTTAATACAAATATACTTGAGAGAAGTAGTGAGCAAATTGGAGTATTCTCAAGGCACTTATCTGCAAAGTAACAGAGAGTTTCATGTTCTTGTTTCTATATAAGCTATCAGGAGAATCTTAAAATGTTGATTTCCATTTTTTAATAGTTCATTTGTTTTTTTAGCTACATAGATTCATATTTCTGAATATTATTCCTCAAAAATTGCACATTTGGCAGAAATGCATGGCAAAAATTCATCTTCTGAATGTGTAAAGATTTTTTAATACAAGAAAGCTGAATCATAAAGACACTTGTGTTGTTTCTAGACTTCCCCCCTTTATGTTGTTAAATTATTGGAAAAAATTACTTTTTCCCCTCATTCCCCCTGAATCAAATTGCTGATACAGTATATTTTTGTTAATTGTAAAGTGATTGAAGTATTTCACTGAATCAGTGTAATTTCATTTCTTGCCAAAATGTTTACGATTATTAGTACTAGGATTCGGCATTAAAAATAGTCTTGGTAAAAGGTATGTAAACGTGCCACTGGCAAAGATCTGCTGTCCTTGTCCCACTTACCAGCAAAATGCCTAAATTGTAGTGCGGCAGTTCATCGCAAACAGACACAAAGCAAGGTAGCTTAGCATTTTGCTGTGCATGAGCTGTTAGAGGGCAAAGCAGACACCGTGCACCTTGACCACCTATTATGAAGCTTTTTGCTGCAATGTCAAGCGAAAGCGAGTTAATTGGGTGAAGCTGTAGAGCATGTTAGGGGCATGGTAAAGGGTTGCTGTCTGACAGCTGAATGGCAGCAGAAGCTAGTGAAGTGTGGCTGAGAGACAGAGACCTGTCACAAAGTTCATGTGGACTGTAGCACAGTTGGGGAGATGAAATGTGGTTCTGTCTCACTTTCTCCCTCATTGCATTCAAGCACCTTAAGATTTCACAGTGTATGTGTCAACCCTTGTTCTCTAAGCTGTTTTCTCCTAACACTTCTGCATTCAAATGATTGGACAGAAGATGCTAATGTTTGGCAAAATGAATGTAAATATACTTTTTTCCTTTTTCTGCTAGAGCAGCAGTATACTTGCAACTCAGATGAAGGCTTACGTCAGATAGTCACACTGTTTAGGAATTTGGCTGATGGCTGAATACATTTCTCAAGAGAATATGAAGTTTGACACATTAACTGGTTGGATAGGGACTGTTTTCCCACCAGCACTGGCAAAATAAAGGGCAATGGGGGGGACTACTTCATGAGCTGGTGCCTTAGTATGGTGTCATGAGTTTTTTAGTCTCTGGTTGTACTCCTCTTCTCCCCTTCCTGCTAGAAAGAAGCTAAGAGCTGAAAGGGAACATGAGAGAGAGAGAGGCTCATCTGAGGCAATGAAAAACTGTGGGAAAACTCACATAATAGGAAAGCCTTTCTTGGAAGCAAGAGAAGCATCAGTTAAAGATAGCAACAATCTTACACACTGCTGCAAAACATGGAATGCTGTCACAATAGTAAGTGTACAGTGTACCTTTCCATGTTGTTTGCAGCATGCAGCACAAAATAAAGCAATAATCATTTGGGTTATCTACTCAGGTTCAAAATAAATAAATAAAAGTTTGCTTCCATTCTTAGACAAGTGGAAAGACAGTGGTAGGTGGCGTGGGCAAAAAGTACAAAAGATTCGGAAATTCTTATTGAAATCAAAACAAACTGATCATTTTACCATGTAAAAAAGAGCACTACATTGTTTGTCTAATAGTTTGCTATTATTAGTGCAGTGCAGAGAATTTGATCTGAAAATGGGGGACTTCCTTGTATATTCCAATGAAATATCTGGTACAAAGACTTACTGTATAGGACTTTAGCCAATATATTTAAAAAGCATCAGAATAAACTGTGGTTTAGAAAGTAACTATTCCATAATATAGACTAACTTTTCATATTTTGGTCTTTGGGAAAATGTGTTTTACAAAGTCAGGCTTTTGAAAAATGCACATAGGACATGACTAATTACTTTCAAAACATAAATATTTTGAAAGCTTATTTTTGCTAGACATATATGTCCTAAATATCTGTTTACCTAGTGAAGTGTTACAGTTCAGATTGAATCATGTACACCTTATCTGGTAAATAAAAGTGCTGTGCTAAAGATTTGCCTGAACAGACACTTTATTTAAGATACATAATTCCTCTTTCAAAAATTACGTAAATGCATAGTTATATGATGGATTAATATCAGAGCTCTGGCATAGTCATTTGAGTTTGTCAATTTAATACATTTTTTACAAAGGTGCCTAAGTACAATAATGTTTAAAGAGGTCTATTGGGGAGACTATAACTGCCTTTAAAATTCCTGTGTGAAGGTATGTGTTCAAACAATGAGTGTTATAACAGTTCTGAGTATGTTTTCTTCTAACCTATAAAATTGTATTTTCTTATTCATCATGAGGGCATATAATGAGATTGGATCAAAATAGTTCTTATGAGAAGCAGCCAAGATTTTTTTTTTACATCAATCACATTGCTATTAGATCTGATTTTGCTTCTACTCCATGACTAGCATTCTGCTCTTTGTAAGAAGTACAGCAGAGGATCTGGATAACTAAACCAGAGCTTTTTTTTCCCTAACAGTGAAGCTTTTACTATAACATACTCTATTGACTTGCTGCCAATCAGTAAGTTTCATATGGTTTTTTTGTAACTCTCAAAGGAAATCTGATTTCTTATCTCTGTATTGGGATTTTGATACCATATTCTTAAAAAATCCCCTTACTACAGCTTGAAAAAGAATAATATGAGAATGTAGTCAAAACATGTGATTTTTTACTCTTTGTGGCATGCTGTTTAATTGAGGTGTTGAAAGCAATACAAACCAATACGTTTAAATTTGTCTTCAATATTTGTTATCCAGAGTGAGACCTGTTTGCAGCTTATATCTTTTTAATTTCATTTTTTGTTACATGCAGAAATGTTTTTAGAACATCACAAGTTACTTGCATATTTCAATATTCTAATAATTTTTAAAATTAATTATTCTTACTTTAGAGAGGATTTGTTCATGTGACCAGCTGATTAAAGTGCACAAATAACAAACTGTTAATTGGTGTGATAGCCTTCACTGAGATCTCATTTCACGTCTGCTGGTACAAATGCAGTAAATCTCATTTGTGCTTTGGTTCTCATGCTGCAGAGAGTCAAGCCCAGAAGGACTGAAAAGAGTGTTACAGATCTCAGTTGCTCATCCTGCTGGTTATCTCATCCTCATCACCTCTATCATTTAGAAAAACCCAAGGCACTACCTCATTTTAACTATCTACTCGAAACAGTCATCTACATTTGCTACTGTATGGGTTCTTAATGAAGGTCTAACATAACAATTTGTTTACAGTAGCTGCAATATAGCTAGTGGTGAATCAGGAAATCAAAAGAGTCCATATCAGAGAGAACTGTTGAGGTAGGTGTTAGAGGCAACAACTGATTTTTCTCCAGCAGTAGTAACAGAGGAAAGAGGAATCTTTAAATGTATGATTGAGACTGGATTTGGTGAAATATGAATATACACACACCCTTCAGTCTCTCTCTGGATATCTTTGTGTATTGGAATCCGTGTCTGTATATGTGTGTTTCTGCCTCTGTGTATGTGCATCTGTGTTTATATATGCATGTATACCCTTCCTTAAATGCTGACCGTTTTAAACCTCAAATATAACTGTCATTCAGTATGTTAACTTTTTTTGCCATCATTACTCTTTGCAATGTTTTCACGTTTTATGACCTGATGAAATGATTGTTATTTTCACAACTATACAGTGCATTGGTGAAGGGCAGAAGAGCAATATGGCATCGTGTTTTCTTAAGTTTGGTTAAGGGAATATAGAATGCCTTCCTTTAGAATTTTTTTCTTAATTATTAATGCTGATATACTGATATTATCCATAATCTTTCGAAGTAGGATGCCTAATATTTTGGTGCTGGAAGCTCTTCAGTGTTGAATTTTAACTAGTCTAACCTTTATATCTGTTTGACTGAATGTTGAGACTCATTGAAATATGAATCATGTTCCCATCAACCTACAGTCAGTGCATATTCTCTGGCCATCATCTAACAGGCTAACATTTGAGGAGTATTAAGTGTTTGATTTCAATTGATGGTAAAGTATATTTAAAAGTAACTTAATACCTTCCATGGTTAGCATGGTGTGTTTCTAATAACAGTGACAGGGAGACTGTAGAATAAGTTTGTTTATTTGATTAAAAAAAACACCTGGAAATTTTAATGGAGGGGTATAAAAGTTCTCTGTAAGTATTTGTAGCACTTCAAATAAAGAAGGCTATTGTCTTCTAACACTAGTGCAGAATACTTGAGATAATGTCCTTTGTTTCTTTTTATTAAAGATAACTGTAGGTAGTCAGGTACCATGTATTTTAAATAAGTGTTTAAAACAAGAAGCAAACACTTGCAGATACTTCATATACATACTTTTGTGAAAGGTATTTAACAGTAAATGTATATTCTCCTTTTTTTGTTGTTGTTTTTTATTCTTCATTTTTTATTCCAGGAAACAAGAGGGAGTTCAGACCTCAATGTGGGTCCAAGCGAGAAATTCAGTCTGATCAGAGTTCTGTCCCAGATTTTTTGGCATTGCAAGCTGAACCTGACATAACCTACAGTGTTACACAGAACAGAGACAGTTCTCTGTCTTAAATCTGTTTCTTAAGCCTGGAATCACATCCAATCCCAGAAGAACAATGGAAAATGGATTTTCAGATTCTTAGTATCAGTAGTCTTTTAGAAGGAAAAAACTGTATTAATGTAAAATCATGCAATTAAAGTGTAATTTTGTTGTTACCTTTGAATTGTAATTAACTGTATGTATTTTTTAATATAAATTTTACATTTCTATGAAAATGTGCACTTGTATGTTCACATTTCTGTGCTTTTCATTCTTTGCATACTGGAGCAGTTATTGTTTAAACTTTTATATATTGCAGTTGTTCATTTTTTATGTAGTATATTTTTAAATGTTAAAGAATGACACATTTTGGGTAATTTTCCTCAGACTTAAAAAAAAAAATAAATCAATAAGCCATTTTAGTCTCTATCTATCAAAGTTGTTTCATACTTGTCTATTTTAAAGCAGGACTGCAATACTTTAATAGGATTGAGAGAGCTATTTGAAATGTATGCCAATGATTCCTGTCATTTCATGGCAGCCCTGCCATGGTTCACTGAGCCCCCTCTTTTCTCTTGTCAGCTCAACTGAAGACAAGCATTTAGTTGCAAACTTTAAGCAGGTTGTGCAAAACAGAAATGATGTGACTGCTTCTCTTCCTGCACAATAATGTCACTGCTGGTCAATGTGAGAAGGTCAGGTTGCTCCTTGTAAAGCTACATGATACCACTTGCCTATTTGAACAAGTTAAGTTAACCACTGAATCTGGTCCCTGCAGGCACTGAAAACTCACCCTTTCATCAAGTGTGCATTTCATAAGAAAGAAGAACAATTGTGGAGGGAGGATTTCTGATGATATGTTTATATACTTTATAAGGACAGTTCCCAAAACAGTGTTGCAGTTAATATATTTAGTTTAAACTGAAAGACTTTAAAGTAATGGCTGTTTTGACCTTCAAATAGACTCCTTTTTTGTTGTTGTTGGTAGGACCCAAGAGTGACGCCCATCTTTGATGCTGACAGAATTTAAAACAAGGCCATTGCCCTGCATTTTCTGCCTTGTAGCACACAAAAGTAAAATTGTATGTCAGGCCGAGATGTCGGGGAGCTGACAAGATGCCCCAGTGACATTTCAGCTGGAAAGAGCAAGTGTCTTGCAACCAAGTGGTCAAATATCAAATAATAGGTCAAGCAGGAAGGAGCTGAGTTCTAACCACAAAGAGGTTTCTGGTAACTTACTTGACAAGCTTTTGGGTGCTTTGTGGCTTGACAAAGTGATGTTCTGTTGAGTATCACTAGACAGACTGTTCTTTATCGCCTTCAGAAGATCAGACATTGACATTGATTAAACTCTTTAACCCTTAAAGGTTAAATCCTAGCAGTTTCATCATTGTGAATGAAGAACAAAAGAAATTTTGAAATATACCATTTGTTTTCGTATTAATCACAGAACTCCCTGGTGCTATTAACTTTTGATGTGCTATGTAGTTTTTGACAAAAAGATTGAATGCAAAATCTATGTAATAGATTGTTTCTCATTATGGGCCAGTGATACATTAGAAAAAATAATATTATGCATTATGGAACCTATAATTTCTTCTAATATGTCAAATGTACGATTTGATTTTTAAAGCCTCAGGACTACTACTGAAATTCCATTTTGGATGGAAAACAATATTTGCATAAATGATATACCACTTAAAATGAACAAATCTTCCAACTACCCTTGTTTTCAAGTACCCTAGAATCATAGAATATCCTGAGTTGGAAGGGACCCACAAGGATCATCAGGTCCAACTCCTATCCCTGCCCAGGACCATCCCCAGGAGTCACACCATGTGCCTGAGACTATTGTCCAAATGCTTGAACTCTGTCAGGCTTGGTGCTGTGACCACTTCCCTGGGGAGCCTGTTCCAGTACCCAACCACTCTCTTTTCCTAATATCCAACCTAAACCTCCCCTGACACAATTTCAGGCCATTCCCTGGGGTCCTATCACTGATCACCACAGAAAAGAGATCAGTGCCTGCCCCTCCTCTTCCCCTCAGAAGGAAGTTGTGACTGCAATGAGGGCTCCTCAGTTTCCTCTTCTCCAGGCTGAACAAACCAAACCGCTCCTAATATGGCTTCAAATGTACAACAGAAGAACTTTATTCAAAGAGTTTTCAGATATTCTCTTACTGTGCAAATCCGTTGCTCACAACCATGATGTGCCTGTATATATGTATATTAATACAGAGCCATGCAATACCAGATAATAAATCCTGTAGAACTCTTAAGTGTGAGAGTTGGCTAATAGAGGCATAACATTCCTTTTCTTTATGGTAGTATATTTAGTCTTGAATAATGAAGAAAGTTTTTGTTTCCCTCCAAGTGCCTGGGCTCCACTCTTTCTGACAGTGACTGTTCTTCTTAAAGACACCACAAGTACTGTATTGTGCTCTTCCAAATATAGTGTCAAAGATCTGCTATACTTGTACAAAGAATGAAAGAATATATTTTACTTGACATTTTACTGTCTACTATGTATAGAAGTATGCATGCACTTAATTTTTAACATATATTCTAATGTTAATCTATAGTTTGAGAAAGAAAGTGCCTATTTTTTGCTAAGCAACCTCAAACTACGCAAGATTTGCAGCATATTTGTCCCTTACCCATCACTGCAAGCATATGTGGCAGTGTGCATGTAGGGACAGAAAAAGGATTTCTTTCTGAAATCTGTTTTTCTTTCTGAAATCACTGTCTTACTGAGAATAGGACTATCTTGTCCATTTACTCCAGTTACAGCTCCAAGCATGGGTTTGTGTGATTTCACAGGACCATAGCAATGGCAAACTGACTGTAGTTAATAGGAACAGTCTAGTGAGCTGTCATTTCTTGCAAGAACTAGCTTCTAAGTTTTCATTGAAAGAGCGGTTACCTCATTCACTCTAAGTATTGACCAACTGTGAGTTATAGACTGTTTTTCTTAAAGCTATCCACTTTGAAGGGACTTCGAAATATTTTTTGTTTGTCTATCAGATGTCCCATTTGTAAAGAAAAGCTCCTCATTTCTTATGTTGTGAAGAAGTTGTAGAGTAGTAAACTGGATTATTGTTAGTGCAATACTCCTGAATTGCTTTTCCAAGCATCTAATAAGTTGAAATGTGTGATAAATTCCAAATGAATAGAAGATCAGAAGATCCCCTGTTGGTAGTTTACCAAAGCATAGCTTTCCCTATCTTTTGGGCACACAATAAAAATTGTGTAGAATGTGGCAACACAGTTCAGTAACAGTAGCTGTCAAAAGAGCACCCTTACTGTTTTAAAGAGCATCCTGACTGTTTTATATCATCTGCTCTCTCTGCCTTGCTTTGAAAATTGCAGAGCTTGAGACTTTGATCCTTACTTTCAAAGCTTTTCATTGTTCAGGCTGGGAATTTCAAGAGGACTGCTTCCACTACTCCATGAGAACAATGAGTTTCCTTAGAAAAAAGCCCATGTTTGGTGGGTCTAGAATACTGTCTGTGTTTTTTTAAATATGGTCCAACAACAGATCTGCCTTCTGGTCAATCTCAAAATTCATATTAATTTATTTACCCACGAAGGAACTCATCTCTGAAAAGAGACTGAAATGTATTATTTCTTCTGTGCAGTAGGTTTTATAGCAGATAGTACAAACTATGTGTGTGCCTGTGTGCCACATGTATGCATATTTCTCAGCAAAGATTTTGGTTATTGGGCTGACTGCATTATGACTCCACATACTGTAAGCAATACCAGTACTACTGAGGGGCTTTTTGGCTCCCCCTATCTCCCATACCTATTTGCAAATTCAGCAGAAGCTTTACTGCCTGTCATGTTTGATAGACAATTATGGTAGTGTCCACCATTACTGGAAAAGGTCTTGAATACCTTTACCAAGTTAATCCAAGGCAGATGAGGTTGGACTGGCACCTCAGGAGATCAAGTAGTCCAACACCCCTGCTCAGAGCACAGTCAGCTACCACAAGTTGCTGAACATCATGCCCAATTGGGTTTGAATATCTGCAATGGTGGTGTCTCTTTTAACAACCTGCTCCTGAGTGTTCAGTCACCCTCAAAGTAAAGGCATTTTTTCCTATATTAAAATGGAATTTCATGTGTTTG
This sequence comes from Manacus vitellinus, assembly GCF_001715985.3. NCBI lineage: Eukaryota > Metazoa > Chordata > Aves > Passeriformes > Pipridae > Manacus > Manacus vitellinus. Next base: position 193,001 of record NW_021939324.1, on the reverse strand, counting down.
AGTTTGTGCACATTGCCTCTTGTCCTGTCACTAGGCACCACAGAGGCTCCATCTTCTTTACTTTGCAGGTTTTTACACAGGTTGGTGATATCTCCCTGAGCCTTCTCTTTTACAGGCTAAAAAAATCACAGCTCTCTTAGCCTCTTCTCATGTGACAGGTACTCCACTCATTTTACCAGTCATCTTTTTGGTCCTTCACTGGGCTCACTCCTGAATTTCTCTCTCTTGTACTAGGGAGTTCAGGACTGGAGCCATTACTCCAGATATAGTCACCAGTGCAGGGAAAAGATTGCCTCCCTTGACTTGTTGGCAACTCTCTTCCTGATGCATCCCAAAGAGGCTGTTAGCCTGCTTTGCTACCAAGGTACGTTTCTACCTCATGGTCAACATGGAGACAGAGAACCTCCAGGTATTTTTCTGTCAAGTTGCTCCCCAGACAGTTGCTCCCTAGATAGTCTTGGGTCCCCAGGCTGTCCTGGTGCATGAGGTTATTCCACTCCAGGTAGAGGACTTTCTTTTCTTTCTTGAACTTTGTGAAGTTCCTGTCAGCCCTTCTCAAGTCTGTCAAAAGTCCCTCTGGATGTCAGCAAACCCTTCTGATCTAGCAACCACTTGTCCCAGCTTAGTATCATTGCAAACTTGTGAATTGTCCACTGGGTCTCATTGTCCTGGCCATTAATAATGTTATTAATCCATATTGGCCACGTATTGACTCCTGGGATATCCATTAGTGACTGGCCTCCAGTTGGACTTTGTGCCACTGCTAACAATCCTTTGAGCTAACCAGTTCAGACATTTTTGAAACTGACTTACTATCCATGTATCTAGTCCATGTTTCCTTACTCAACAAGTGGGCCATTTTGTTGTGTAAAGAGCTCTTCAAGTTCCCAAACACTACTAAAGCCTTGGATTAAGTGAAATGCAATATTTTATATAACCTCTTTGTCATTTAGGTCAGTTTGATCATTTGATCACTTATAAGAGCATCTGATCATGCCACTGTCATTCTATACTTAGAAGGTTTCCCAAAACTTTAAATTTTAGATAAATCCACGTGTTCAGTGGTTTAACTTAGATCCTAAAAATATTTAAACTCCCATCTGAAATACAAAATTACTTTAGTAGCATTTTTCTCCTGATGTTTTTTATTGTTCTTTGATTATTCTCCAGTGAATAAAACCCAAAAAAACCTTGGCAGCTTCACAGTTTGGATCAAATATATGTCAAAGAACACCTCTCTTCCATTGCTGGTGATGAACACTAAGCTTACTCAGCGTTTCTCTCTCCATCCTTTTATTGGTTGGTCTTGAAATCCAAACTAATAATATGAATCTATTAGGACATTCTTTCCTATCTTGTCATTTTGCCAGTATGAAATTACTAGATTTTGTCTAACTTTTGTGTTCATAACCTCATTGGTTTTGGACAATCATTTTGCATCATACTCTCCATATGGCCCAAAAATATAGCTCTGTATTTATTTGGAAAGTGTTTAAATGTCTTCTTTCCTCTTTACTGAATATTCACCTAAACCAGTGGAATCTACAGTGATTTCTACATAAATTATTTAACATCTTTACGTACAATGTTTGAACTGGTTTGATAGGTTCTCTGTCTCTAATGTGACTTCAGTTTTACAAATGTAGACTTGACTTTCCATTAGGTCTCTGCAAATTGTCCTTCACTATGACTGGGAGAGGGAAGGTGACATGTTCTTTGTCATGCTACCGTGGATCTGATTGATGTCAGGGGGAGCATCATGTAGGAATTTTGGGCAATTTATGTAATTTATGTATTGTAGATCAGTGCTTAGCGACGGCGGCCAGGCCGCACCACGCTCGGATGGTGACCAGGCCGCACCACACTCCTAGCAGTGGTGATGGAGGTTGCGCTTTCGTGGGAGCGGAGAGGAGGAACATCGGAGCACACAGAGGTTTGCCAGTCCAATTTGGGGGAGGGGAGGGAGGTCAGGCAGGCCAAGGGGTCCCCGGACCGGCGGGAGGGTGGGCGAGACAGTCCTGCGTGGGGTGTTGGGGGTGGGTAGTGTGATGGAAGATCTATGGTAACACGATGAGGGGAGTGTAAGGTCAGGGTGGATAGAGAGTTCTTCTGGGGAGTTGAGGGGTTTAGGCTGGGCTGGGGCCATGGGAGATGCCCAGTATCGGTTTGTTTTGGAATTTTAGCATCCTGAAAGTGTGATCAGGGCAAGGGAATTCCCTGGGAATATCCCTGGGCTTGAGTATAGGTGGCTGGCAGAAAAGTAGGGAGTGAAAGGCTTGCCCTAACCATTTACTGGGGAAGAAGCGTGTGTGCCCCTCTGAGGTTGTGAGCTATGCTGGTGATGGTACATGCCTTCAGCAGGGTCTCCCATGCGAGACAGGTCAAAACTGAAGGGTCAGATAAAATGTGTCCATGGGCAGGATGAGCTCGTTAGCCTTCCGGCAGTCATCCTAGGAGAAGGACAACTCTAATTCCAAAGCAGGGCAGATGGAGCTCACTTAGCCCTGTAAGGCCATCCATCTAAGGGAAGGATACTCTAATTAAACCTACGTCCTGAGGATCTCACTGCCACCGTCCAAGCTCACTCGGCCCTGGCAGATGAACCTTAGGATTAAAGGGTGGGTTCAGTTCTGCGCATGCTGTGTCTCACTTAAAAAATCCATTGCGCAGGTTCGAATGTATACCCACATCTGTAAAGCCCTGTAGCGATGGGTGAGGGTCAAAACGGCAGGTGAAAGGTGCACTGGAAGCCACAGACCCAACCCCACATGCAGGCGGTTCAGGATATCGGTCATTTGAGACTGACTGGAGATGACAGTCTCTTGGGGCAGCACCCGGAACAACCAAGCAGCCTTTTCAAGGAGAGCACTGCTTGCTCCACTCGGAGAGGGGCCTAGAAAACGTGGCCTAAACAAAGCTCATCTCCACCTTCACCCGGTTGGTTAACCGTGGCCAGCGGGCATCTTCTAATTGAAGTCAAACAAAGATTAAGAGACAAAGGCATACACCTGCCTTCAAAAGTGTACCCGAATTGACTCTCACATGCTGGAACATCAGAACCATGCTTGATTCTGTGGATAGTGGACATCCTGAGCACCGTTCTGCCCTAATATCCCATGAACAGTCACGTCTCAACATTGACATTGCTGCTCTCAGTGAAGTTCGTCTCCACGAGGAAGGCAGCCTTAGAGAACACAGTGCCAGTTACCCACTCTTCTGGTCAGGTAAACCCAGAACCAAAAGGCATCTTTCAGGAGTTGGCTTCACGATTAAAAACTCTATTGTCCCCGAACTTGAAAATCTGCCGACAGGTCACTCTGACCGCATTATCTTCCTACGCCTTCCACTACACAACAAGCAACATGTTGTCATCTTTAGTATATGTGCCCCAACTCTCCAAGCTGACCCTGCCGAAAAAGATAAATTTTACACTGACCTGCACCGCCTTACCCAAAAGGTTCCTGCAGACAATAAGATCATTATCCTTGGTGATTTCAATGCCAGAGTAGGAAAGAACTTTGAAGCTTGGAAAGGAGTATTAGGCAAGCATGGTCTTGGAAACTGCAATGATAATGAACGCCTTCTACTAGAATTCTGTATGGAGCAGCAGGTCACCATCACCAACACCATCTTGCAGCAGAAAAATAGTCTGAAAATAACCTGGATGCATCCTAGATCCAAGCATTGGCACCTCATTGATTATGTCTTGGTGCGACAGAGAGATGTTTGCGATGTCCATCATACCCATGTGATGCTCAGTGCCAAACAGACCATCGACTTATGCCCTGTAAACTTAACTTCAACCTTAAGTTCAAACCCAAAAGGGGCAGTATGCCAAGGAGGAGAGTCCAAATTAACAATCTTCAGCCACAGGGAGAGATTCCAGGCAAACCTTCAAACTAGGCTCGAAGATCATTCCACAGATCCTTCTTCTGAAACACTTTGGCAACATATTAAAAATAGCATCCAGCAGTCCTCTGAAGAATCATAGAATCATAGAATCGATTGGGTTGGAAAAGACCTCCGAGATCATTGAGTCCAACCCTTGGTCCAAATCCAGTCCATTTACTAGATCATGGCACTCAGTGCCACGTCCAGTCTGCGTTTAAAAATCTCCAGGGATGGTGAATCCACCACCTCTCTGGGCAGCCCATTCCAATGCCTGATTACTCTCTCTGTAAAGAATTTTCTCCTGATATCCAACTTAAATTTCCCCTGGCGGAGCTTAAGCCCGTGCCCCCTTGTACTATTGCTGAGTGCCTGAGAGAAGAGACCAACCCCCACCTGGCTAGAACTTCCCTTCAGGTAGTTATAGATGGTGATGAGGTCACCTCTGAGCCTCTCTTCTTCAGGCTAAACAACCCCAGCTCCCTCAGCATCTCCCCATAGGACTTATGCTCCAGTGCCTTCACCAGCATTGTTGCTCTTCTCTGGACCTGCTCCAGCACCTCAATATCCTTCCTGAACTGAGGGGCCCAGAACTGAACACAGTACTCAAGGTGTGGCCTCACCAACGCAGAGTACAGGGGAAGGATCACTTCCCTGGTCCTGCTGGCCACGCTATTTTTGATACAGGGTTCTCCTTCAAGAAGACAGTTTTCTTTGATGAAAACAGTCAAGAGATCCAGGAATTGTTGAGGAAGAAGAAAACTGCTCACCAAGCACACCTTGCACAGCCATCTTGTCGTGTAAGAAAAGCAGCCTTTCGTCTTGCATGCAGCAAGCTCCAGCAGAAACTTCGTGACATCCAGAACAAGTGGTGGATCAATCTAGCAGAAAAAATTAAATTATGTGCAGATACGGGTGATCACAGAGGATTCTCTGAGGCCTTGAAAACAGCATACGGGCCTACATAGCAGATCCAAAGCCTTCTACTCAGCGCAGGTGGTCTGGTGCTTCACACAGATAAAACCTCCATTCTTAATCGATGGTCTGAACACTTTCAGACTCTCTTCAGTACTAGCCATGTAGTGCAAGACTCAGCAATTCAGTACATTACACAGCAACCGGTGAAGAATGACTTGGATATTGCCCCTACTATGGGAGAAACTCGTAAGGCCATTCAGCAGGTGAAAATCCGCAAGGCAGCTGGGGTTGATGGAATTCCACCTGAAATCCTGAAACATGGGGGCCTTGCACTCCATGCTAAATTTCATGAGTTTGTGGTGCGCTGTTGGGAACTAGGCAAACTACCATCAGACCTTCGTGACACAGTCATCATCACTTTGTATAAGAAGAAAGGAGTTAAATCAGACTGTTCAAATTACCAAGGTATTACTCTGCTCTCCATTGCTGGCAAAATCCTGGCAAGAATACTTTTGAACAGATTAATACCCACTATAGCAGAAGAACTTATACCTGAAAGCCAATGTGGTTTCAGAGACAACAGGAGTACCACAGACATGGTATTTGTTCTCAGACAACTGCAAGAGAAGTGTAGGGAACAGAACAAAGGTCTCTATGTAACCTTTGTTGATCTCACCAAGGCTTTCGATACTGTGAGCAGAAAAGGTCTGTGGCAGATTTTGGAACGTTTAGGTTGTCCCCCCAAGTTCCTTAAAATGATCATCTCACTCCATGAGGATCAGCACGGCCAAGTCAGATATGGCGATGCACTTTCTGAGCCCTTTCTAATAACCAATGGTGTGAAACAAGGCTGCGTTCTCGCACCAACCCTATTCACAATCTTTTTCAGCATGATGCTCCAAAGGGCCACGGCAGACTTCGATGATCAGGACGGTATCTACATTCGATATCGCACTGATGGAAGCCTTTTCAACCTAAGGCGACTGAAGGCCCACACTAAGACCTTAAACCATCTTGTCAGGGAGCTGCTTTATGCTGATGACGCTGCCCTTGTTGCCCACACAGAAGCAGCTCTGCAATATTTAACATCCTGCTTTGCAGACACTGCTGAGATCTTTGGGCTGGAAGTCAGCTTAAAGAAGACAGAAGTTCTCTATCAACCTGCACCTCAGGAAGTCCCCCATCATCCCCATATCACCATTGGCCAATCAGAGCTCAAATCAGTCCAGCAGTTTAATTACCTAGGTAGCCTCATCTCCTTGGATGGTAGATCGATGGAGAGATAGACAACAGGTTAGCAAAGGCATATAGTGCTTTTGGAAAACTCCATAAAAGTGTTTGGTGAAATAAACACCTTAAGAAAAGTACAAAGATCAGTGTTTACAGAGCCATTGTGCTGTCTACTCTTTTATATGGATCTGATTCATGGGTCATCTACTGCCACCACCTGTGACTCCTAGAACACTTCCATCAATGCTGTCTCCGTACAATCCTAAACATCCACGGGTCAGACTATGTGACTAACACATCTTTTCTAGAACAAGCAGCAGTTACAAGCATTGAGGCCATGTTAATGAGAACACAGCTGCGTTGGGCAGGGCACGTCTCCAGGATGAAGGACCGCCACCTCCCTAAGATCTTGCTCTATGGCGAACTTGCCACTGGCTGCCACAAGAGAGGAGCCCTGAAGAGAAGATACAAGGACTCCCTGAAACAACATCTCAGCCTTGGCCATACTGATCAACATAACTGGTCTACTCTGGCCTCCAATCAGAAGGCCTGGAGACACACCATCTATAACGCTGCTGCTTCTTTTGAGAACGCACACAGGATCACTCTGGAGGAGAAAAGACAACGCAGAAAGAATCGTGTCTTGCCGATACCATCTGAGGAGTCCTTCTGCTGTGCCTTTTGCAACCAGATTTGTCCATCTCGCATTGGCCTCTTTAGCCACAGTGCACTTGTAGTAATTGGAGGTAGAGTCCTTCCCAAATCTTCTTTCACGAAGCCTAGTCATGATGAAGATCAGTGCTTTACAAACCAGTCATTCAGCAATGCATGTGAAACTGAATCTTTTCTGCCGTTTCTGGTGTCCAGTGACTGATGAATAAAATTGGACAAGGAAAAAGAAAGATATGAGGAAGTGTTTGAAAACTAAATTGTTTCCAAGGAATGCTCAGCAGGAGGTAGGGAGATGCACTGAATAATTTTTCTTAAGTTTTTTATTTGCCACCTCTACTTTACCATACTTCTTGTCCTTTTATAAGCTAATAGTACTAATAAGTATTACTGACATTAGATTGACTTCTCATGGCTCTGCTGTGCCTGATTAAATCTTCATAATTGTTGGATTTTGTTTTGACTAATTCCACATAAGTCATTATTTTAAAAATGAAGAACATTGGATTTACTTTAACCACAGATATTGTGACCATTATTGTGCAAATATCCTTTCTTTTTTCTTGATGAAAAAATTTTTTATCTCCCACTGCATAACAGTAGCAGGGAGATTGTTCAAAATTAAAGCAATGCTAATTATGTTAAAAAAGTTACAATTTTTTGTGTGTGATTCACAGCTAACCCATGTATCAGCCCCACTAACTGAACTGCCTGTACAGTTTAATTCACACTAGTGGTGTGGTTCTGAAAGTCCTGGCAACAAGTGTCAGAGACTCTGTGCTTGTGAGTAGTACAGTTAAGTAAGGCATACACCTTTTATGCTCTCCAGGGGAAATGCTGTTAGGTGTAGGAATCTGGCACCTCGGCATAGCAATCCCATTCTAAATGGTGGCAACTTTTGTAGGAATCAGGCAAGAGTTTCAGTAATTTTCAGTGCATGCTGTGTTGATTTGCCATCATGACTTCATACATGAAGTCCTCCTAATGCATGGGATTCTGCTAGCACACATGGAGAGAAACCCAAAGCTACACTCTATCCTGTGACATTCATATGGGATTTGAGATTTTTGCTGAATAAAAATTTCTAAACCTCAGTCCATAAGGTCCATGAAGTCCATAAAAAAAGGGAAGAAAATTATAAATTAAATATTAAGTCCTTTCCTGCCCATATGCCATGTGAAGGTTAATAAAATTTGTTCCCATAAACAATAGAATGAGAGAAATCTTAGTTGCAGTATGTTTGCAGTAGTAGATAAATCCTGGTTTCAGGCTTCGTTCTCGATTGGCTTACTGATACAAATTTATGTCAGACATTTGGGGTGGGAAGCTGTATATATTAAAGCACTGACCTTAACAAGAGTCATGCAGCTAAAATCCTGCACTGTTCTTTTAAAATGTCAGGGGTTAATGTTATTTAAATGCAGTATTTGGTGGTTTAATTGAGTCATGCTTCGTTGTCTTTTACTGCACATTAATGCCAATGAAACCCTGATTGTTGACAGAAAGTTCTATTCAGCAAAGTATACACTGACATATTGTGCTGCTATAGAAAAAACAGTACTCTGCTGGAGTAGGAATCCTGTACTGTCTAAATGGTGGCAACATTCATTATACACTGACAGGAAATGTGAACTAGGCTTGGTTTTGTTGTATGTGTTTTCAGGCTGCCTCTTGAGAGAACTGGTGAGATTTAATTGTTGATTCTTTAGATAAATTAATCTCAAGATTTTTTTTCTTGGGTGTGTCACACAAGTAAGTAAATGTACCTTGAAAAGTACAAAGCCAACTCCAGAAAGCAGATGTATTGTAGAAGTGCCTTCTGATAGCCGTTGTAATCTGTTAGGTAACACTGATGGTTTCTCATCTTGTCTTTGTCTAAGTTTGGAAAAGGGAACTTCATGTTATTTCTCTGAATACTTCTCAGTGTTAAGTCTCCATGCCAGTCTAAAACCCCCAAGAGGAAATAGACACTTGCTTGGCAAGTGAGAAGTAGAAAATAGTGTAAATTATGGACACAAAAGTTTTTGAAGAGGAGGAAGCCACAAACTCTAGTAAGCTTACAAGAGCTTGTATGCATAGTGGTGGCATATATTTTCTATTTGTGCTTTTACATAATACAAAATAGTTATTCTATTCCAAAGTAATTGCCCTCATATGGACAGCTGTTTTATACTTTCTTGTTTTGGCTGGAGTAGTCTGTATGCTGTTTGTCTAGTCCCATAGGACTTTGTTATGCTTTTGGACTCTGAGCTTTCCAGGATTTTTCTCATGACTGCAGGGTGGTTTCTGGAAGTCATTAGAATTCTGTGTCTTGGAAATGAGTTTGCAAATGCTCATGAGTTACGACTTTTAAAAAAATTTTTTCAAGACAGTGTCATTTTCTGAGTTTATGTCAGCCAGCCTAGATGAAGCCTGCAACTGCAAGTGGATCTTTGATGCATCTTTTGATGCATTTTGTGAACTTCCTGGTCCTTATACTATCTTACTAGGTGGCATTGGGACACCATGCTTAGGATTCTTAAGTGTTTGAACTTTGTGTGAGTAGCAAATCACTAAGAGCGACTGTGCTGGTTTAAAGGTAAACCAGCAGGGGAAATGAACTCAACTCATAGAGAGATTATAAGTCAGAATAACAATTTAATAAAATAATACAATCAGTACGATTATACAGACAAACAATTAGTTTTAACCCACAAAACCCAAATATATAACCCAGCACCTTGGGGTATGAACAGAGTGGTGTTCTTTGGGCCCCCTGAGTCCAAAGGAAAAAAAAAGTGAGGGGAAAATCTGTTGATGAGAGTGCTGTTGCAGTCTGGTCAAGAGTGGTGATTCCAGTCCGGTCGAGAGTGATGGTTGCAGTCTGGTTGAAAAGTGGTGGTTGCAGTCCAGTCGAGAGTGGTGGTTGCAGTCTGGTTGAGAGTGGTGATCTGCAGTCTTCCTCTGGATCCCACGAGTGGTAAAAAAAGTCCCAAGACTCCAAGATTATATATCCTCCAGTTCAGGCAGGAATGCCCAGTACCTCCCTCAGAGCGGGGAGTTCCTCAATGGGCGTGAGGACAAAAACACCCTTCTATCTTGCAGGCCTCTTAATACCTAGTTTATAGCCTGAGGAGTCAGGCTGCTCTGGGCAGAGGGTGCAAATAGTCTATTGACAACAGTTTCTGGGAAATGGCATGGAAGGCTATAGAATACACAGTTTTGGGTTACACCCATCCAGTGACGAACTGGTCCCAGCTGTTCTAACTAGGACAGCGACTTAGTGGAAAGTCATAGTAAGTCAGAGATTACAGATGCAGCATTTAAGCCCACTTAAGGACCTGCCTTTAAGTAAATGTATTTAGCTTTCTCTTAGTATCTAAGTACAAAATGACTGGTGACGTTTCCAGATCCGTCTTCTTCCAAGAACTGCACTGAGTCTCTTTTACACTATGGAGAGCTGGATAGTTCTGCAGGCAGCACCTATAGAGCTCTGACCTGTGGGAACTCAATTCACTCTACCACTGGCTCAGGGGCAAAAAAATAGATCTTTCCAGCTTCCAGGAATTCACAACTATGCTGCAAAGAGGACTGAGCAATACAGAGGTGTGAAGCCATAAGGAGACTTGTGGGAATCTGCTGTAGCTCAAAGTCTAATTGTCCATGCAATGTATTCATATATGAACATATGAGTTGAGTGTTGGCTTTTTGTACATGTTAATGCTTTATTTTATTTAATGTATTTTTTGGCACTCTGTGGTGCCAATATGCTGTTGCACATATTGTGCACACTGCACTGAACTCCTTATTTTTCCCAGAAGCACTCATAACAGTCAGGTAGAACCAGCTGTTGCTTGGTGAACCCTTGAGCCTCTGTTAAGGCATAGTGTGTTAAATTTTTAGCAAAATAGAAGAGGAAACTCAATTATTAACAGTAAAGTGTAAAGAATTTATTGTTTGGCATTGTAAATAACCCCCTTTTTAAAGGGCTGAGCCAAATCTCACAATTTTAGGCTAACTACAAAGCAGTGCTAGTCATTTGGTCAAAAATAAAGAGGAAAGGCATGTAAGACTGACCAATTAGAAAAATTCTGTAAATATTTTCTTTATGGACACCCTAATTTAGGAAAATAATATATAGGAGAAGGGCTAGAAGCAGCTTTAACTGTGAAGGACCAGAAAGATAGGAAGACCCCTGAATCTCTGAATAGGTTCAGAGGACATCAGGTAACTTGTAACCTTATTCAGTCACAAAAGGCTCTCATTATTTCTAAAGAAGAGGTTTGTGTGATTTTATCAATAAATTAGGATTGGAACACCAAATGCTGGCTGTGGTTCCCTGTAAGAAAAAGAGAAAAAAGCCCTTTATCTTTCATGTCAAGTGCCACGTGTAAAACCAAAACCAGCCAATCAAACCAAAGCAAATGAAACAAAACAAACAAACCAAAAAACCCCAACAATAACAACAACAAGCCCCAACCAAACAAAAAAGAAAGAAATAAAAAAAAAGCAGCTTACCCTTTGAGATGGAATCCCTTTGTCTAGGAGTCTGATTGTAAATTCTTATTAGGACAGAATTTCTACCCATTTTGCTCCAGTACTTCTAAAAAATGTTTTCATTCTCAGATGAAAAATGTTTTTTGTCTGCAGAATCTCTACATTGTTATCTCTACTGTATTAATGTCCTGCAGCCTGTGAAGGTATCTGAATTTACTGAAAATGCAAATTTCTTCCAGTATGAAATACCTTTACAACTGTAACTACATCAAAAGTCTTCGCTAAGTATTTGTGGAATACTTGATTGTGTTGCACTTTTGTAACTGTATGACTGGCTGAGCACTGCATAAGGAGAGGTAGGAAAATCAATAAACGTTACTACCGGGATATTGGATTCACTAGAATTTCAAACAAATTGCTTAAAACCTAGCAGAAAACAACCTGACTGAACTGACTCTGTAGTAATAGTAAAGTTAAAAGGAAGTGATAAATAAGACCTTTTATGAATGACTCAGGCTTGTTTACCTGCAAACTAAACTTACAAGCTGCTGCTTTTAAACATAAATAGAACTAAATACCTTTGTTAATGGATCTAGTGCCCATTTTCTTTTGGAGAGAAACTTGCCTACATGATCCCCTGTGATCACAGATTCTGAACAGATTACAAAAGGCAAAGATTCACAAGCCATATAATACTGTTTTCTGCAAAGGAAAAGTAGGTTCCTTCCCCTGTAAGAAGCAGGTAGTTTTACAGTGGGTTGAGCAGAACAATATCATTCTTCCTATTTCAGCAAAAATGCGTCTGTCTCACGTACACACACAGCTTGACTTTCTAAAGGGTACGGATTAAACAGTTGGGGTTATTTGAAAAGTGTCTGAAGTGCTCTTCCTAGCCATAAAGAATTGCACTATAAAGATTTATAATTCGAAAGTGAGGAGTTTCCTCTTTTCTTCTGCTGCACAAAAAGACTTGGTTTCCTTTAATAATTGAAATGATTTCTACCTCTGTCTGAGTCTAGAAGAACCTCTTAGAAAGTTCATAGAGGACTTACAGTTTGCCATGTGAGCTAGTCAAATGCAAACTTATTTCTTTGAGCAGCCACTAGCCATCTTTTCCATTAAACTGGTTGTCTAATGCACATCCAATTTAGATATTACAATTTTTCTAGACAAGTTTGAGTATCTCAGGAAGATTTAAATGTTAGGGACATGAAGATGAAGTGTGGAGGGCCACTTGGGTTGACTTTAGACTGGAGTCTGGACTGTAGTCCTAAGAAAGTGTTGTGATAGAAATTTCTGCATGGTTTCCACAAGCTTTTTTTTTGATCCAGTTTCCAATTCTTCATTTCCTGCATGCCTGTTTTGTTCCTTCTATTGTGTTCGTATATGTATGTTTATTTGCACAATCAAAAGTCTTCCTGAATTAAGGAGTACTCTGCGAGAATGAATGAAGGAAGAAATAGCTGACAGCATTGTCCAAACACTTCTTGAACTCTGTCAGGCTTGGTGCTGTGAGCACTTCCCTGGGAAGCCTGTTCCAGTGCCCAAGCACCCTCTGGGTGAAGAACCTTTTTCTAACATCCAATCTAAATCTCCCCCAACACAAATTCAGGCCATTCTCTCAGGCCCTGTCACTGGTCAGTATAGAGGAGAGATCAGTGCCTGCCCCTCCTCTTCCCCTCACAAGGAAGTTGTGACTGCAGTGAGGTCTCTCCTCAGTCTCCTCCACTCCTGTCTGAACAGACCAAGTGACCCCAGCCACTCCTCATACGGCTTTCCCTCAAGGCCCTTCACTATCTTCATTGCCCTCCTTTGGACACTCTCTAAGAGCTTGATATCTTTCTTGTATTGTGGTGCCCAAAACTGCACACAATATTCAAGATGAAGCCACCCCAGTGCAGAGCAGAGCGAGACAATCCCCTCCCTCGACTGGCTGGCGATGCTGTGCCTATGCCCCCCAGGACATGGTTGGCCCTCCTGGCTGCCAGGGCACTAACGACTCATGTTCAACTTGCCATCGACCAGGACCCCCAGGTCCCTTTCTGTGGCACTGCTTTCCATCATCGCATTCCTCAGTCTTTATGTACATCCAGGATTGCCCCATCCCAGCTGCAGAATCTGGCACTTGTCTTTGTGAAGCTTCTGATGATTGCCTGTTTCTCTGATTTGTCAAAGTCTCTCTGCAGGACCTCCCTGCCTTCGAGGGAGTCAGCAGCTCCTCCCAGTTTTGTATCATCTGCAGACTTGCTTAGTATCCCTTCCAGTCCTGCATCCAAGTCATTTATGAAGATGTTGAAGAGCACAGGGCCTAAGATCCCTGCGGAACCCCACTAGTGACAGGTCACCAGTCTGATGTCACTCCATTCACTGTTACCCTCTGTGCTCGACCCATGAGGCAATTGCTCACCCACCATATGATGTTTTTATCCAGCTGTGTGCTGGACATTTTGTCCAGAAGGATCCTGTGACAGATAGAAAACTTTACTGAAATCCCAAGAGATTGAAACTGGCTTACTTTGATCTACTAGGTGGTTTACCGTATCATAAAAGGAGAATCAGGTTTGATAAGCAGGACTTTCCTCTCGTGAAGCTGTGCTGACCAATGGCTTTTTTGTCTTTTCGGTGTTTTTCATTACCTCCTAGAATGATCTTCTCCATAACTTTACCAGTTACTGAAATGAGACTGACAGGCCTGTAGTTTTTGAGGTCCTTCTTTTTGCCTTTTTTGAAAATTGGGACGTTTACCAGCTTCCAGTCAACTGGGACCTCTCTGGATTCCCAAGACCACTCAAAATTATCAAGAAAGGTTTTGCTATGATATCAGCTAGCTCTTTGAGGATTCTGGGATGAATCCCATCAGGCCCCAGAGGTTTCCAAGGATCCAGCTTGAGCGGCATATCCCACACAATTTCGGGGTTGACTGGAGTTGATCATTCTCACAGTCATGGTCCTCCAGTTCAGGGCACTGAGATCCCCTTGGTCCATCATCCATATTGAAGACAGAGGCAAAGAAAGCATTAAACATCTCTACCTTGTCTCTGTCCCTGTTTGTGAGATGACCATCCTCATCCTGTAATGGGCCAATGATATTTCTATGCTGCCTATTGACATTAATATATTTGAAAAAAACTCTTTTTATTGTCCCCCACATATCTGGCCAGCTGCAACTCCAGTTGAGATTTGGCCATGTGAATTTTCTCCCTACAGCAGCAAGCAGCATCTCTGAATTCTTTTGATGTCACTTGACCTTACTTTCACTGGGTATACATCTTCCTTTTTTGTCCTACTTCCAAGAGAAGATTCCTGTTTAGCCAAGCCAGCCTTCTGCCTTGCCTGCTTCACATCTGACTGCTGCTCCTGTGCCCTTAGGAGGTGATGGTTAAAAAGTGACCGGCACTGATGGACTCCAGCACCTGCAAAAACATTTTCCCAAGGGACCTTACTAATTCCCTGAGCAGCAGGTTATACCAGCTGTGTGATGCTCCCAGTTAATTTCTGGCAAGCTGAACTCCCTCATAAGGACAAGAACCTTAGTTCCTCAAAGAATAATTTTTTGGCATCATTGTCCTGGCCAGGAGGTCTATAGCAGATTCCAACAGTGACATCTACATTATTTGTTTGCCCTTTGATTCTTACCCAGAGGTTCTCAACTGTGCCATTCCCAACTGTGAGCTCCATACATACAGTCTCATGCTTCTGCCCTCTTCCACCTCTTCTGCCCTGCCTATCCCTCCTAAAGAGCTTGAAACCCATCTAACAGGACAATCCAGCTCCAGTCACAAGTCTCATCCCATCAGGGTTCACTTATGCCAGTGATGTCAAATCCCTGGGACTGGGCCAAAGCTTCAAGCTCCTCTTGTTTGTTCATTGTGCTGCGTGTGTTAGTGTAGAAACATTTCAAGTGTGGTACATTGTAGCCAACACCTCCTGAGGCAGATTGAGGGATCCCATGAGTGCTGGTTTTCTGAAGTTTTGGCACAGCATCCCATCGCTCATCTCTGGCAAGGCCGGTTTTGTCCCTTTCCCCTTCCAAATTTAGTTTAAAACTCTGTCAACAAGCCTTGCTGGCTCCTGTGCTAGAACTCTGTTTCCTCTCTGAGATAGGTGCATCCTGTCAGGTGTCAGTAGACCAGGTGTTGAGTAGATCATCCCATGGGCAACAAACGCAAAATTTTTCTGAGTACACCAACCTCATAGCTGCTCATTGACTTGATGGATCTGCCTATTCCTATCAATATTATTCCTTGTTGTTGGAAGGATCTAGGAAATCACTGCCTATGCTCTTGATCCCTCTACCAATTGTCCCAGGACCCTGAAGTCTCTTTGGATTGCCCTTGGGCTTCTCTTTATCTCGTCACTGCCGGTTTGAACAATTAATAGCTGACAGTAATCACAGGGCCTTATTGGACTAGAGAGTTTTCTAGTAATGTCCCTTACCTGAGCCTCTGGGAGGCAGCAGACTTCCCTGTGAGTTGGGTCTGATCTGCATATCAGGCCCTCTGTTCCCCTTAGTAGGGAGTCTGCTATTACAACTACCTTTCTTTTCCTCTTAACAGAGGAGGTCGTGATGTGGGGTGCAGGTAGTGTTGCTTAAGGAGGCCCCTTTATCCCAGAAGGACCTTTGCCCACCTCATCAGCTATCTGGCCTTCTTGTGCCAGAACATCATACCTGTTCTAGAAGGCACCAGTCCCATTTGTCAGATTCTGAGGAGGAGGAACCTTCCACCTGGTATGTGCAGTGACCAGCTTCCATCCTTCATCTTTAACAGACTCTTGACCAACAGTCCCTTGACTAATTACTCTGTAGGCTTCTAAGTCCATCTGATTCTCCACTACAGTGGAGGTTCAAGAATCCTGAGAATCTTGAGGCTGTAGCATCTCTGAAAATAACTGGTCAATCTCCTGCTTGTTTGCCCAAACACTATGAAGCCTGTTCACTTCCTCCTGTAGCTCCTTCTCCTGGCAACACGGCTCTTCAACCACAGCACACCTTCTGCAAAATAACTATTTATCTGCCCCAGCCTCATGAAGGGGCATCAGGCACTCCTGGCACCTGTGACCTTGGAGGGCTGCATCTACCTCAACAGGTCTGGCTGACTGGAGAGCTCTGGCACAGCTGGTTCAGTGACTCCTGCAGCTATACAGGATTGAGATCTTGTGGAAGTCCCTCTGCATGGCAGCAAAATGCCCTGGTGTATCAGTCACACCTCCCAGTTTTATATCATCTGTGAACCTGCTGAGGATGCACTTTATCCCATCCTCAAGGCCGTTAATGAAGATTTGTACAGGAAAGGGCTTGATTGTTCAACCACTTTTTAATTCACTTCACTGTTCATTTTTGTAACCTGTATTTTGTTGACCTTTCTGTGGTGATGCTACAGGAAAGTGTCAAAAGTTTTGCCAAAGTAAAGGTAAAACCCATTCACTGGTGGGGGTTTTTTGGTTGGTTGGTTTGGTTTGGTTTGATTTTTTCCACTCTTGGAGTGATAATTCTCTGTTCCAGTCTTCAGGAACCTTTCCTTTGAATGATCTCTATGACCATTCAAAGACAATTGAGAGAGGTGTCATAGTGACATCAGCAGCTCCCTCAACACTTACATATAGACACTGATTATTTGCTCCCTGAACTGGTCCATGTTCACTAAGTCAGTCTTCTTTGTTCCAGACCTCTCTGGTCTCCAGGATCTAGGATTCCTGAAAGCAGATTTTACTTGGCAAGGACTGAGGCAAAGAAAACATCAAGAACCTCATCTTTCTTTATGTCAGTTGTCACCAGTTTCCCTGCTCCATTCAGCAGTGGGCTCACGTTTTCCCTTTGTTGTTCAGTCCTTGTAGAATATTTCCAAGGAAATCTGGCCCAATTCCATATGGGCCTTGGCTTTCCTAACCCCATCCCCAGGGACAGCAACACCATAATCCTCTGGACTCCGGGTGACTTGACTCTGCTCTCACCTGTGGTCCATTTTTGTTTTATGTTTGAGTTCAATTGCATGAATAAAATGCAAATGAGAGATCAATGAGAGTAGTTCTTCCATGTCTTCCTGTAACTTGATTTTTTTGATTAACAGAAAGGGAGACAAATACGAAGCCATACTAACTACTACTATGTGCTACATGTGACCAAAGATCTGCAGAAATATGTCTGCTTTTTGGTAGGCTATTACTGACAGACCTTCAAACATTTTTGTTTTGGTGAGCTTAATTGTCACCTAGAACTCCTTGGGTTAAAAAGTTAGACTAAATCCCACAACAAACAGCTTAATTGTATTTGTAGCAGGGAAAATTACTGTGTTTCCTTCATCTATATTTTAGGTTTTGTAGATACATATAAAATTATATCTACAACTAAAGTTTACTCTTATCTGTTTATTACATGTCAAGTGAGAAATTCTGAGAATAGAAAAGAAATTTTATAAAATAATAATTGTAATCATGGTAATAGAACCTCTGCAGTTTTTAAAAAGAACACTTCAGAAACAACTGGCAAATAAGAATGGATAATATAACACATGGATGAAAGTGGAATTTATAGAAACTGCTGATGTTCAGAAAAATGAAAGAGCTGGTAATAGCAATTAATGATTGTGAAGTCTGCTACTCTGTTCTGTGAGATGTTAAAACCACATCTGAAAAGGGAAGAAGATTAAAATACGTATTGATTGGCTGATGGGCAAAAGGTAAGGTTTAAAGCAAAGAATTGACAAATATATGTGGTATTAATTAAACTCTTCTCATCATTGTGAATAAACAAGGGCTGATAACCCATATCTGTAAATTCCTGAATTGATTCCAGATTGAGTGTACTTCAAAGGTCTGTGCCATGTAAACCAGAAATCACCTTCAGAAGGGTCTTTTCCTGCAGCTCAGAGGAACTACAAGACACAATCTTTTCTGATGCATGGTTTTCATTCTGAGTTTTCCTGATGGTTTAATACTGGTGGATTGATAAGATAGGCCCCAGAATGTACAAGTTTGCCAGATATATCTATGTCTTCCATGAGGACAGACAGCATAGAAAAGGCAAGTATTTCAGTTTGATCAGCTGTTGATAACCAGATGTGGTCAGTTATGAAATATTTGGACTAAACCTGCAAACGTGGAGACACCAAGATCCTGTTGAGAAAGGAGTGTAAAGTTGGTACTTTGAAAGCAGGACTAATAAACCATACAGAGATAGGATGGAATGCCTCCTGTGGGAAATCCTGACCCCATTGAAATTTGGCCTTTTATTCACTGAGACCTATATTACATCCAAAATCGATTACTTGTCTTCTGGGATGCCCCATGCTTTAAGGAATATTACTCAGGCAAAATGTGCTTCTCAGTTTCTCCTGCCTTGGGTGGAGATATTTTTGCTAGGAGAGACAATAATAATACTAAGCATTTCTTTTCTCTGAGACTTTGAAAGCTTTTTGTAAAGTGCCTTTAGCTCATTTTAAGACTTCTGTAGCTAGGGCCCAAAAAAGTGTTTAAGGTAAAACACTCCCTACTGTGAGATAAATAGAGCTGAATATTCGACTCCTTATGTTATATGGGCCCCATTTCCCTTACCTGTGGTTTTCTCAGATTTTGTTGCCTCACATTTTGATACTTGAAATAAAATTTAAAAAATAGAATAACGAAACCTGGGTTAGAGGAGTTCAGTGAAGAGGAAAAAGTGTCTTCCTCATAACTACCTGGTCTCCCCAGCTTGTATGCAGATTATATATGTTTTTCCCCATTTTACTTTCTGTGTCTTTTCTAAAATATGTTTTAGTGAAATTAAAGACTATTCCGTCATGTAGTGTTGTATGACCAGGAAAGTTCTGTAGCACAAATAACAAAGAAATACAGGAGAAAGTATGTTACAGCTGATAGCACAGAAGGGTTTCTATAGTTAGCAGAGTCTTTAAGTCCTTTAGTCCTTTAATTGAAATGCAGCCTGAGTAAGTAGGGTTGACTCAGCTTTGTGTACTAGCTATCTTGGGTAGTTGTTTTTGAATTTAAGCAAAATTTAGGTGTCCAAAATGTCAGAAACGGAGCAGCAGCCTGGTCATCTCCATGGCACGGGTCCAGAGAGGGCAGCAGGGCTGCAGCCTCCCGCCACTGCCTTTCTTGGTGCAGCAAACTACCTCACCCAGACAGCTGCCCCCAGTCACTAGTGTTTCTGCTGTAGTCACTGCAAGCATTGACTGGCAATTGTGATGGCCATGCTCTTTGCAAAAATTATCCCTTCTTCAACCAGTTGCTTTTCCAGTTAAAGCCTTGATGCTTTTTTGGATTCCAAGCTCCTTGCAGGTAGGAGGCTGTGGCTGTCTTGGCTGGCCAATTATTTTCTCTGAAGTGCTGGCTATCCCATATAGGGGCATACTGCTCTAGTATTGGCAAAGCCAAAATGGACTGACACTGTTGTAAACCACTTGTTATTTCTTACATTCTGATCACGTATTCAGACAGCAGTGCTGTGTCAGTTATAATCTTTTTCACCTGCTCTCCTTCCCTTGTATCTAATGCCCTTATAAGAGTTTTCAATTGATTTCTGCTGTCACATCATCCAGTCAACACTGGCCAGTGCAAGGTTTTAAATGCCCTGGTTACTCCTTGTGTTGCCTATAAGCTGTTCAGGATTCCCTGCTGTTTGTTTCCACAAAACATTCAGCACAGTTTCTAGCAAAGCCAATGAGCTCAATAGCAAAGTTGCAGTGGTAGCATAACTATGGAGATTTCTCTCTGTTTTTCTTTTCAAGCTCATTGAAAAAGTGAGGAAGTTGGTTATCACACTGTTTCCAGTACTTAGCACTGGTCCAGATTATGTCAATATGTATGAGAGAGGGGAGCTTCGCAGTGATGGTGCTCAGGCATGTATTTCCAAAGGCATCAATTAGCAGATTAGCAACCCTACCTCGTGAGAAAATTGAACAGGTTTACTGTATTTTTGCTACCATAACAACATGCATTACCTGGTGCTTTTAATCTACAGACCCTACTAGCTCATTAGAGCCAATGGAATATTAAAATCTGTTATTTGCAGAAGTAAGCTGAGGAACAGAGCGATTAAGTGACTGGGCCCAAATACTGTTCAAGAGTAAATTTTAACATAGACTTATGGGATACAGGTTCTCAGCCCCCGTTCAAACACCAAATTTCACTAAGGTTTTTGTGTTTCTAATTCATTTTCTTTCCACTTGTTAAAAAAATGCAACAAATTAGGTCATAATCTATGGTCAAGACCTAAGACAACCAAGGTCTAAGAAAAACTGTAGCTGGCTTTAGAGATAAATATTTCAACCTAGCAGCTCAATGAAAGGTGAAACCTAGCCCTGGCAATCTCTTTATGAAAATGGTCCATTTTTTTTACAGTGGATCAGAGAAACAGGTTCTTCACACAACCATGTTATAATTTGTAAAATGTCTTAATTGTCCATTCCTTTTTTTTAATGTAGTTGTATAAAGGAGGGAATTATGGTCATTCCTGTTGTGTGTCTCCTAGTGCTTCAATTCAGTTAGTTTCTTCTGAAGACCATCAGGAGGTATGAGTTGAAAACCCATGTGTAATATGACTTCTATGATAAACTGCCTGAAAATGATGAGTGAATAAATATGTCTAAATGGAACAAAGTGCATTTACTTGCCCTTTAAATCCACTTAAAAAATTGACACCAGTTCTCATTTTTGTTTCATTTCCTTCTGTCATGTTAAGAAGTAGCCTGTGCTACTACTGTCTGTCAAGCTCCCCCCTTGTACTGGAAACACACTGCAGCTTTCCCACTGGATGTATTCAGGTGTATTCCATTTGAATGTTTGATGTTCACTAGGAATAATTAGGAGTAATAATGATGACATCTAGCAAATTACTAAAACCTGAGAGAGGCGGTTGTTTAAAAAAAAAAAAAGTGTTCACAACTAACTTATTTGATTACTGGGCAACATGCAGTCCAGCGGAAGAGACCTCTAGGACTAAATCGTCCTTTTATGATTAAGGTAACACAGCTAGTTGATCAAAGTTGATTTAATCTTTTTGGATTTCAGTAAAGCTTTCAATACTGTCTCTCACAGTATCCTTCTGGACAAAATGTCCAGCACACAGTTGGATAAACACATCATGCAGTGGGTGAGCAACTGGCTCAGGGGTCAGGCACAAAGAGTTACAGTAAAATGGGTTACGTCAGGCTGATGACTGGTCACTAGTAGGGTTCTGCAGGGCTCCATCTTAGGTCAGTGCTCTTCAACATCTTCATAAACAACTTGGATGCAGGACTTGAAGTTTGCCAATGATGCTAAATTGGGAGGAGCTATTGACTGTCTCACAGGCAAAGAGGTCCTGCAGAGAGACCTTTACAAACCAGGGAGACAGACCAACTATATGAAGCTTCACAGAGACAAGTGCCGGATTCTGCAGCTGGGATGGGGCAACCTTGAATGCACGTACAGTGCCATGGAAAGGGACCTGGGGATCCTGGTTGATGGCAAGTTGAATATGAGTCAGAAGTGCCCTGGCAGCCAGGAGGACCAACCGTGTCCTGTGACTGCAATCTACATTTGTGTAGACTAGTGAACCATTTCCACCATCCTTTAAGTTTAGATATGTGCAATTCCATGCAAACCCAGTCCCAGTTAAAGTGGTGACAGGGTAGGATACAGCACAGCCACTGTCCAGCTCTGCTGAGTGAGCTTTGTCCTGGTTCTCCACACCAAAAGCAACTTCACTTCTGTAAGGGTGATATTGCACATCCCGAAAGAGATCCAGTAACGACTTAAACTAGTGAAGCTTAGAGAGTTACCATTATGCTGAAGTGTTAACTAAATAGCAATTTAACCAGCTAAACCAAGACCTTTAGTGATCTTCCATTCGTAATCACGGGTGAGCTGGCATATGTTAGCTCACGGCTTAACTAATTTCCTTTTGAGTCATGACTTTTCTGTAAAGTGGTTGTATAACAGTTGTAAATACTTTGTGCAAATCGATGTTAGAGACATTAATTCAGAAGTTTTGTCTCTTTATGTCTGCTGCCTTCCCTGCCTTCTTACTATCTCTGCATGGTGCATTATGAGATGATGGAAAGCAGTGCCATAGAAAGGGACCTGGGGGTCCTGGTCGATGGCAAGTTGAACATGAGTCATTAGTGCCCTGGCAGCCAGGAGGGCCAACCATGTCCTGGGGGGCATAGGCACAGCATCGCCAGCTGGTTGAAGGAGGGGATTGTCCCACTCTGTTCTGCACTGGTGTGGCCTTACCTTGAATATTGTGTGCAGTTTGGGGCACCGCAATATAAGAAAGATATTAAGCTCTTAGAGAGTGTCCAAAGGAGGGGAACAAAGATGGTGAAGGGCCCTGAGGGGAAACCGTATGAGGAGTGGCTGAGGTCACTTGGTCTGTTCAGTCTGGAGAAGACTGAGGAGAGACCTCATTGCAATCACAACTTCCTCCTGAGGGAAAGAGGAGGGGAAGGCACTGATCTCTTCTGTCTGTGCTGAACAGTGACAGGTCCCAAGGGAATGGTCTGAAGTTGTTTCAAAGGAGGTTTAGGTTGGATATTAGGAAAGGGTTCTTCATCCAGAGAGTGGTTGGGTGCTGGAACAGGCTTCCCAGGGAAGTGGTCACAGCACCAAGCCTGACAGAGTTAAAGAAGAGTTTGGATGATACTCACAGGCACATAGTGTGATTCTTGGAGATGGTCCTGTGGAGGGCCAGGAGCTGGCCATGTGGATTTCTTCCAACTCAGTATGTTCTGTGATTCTGTGATTATCAAAGTCAGCATCAGTACTTGTGTTTTAGATCACCCAGAATATTACCCATGAAATCCTGAAAGCCTAAATCTAAGGAAACCTAGTATTCTATGAAATTGAAACACAGGTGGGTCTTTGTGAACATCACATTTTTTTACTTTGAGTGTAACTGAGGACTGGCTCAGAATGCCCAGAGATATTGTGCATCCTTGGAGATATTTAAAAGCCGTCTGGACATGGCCTGGGCAACCAGCTCTAGATGTCTCTGCTAGGGCATATTGTTTGGACTAGATGACTTCCAGAGGCCCCTTCAAACTTCACTCTGTGAGTTGCAATTCTATGAGGCAATACAAAGAGCATAAATATCTTTGCAGATATTGTGCAGTTATTTTTCTCCTTATGAGTTTATTTATTTGAGGTTTTAGTGCCCTGAATTCACTAAGTGACAATTTTAAAGGTATCCAGGGCTACTGGATTTAATTTTTGCATTCTTCAAGCAATAGGAAAGGTGCAGGAGTTCCCAGAATAATTGTCCCCCACTGATTGACCAGACCTTCTCCCATCTTTGAAATACAGCTTTAGCCTCAGAACAACACTCGGGAGTGTTGTCTCCAGGCCAGCTGGTGAATGTGTCAACTGCTGCCACAGCAATTGTGACAGATATGCACATATTCTCACAGACAACACTCCCGAGTTTTACTGCAAACATTCAGACTAGCCATTTGGCAAGAATATGCTGGAGTCTGAATTGCACTGCTCAGCAG
>NW_021939324.1:162935-164238 GCF_001715985.3 Manacus vitellinus | reverse complement strand
GACTTCTGCTAGAATTCTGTGTGAAGCAACGGTTCACCATCACTAATACTATCTTTCAACAGAAAAATAGTCTGAAGACAACCTGGCTGCATCCTAGATCCAAGCATTGGCACCTCATTGATTATGTCTTGGTGCGACAGAGAGATGTTTGCAATGTCCATCACACCCGCTTGATGCCCAGTGCAGAATGCCAAACAGACCATTGGCTTGTGCACTGCAAACTTAACTTCAATCTTAAATTCAAACCTAAAAGAGTCAGTATCCCAAGGAAGAGACTCCAAATTAACAATCTCCAATCAGCCACAGTGAGAGACAGATTCCAGGCAAACCTTCAAACTAGGCTCGAAAATTAATTCTATAGATTCTATAGATCCCTCCCGTGAAACACTCTGGCACCATATGAAAAACAGCATCCAGCAGTCCTCTGAAGAATCCTTAAGGTCCTCCTTCAAGAATAACAAGGACTAGTTTGATGAAAACAATCAAAAGATCCAAGTGTTGTTGAGGAAGAAGAGAACTGCTTATCAAGCACACTTTGCACTGCCATCCTGTCACATAAGAAAAGCAGCCTTTCGTCTTGCATGCAGCAAGCGCTGAAAGAAACTCCGTGACATCCAGAACAAGTGGTGGATCAATCTAGCTGAAAAAACTCAATTATGCGCAGATATGGGTGATTACAGAGGATTCTATGAGGCCCTGAAAACAACATACGGGCCTACATATCAAACCCAAAGTCCTCTACTCTGCGCAGATGGTCAAACGCTTCTAACAGATAAAACCTCCATTCTTAATCGATGGTCTGAACACTTTCAGACTCTTTTCAGCACTAGCCATGTAGTTCAAGACTCAGTAATTCAGTCCATCACACAACAACCGGTGAAGAATGACTTGGATATTGCCCCCACTTTGGGAGAAACTCTTAAGGCCATTCAGCAGGTGAAAATCCGCAAGGCAGCTGGGGTTGATGGAATTCCACCTGAAATCTGGAAACCTGGGGGCCTTGCACTCCATGCCAAATTTCATGAGTTTGTGTTGCGCTGTTGGGATCTAGGTGAACTACCATTAGACCTTTGTGATGCAGTCAAAATCACTTTGTAAAAGAAGAAAGGAATTAAATCAGATTGCTCAAATTACCAAGGTATTACTCTGCTCTCCATTGCTGGCAAAATCTTGGCAAGAATACTCTTGAACAGACTAATACCCACTATAGCAGAAAGAATTCTACCTGAAAGCCAATGCAGTTTCAAGCCAACAGGAGTACCACAGACATGGTGTTTGTTCTCAGACAACTGCAGGAGAAGTG
>NW_021939324.1:112311-162727 GCF_001715985.3 Manacus vitellinus | reverse complement strand
AATGTTTAGGATGTCCCCCCAAGTTCCTTAAAATGATCATCTCACTCCATGAGGATCAACACGGCCAAGTCAGATCAATACGGCCAAGTCAGATATCAACACGGCCCACCCTTTTCATAATCTTTTTCAGCATGATGCTCCAAAGGGCCATGGCAGACCTCAATGATCAGGACAGTATCTACATTTGATATCGTACTGATGGAAGCCTTTTCAACCTAAGGCGACTGAAGGCCCACACCAAGACCTTAAATCATCTTGTCTGGGAGCTGCTTTATGCTGATGACGCCGCCCTTGTTGCCCACACAGAAGCAGCTCTGCAGTGTTTAACATCCTGCTTTGCAGACACTGCTGAGCTCTTTGGGTTGGAAGTCAGCTTAAAGAAGACAGAAGTTCTCTACCAACCTGCACCTCAGGAAGTCTTCCATCATCTCCATATCACCATTGGCCAATCAGAGCTTGTTATAGATTTTAAATTCCATAGGGGAATTTTTCTTCCCCTGCTCCACTCAAAAAAAAAAGAGTGAGTGGGGGGAATGGAGTCAATTAGCTTTACAAAAGATCTGGCCGAATTCCTAGCTAATGGCCCATCAGAGAGGTTAGGGGGAGAGGAGAAAGAAGTTTTGGGAGGGGGACAGACTGTGGAGTTTGCTCCTGGGGACGGAGACAGGAATCTGTGTGCAGGCATTTGGAGAAAAGGCCTGGAAGTCTTTTTTTCTGGCTTTTCGTCCTGGTGAGGCCGGACCACCGGACTCAGTCGGCTCGCACACTGCCTCGTGACTCCAGCCGGGACCTACTGGGTTTTCATCGGAGGGGTCTGTGCTTGCTGGGAGAGAAGGGAAGAGCCTCAGAACACTGTCATCTGGGAACAACAAGAACTGCAGGCCCTACACCTTCAGCAATCCAACAGCGCCTCCTGCAGGCCACGATTAGGACTGCGCTAAAGGACAGAGAAGTATTCACTCAGACCTTCTTTTTTCTAGGACTACTGTCTAGTTTTTTTGTGTTCTGTTACTGTTTTTGCCAATATACATATATCTTTTAATAAAGGGTTGTTATTTCTTCTGGGTTTTTTTCCACTCTTCCTCGATTAAAGCCCCTTAATTTTGAATTTACAATTGCTGAGAGAGAGGAGTTTAGTCTATCTCATAACTCATCCTCTTTAGCAAACATTCCAGTCTCCTCTGACTGTGACAGAGCTCAAATCAGTCCAGCAGTTTAATTACCTAGGTAGCCTCATCTCCTCGGATGGCAAGATTGATGGAGAGATAGACAACAGGTTAGCAAAGGCATGTAGTGCTTTCAGAAAACTCCATAAAAGAGTTTGGCGTAATAAACACGAAGAAAAGTACAAAGATCAGTGTTTACAAAGCCATAGTGCTGTCTACTCTTTTATATGGTTCCGAATCATGGGTCATCTATCGCCACCACCTGCGTCTCCTAGAACACCTCCATCAACGCTGTCTCCGTACAATCCTAAACATCCACGGGTCAGATGATGTGACCAATACATCTGTTCTAGAACAAGCAGCAGTTACAAGTATTGAGGCCATGTTGATGAGAACACACCTGCAGGACACGTCTCCAGGATGAAGGATCACCGCCTCCCTAAGATCTTGCTTTATGGTGAACTTGCCACCGACTGCCACAAGAGAGGAGCCCCGAAGAGGAGATACAAGGACTCCCTGAAACAACATCTCAGCCTTGGCCATACTGATCAACATAACTGGTCTACTCTGGCCTCCAATCAGGAGACCTGGAGACACACTATTTATAACACTGCCGTTTCCTTTGAGAAAGCACGCAGGATCACTCTGGAGGAGAAAAGACAACGCAGAAAGAACCGTGTATTGCAGAATATACCACCTAAGGAGTCTTTCTGCTGTGCCTTTTGCAATCGGACATGTCTGTCTCATATTGGCCTTATTAGCCACCAGTGTGCTTGTAACAAATGTCGATAGAACCTTTTCCAAATCTTAATTCACAAAGCCTAGCCATGATTAATATGCCACAGGAAATATAGCAGTAAAAACTGAAGTGTGGGGTGTGGATGTGTGTCTTGTGGTGGAAGGGAGGGATTGTCTGTTGCAAATGAGCTTGTTCACTTCATGGAAACCAGATCAGGCAGGCATTTTATTCCCTGATAATAAAATGTGTTTACTTTTCCCTTTACAGTAACATGGAACATTTTTTGGAATGATGCCTCTTCGTTTTTTTTGAGAAGAAACTCTCAGTGGTCATGTAAAGCCCAGTAAAGCCTTAGACTTTGCAGTAACTTTGCAAGATCTCAGGACTGAGGCAAGCTTGCCTGGCATTATTGGAGGGGGCCTTCTTGGCCTGCCTGGTGCTTTGGTAGTTAATCTAACTGTAACAACAATTCTTTCAATGATAGGTGACTGTTGCCTATTTTTTTTTATTTTGTTTACCTTTACACAGTCACGGAATAGCCATAATTCTATACTTTATAGTATAAAAATATCTCAATGTCTTTCTTGTCATCAGGGGCTCAAAACACAGGATTTGAAGTGCAGCCTAACGAGTGATGATTACAGGGAGACAGTCACTTCCCTGGTCCTGCTGGCCACACTATTTCTCATACAGGCCAGGATGCTATTGGCCTTCTTGGCCACCTGGGCACACTGGTGGCTCATGTTCAGTGGCTGTCAACCAGCCAGGTCCTTTTCCACTGGGCAGCTTTCCAGCCACTCTTCCCCCAGCCTGTAGCTCTGCCTGGGGTTGTTGTGACCTGAGTGCAGGACCTGGTGCTTTTCCTTATTGAACCTCATACCATTGGCTTCAGCCTATTGATCCAACATGTTCAGATCCCTCTGCAGAGCCTTCCTGCCCTCCAGCAGAGCAATCCTC
Source organism: Manacus vitellinus (assembly GCF_001715985.3). Classification (NCBI taxonomy): domain Eukaryota; kingdom Metazoa; phylum Chordata; class Aves; order Passeriformes; family Pipridae; genus Manacus; species Manacus vitellinus. The sequence goes on along the minus strand of NW_021939324.1, from coordinate 159,865 downwards.
TTATCTGATTTGTGTCATCTCCGAACTTACTGAAGGTGCACTTGATCCCCTTGTTCAAATCATCAGTAAAGGTATTAAACGGACCGGCCCTGGTACTGAGCCTCAGGGAACCCCACTAGTGAAATGAGAAATTCCTCTTTGTCTTGTTAAGCATTCCTGTCTCATGAGGGATCACAGTGGGTTTAAGTATTATAGCACAGACAGTGCCTACCTTGAAATGGGAAACCAGTTAGGGCTTTCCTATAGTAACAGTCTTCCTGTATTTATCTTCTTAAGGTAAATAGCAAGTGACAGCTTTGATGGAAAATTCATTATAATATGTACTTTAAAATGCTGTACAGGCTAAGCCAGTAACCTCAGAGAAGTATCTCCCTTTATTTAAAACAAAAACATTTATGGGGAACTCAGCAAAGACTGGATCTTCAAGCAAGTTCAGCAGCTCTGAGCACATGTCTGATGCCGGGGTATCACACAGTGTTTCTGAAGTTATGGGTACCCAATATCCCTGCTTTTGTTCTGGTATCAGAGGTGCTGGTCCCTGCAGCCTCCTGACTCCACAGTATCATGCAGAGCTCAGTGTTGAGCAAAGACTCAGTGGTGCCACTGAATGGTAAACTCTCTACTAGGGTCATGCCTTCATTTCTTTATGAGCCACATATGCTCTTCTCTCAACACCCATGAGTACAGGGTGCCTTCTAGTAAACCAAAAAATCACAGTGAGAGGGAGACTATCCTGAAAACCAGCTTGGCAATGATGCCAGCATGCCAGAACTGTCTTGCAGTGATGACAGCTGGTTTTTGTGGTGGAAGACACTAGGTGCATCAAAGCATCTGGTGACTGCAGGCCTCTCCTGATGGTAGTACACGTCTGATGATTGATTACCTGCAATATGTACAGGAGGAATTTCATCTCCTTCAGACCTTGATCTGTCTGGGACTGCTAGATCACTAATGAAGCTTTGCCTTTGTCATTTCCACTTGTGAAACACAAAAGAAATTTTGAAAAAGCGGTGACCTTGCCCGCCTGTAAATTAATGCAATAATTTTCATGCAGCAGGACATAATTTCCCAGTTTGTATGGGTGTGGCATTCTTGCCTGAAGTCTTGCATCTGTCAGTTCATCATTGACAGCACATCAATGGATAAAAGCATGACTGCTGACTTCAAGTAGTGGGAAGACCTCTGTGCATTTGTAATTCTTGTTGCAATGGGCTTGATTCCTTGAAAAGGATCTGCGCTAATTAAGCTGCTCACTGCTGCAGAGCTCTTCATTCAGGTGTGTCACCATCAGGCACTGGGGAAAACCAGAACCACTGAGATCACTTACAGGTGTGGATTTGTTTGACTGATGTGAGGATGTCCTCCCTTTTCATCCACTTTGTTTATGGTAGGAACCAAATACGCTACAAGCTTAAGACCCTTGCTTAGACATTGCTAAGTAACGTTAAATTAGGTGACACTTCTTTGATTGGAAAAATGGGGTTTGGTTTTATATGACACATAAATATGGATGGAAGGGTCACATCTGCAGTATTACACCTGCAGTGTCAGCTGCAACTTATACTTGCTATTCATCTCTCAAGGAACCAGTCCTGATGTATTGTCAACTTTGCAAGACACTGTGATGAAGTAATTTAACCTCTCTGTATCTTAGTTTTCCTCATTTACTTAAAAAAATGTCTTACATATCTTTCATACAATTATATGACTCTAATTAATGATTTGACAACAACTTGTATATTTTCAAAGGAGCTCTCATATGCAAGCTTGGAACATTTTTTAGTTGTTTCCTGAGAGTCTGAAGAGTGGTAAATGTATTTGCATCTTAGATGAACAAATGTGGCCAGGTGAATAATGCTGCCAGGTAAAACTTCCAAGAATATTTCAGTATCTATTGTCTGTTGAAAAACATTCCTTTGGGAAGTCTTAAATAATATCTAATTTCTTTTCTAATTATGTTTTATTATGTTTTGTGTAGTGGTTTGAACTAGGTTTTCCCCCTGAAGCTAAGAAAAAGTGGTAACCCCCAAGGGGTGGTGACACTGGAGATTTGAAACAATCTGCGCTCCTGTGAAATATAAACATACCACAACCAAACGGAAGAGAAGAGTTGTAGTTGGGTGGTTGAAGAAGTGGTAGCCATGTTGTGAGCCACGAGGAAGCCCCTTGGAGGGCTCTGGCCCCCTCCCAGCCCCGACTGGGGGGACTGCAGAGACTTGGAACAGTGTTAGACTGAGCTAAGTGTCTGTAGTTATGCTGGGAGATGTTTTCTCCACCCTGGGCAGCGGCAGGAGTAGTGACAGACCAACGCTGACCGGAGAAATGGTGGCACAGGGCCAGAAGAGATAAGAAGCAGCAACAGAGGCATGCAGCACCGCAGAAAGGACTCCTGGAAGGAGAGCCGAGAAAAAGAGTTACAGAGTTACAGAGTTTTGGGGGTAAGAACTGAACCAGACCCCCCAAACTCCTTGGAAACGCCTCACGTTCTAGAAGAGAGGGGTGAAGTGCGACATGCACTGCAGAGAAGAGCTAAGAAGCTCAGTCGTCCTGAGAGTTCAGCCAGGATGGAATGCGGAGAGGGTGACCTTGGGGGCCCTCCCTTGCTGCAAGCTACAAAGAAGCTCGCAGCCTGAGGCAGGGCGCAGAGGCCCTGCAAGGAGCTTGAATCTCCTGGAGATACCAGACCGTCACGAAGACCCCTGTGCTCGTGATATGACCGTGGTGGAATGACCTTGTCTGGGGTGAACGTAGCCCACGGAAGACCCCTTTGCCTGCGTCAAGGGGCCGAGACAGGCTTGGAGGCCTCCCTTGTGAGTGCTGGCAGAAATCCAGCTATCAGCTGCTGCATGTGGAGAGGACAGACGACTGCTGCTGTAGAAGATACTTCTGCTTAGAGACTGGAAGGGATGTGTCCTTCTTCCCTCCTGGACTTTTATTTGGGGGGGAGAAGAGATCTGATCCATTGTAAATACTTATGTCATGGTAGAGATAGTTATGATCGTGTGTATAATGTATTATAATATTTATTTGTACAGTCATTGTAATATATTCCCTTTCCCCATTTGGAGTCTGGTGTGTTTTTTCTGGAAAAAACCCATCTCACATTAGGTTGAGATGTGACAGGGGGCTAGGACTAGGGAATTTAGATTTTGGGGCTATCTCAAACCATGGCATTTTGTTACTTTTCCTTCATTTTTAAACTTACTGGTTTTTTCACTGTTCTACAGCTACCATCCCACTGCCTCAGCACCTATCAGGTGGCATATATTGCCAATGTTCCAAAGACTGGTTTTGAAATTTTCAGAAATAGTACATATTGATTTTCTGACTTAATGTGTGTTACATCCAAGTCTGGGAGCTTTATGCTAGTCTTCACCTTGAAAAGGAGAAGTTGCTTCCAGAACATAAAATTAGTGATTTTTTCAATGTGAATTGTCTCAACTAGATTACATTTGTAACATATAAACAGGAGTACCAGCAGTACCTGTACAAAAGGATATTAACAGATCACTTTCACAAATTTGAAAAAAAAGTTAAATGAGATCATCTAGAAAAAGAATCTTGTTATTTCTTATAAAACATTTCACTAGCTGCCCAACAAACTGACAGTCTAAAGGGCTATTAGGGTCTACGGGTTTGGTTTAGGAGTTTAAAAATATTATTGTTGTTCTTCTTGTTTCTTAAGCATTAGGCCTAGAGTTGAAAATAATTTTTTTCCAAAATATATAAATATTATTAGAGAAATAGAAAATAGCACTGGTGAATGTAAGTTAAAAGGGAAGCAAAAGTTTGTGAAGAGGAAGCTGTTTATGGAAAAATGTACTGACAAACAAAAAAAAGCTTGCAATAATCCATTGCTAGTTGGTACAGTTACTATATATAGTGCAGAAAACATGATAATTCAATAAATACCTTTGTTACAGACTTGATAGAAGCCTCTACTTCTGTCATGTAATAGTGAACACTTCTCAGTTCCAGTGATGATGAAAGATGATGTTACAGAACATCTCTGAAAATCAGATTGTTTAATCACCTATTGAAGGAGCCTACACCAGCAATTTTAACTCATTTAAACAAAATGGCTTAACATTCCTGTGAGTCATGAACACCAACTTTTTTCCCCTACCATGTGCCATAACCATTCCAAGAGACTTAAGCAAATACTGGGTCAGAGCACGAAGGAGTTACTCAGCCTGCTGTTTTGGACATTGATACTACATAAATAGTGGAAAATCAGCATAGGCCCTAAATAAAAAGATGATATTTCTGTTAGCAATCAGCATGAGTTAAGAAAAAAGGTCTGAGGAAAGGTCTGGTGTATTTGTGACATTTTAAAATTCTGTTTGATAAAAACAGCTTGTTAATTCAATAAACTAAGAAATCTCTGATGCACTTTATTTTGTGTTAGCATGCCATTCAGTTTAAAGCCTAGAATGGTACCAACCCAATATAGCACTCTGATAATGGATAAGGGACAGGTTTCAAGAACATAGTAGTGAATATCTCCTTTTCTCAGGCCACAGATATTTGACCCAGCCTTAGTGCTGTTTAACATTTCCCTGCACAATGAACATACCTGTTGATGTCACATAGCTGCTCATTCCACAAGAACAGGGGGAAAAGCAGATATAAAGATTGGTTATTTAGTATAGCTAGGATCCAAGAAAGCAATATACATTTCCATGGCTCTTTCATAAAAGATAATCTTATAACTGAAAGGCTCTCTAATGGAAAAAACCCACGGTAGCTTTTGGTCCTCACGAGCAAAGAGGGTTTTTCTGTGTTCAACACCTGCAAAGCTGGCACTGAACCTGCTATAATATTGCCTACTACTGGTCCCATGATCCAAAAAGGAGCTGAGATATGAAGAGAGTTCAGGGAGAGGCCCCAGGTTATGCTGGAACCTGAGTGTGAGCTGCAGTGTGGAGTGACATGCAGACTACTCTGTAGGACCATTTTCTCTCTTCACTAAACTAATAAGACTAAGAGATGGGGAATTGAAGTTAGACAAATTCCGACTAAAATGAAGACAGTTTTTCAAATAGTCACTGAAGCAACAGGGGTCATGATTCATACCTGGGGGAAATTATTTAAGTCTAAATTTCTTCTTTATTTTTTTGTTCTCTTTTCTAAAAAATACACTCTAGTTCAAGAACATGCATTGTGCGGGACCAGGCATTCCTTAAGGGAAGTTTGTTGTCTTTTGTTATGCTGAGTCCATTCTGACATTAAACCCTATTGATCTATTCATAAGGGGCTAAAGTCAATATTTAGGCATACAATAACACATCTGACTTTTCAAAATTCTTCATTTGATTTCATTAACCTTAACTTCTGGTTGTTACTCTACTTCTCATTGATTACCTGTAAATATAAAAGAATGAGGATGCATTAGTGATTTTGACTACTGAATTATTATCTGTGTCATTATCACAGTGAGGTAGAATTTCATAGTGTACATGTTTTTGTATATATTGATATCATATATTTTCAGTTTCATGAAAAAAGAAGACACTGGTGGAGGATCTTTCCTTTTTTTAGGTGAGTAAAGTTAGGTACCTGGTTAAGTACTATATTTCTTGAGAACAGATATAATGAGCCTCTTGCCAAAAACTTGTAAAAGTCTTCCCTTCAGCTGCAGAATAGTTCCCCATGGGCTGAGAACAAGAGATCCCTCAGTCATCATACAACCTCTGATATCACCTCTGATAGCTACATTGCCAGTGAGCTGGAATACCCACTAAAAAGCAAAACCAGGGCTTTCCTTTTCAACATGGTTTATCTCCATACTATATAATATAAAAATTGAAAGATATTGTCAGTTAGGTCAGATACTAGAAACCCATGTATGAGTGCATAAAGCACTCAGATTAGGAAGAAGCACCACAGGATTTTTCTTTCAAGCAGTCAAGATAGCCAGTTGGGGTTTACCTTGATCTTTGAACTTGTCTTTGTGCAGTTTAGGTTTTGGGGTACATCTGAAGCATTTGAAGGCAGCTGTGCTTCATCAAGGCTGGATTCAGGAAACTTTTACAGTTTGCGTAGCTAGAGGAAATTGTCATCTGACATTACAGAATCACAGAATCATAGGATGCATAAGGTTGGAAGGGATCACGTTGGGTCATTAGGTCCAACCTCCCTGCTTAATCAGGGTCATCCTAGAGCACATTGCACAGGATCATGTCCAGATGGTTCTTGAATATCTCCAGGGGGGGAGACTCCACTACCTCTCTTGGCAGTCTGTTCCAGTGCACAATCACCTGCACAGTAAAGAAGTTCTTCCTCATGTTCAGGTGGAACTTCCTTTGCACCAATTTCTGCCTGCTGCCTCTAGTCCTATTGCTCAGCACCACCGAGAAGAGCCTGGCTCCATCCTCTTGATACCCTCCCTTATATACATTCATGGGGTCCCCTCTCAGTTGGCTCTTCTCGAGGCTGAACAGGCCCAACTCTCTCAGCCTTTCCTGAGAGATGTTCCAGTACCTTGATCATCTTTGTTGCTCTCCACTGGACCTGATCCAGAAGCTCCATGTCTCTCTAGTACTGAGAAGTCCAGAACTGGACACAGCACTCCAGATGTGGCCTCACTAGGGCTGAGTAGAGGGGCAGGATCCTCCCTTGACCTGCTGGCAATGCTCTTCCTAAGGCACTGCAGGATCCCATTGGTCTTGGCCACCAGGGCACACTGCTGGCTCATGGGCAGATTGTTGTCCACCAGGACCCCCAGGTCCTTCTCTGCAGAGCTGCTCCCCAGCAGGTCAGCCCCCAGACTGTGTTGGTGCCTGGGGTTATTCTATCCCAGGTGCAGGACCCTGCACTTGCCTTTGTTGAATTTCAAACAGGTCTCTGCCCATCTCTCCAACCTGTCGAGGTCCTTCTGAAGGGTAGCACAGCCCTCTGAGGTATTGGCCAGTCCCCCCAGCTTTGTGTCATCAGTGAACTTGCTGAGGAGGCATCTGCCCCTTCATCCAAGTCACTGATGGAGAAGTTAAACAATACTGGGCCAAATACTGAACCTTTTGGGACACCACTAGTGATAAGCCTCCAACTAGACCCTGTATCACTGATTGCAACCCTCTGGGATCTGCTGTTTAGCCAGTTCTCATTAACATTTACCAACAGTGACTTAAAATGTTATAAGATACATGTCATATATATATATATATTTATGTATATAGACTCAAAGTAGTCTACATGAAGAGTAACTTCCCTATCTGAATCTTAACATTTGAAGATGAGTAGTAAAAATTATTTCTTCACATAACTCTACTGAAGACCAAGAAAGCACAACCACAGAGCAATTAAACCTTAGCACTATTTGGCATTATTTAGAAGTGGATATAAGGAGACTCTTCTACTCAACTGAACACAGTCTGAGTCACTTCAGAAGGAAACAAGGAGCTAATGGTTTTTCTGAATTGGAGCTTTGCCACAGCCCTCTATTGAACTGGAGCATGTGTTAAATGAGGTTTTCCACAAATACTACAAGTAGGTAAATGGACAGCAGTTTTGGCACAGTTGTTTGCTATACATAGGAATTAAGTTGTTAAAGGCAGTGGACAGAATGTTCAGCCTCTGAAGATGCTGTGCTTCATAAGAAAACTCAATCAGAATAAATCTCCTCTTTTAGGGAGACTGAAGGGAAGCCTTCTGTGCCGAGGAGGAATGGGCACTAGCTCCAAGTGACAATTTCATCGACAAGGCCACATTCCTCCAATGTAATAAGACTGTCTGAAGCTTTTTGCAGGGAACCCAGGGGTGGTCAAGCTGAAAAAAACCCAACCACCACCACAACAAAAAGCAAGCAAACAAATAAATAAAAACAAATACAAATCTGGAAAAGAAATCAATATCTATTAAAAATAAAATGAGTAGCAGCAGAAACAACAGTGGGGAAAATTCAATTTAAGTAAGAGAAAGAATGAGCCAATGACCTTTTCTATGAACTCCAGTATTCAAGGTTTCTATAAACACCATCAAACTCATGCAAATATGTTGTGCCAAAAGCATCTGAGACAAAGAATAAATAAATAAAAACCATATGGAGATCCTTTTGGTCACTGTGCCAGAACTAACCTTTGAAACAGGCTATAGTTCTAAATATGGGTAAGGGGATGTGGGGGAGTGAGTGGGAAGGGGGCCGGGAAGAGAGAGAAAGAATAAAAGACCTTTTGTTTTCTTCACTGAGGGAGAAGGCTCATTGCTCCAGGCAGTCTTCGTGAGTTTACTGTTCCAGGACACTTTGTCATTGTGGTGGCGTTGTTGCGTTCCTTCTCTTTGTCATATTCTATTGTAGTCTGGGACTTGACAGCAGCAAAGGATTTTTCTGAAATAGATTCAACTGGTTAGCATTGCATCCACCCACCCACATGCAAAAAGTCCCAAAATGTCATCAGTCACAGATAATTTTCTGAAAACATAAACTCCTTGACTCTCTCAGGAACCATGACAAAAACCACAGCCTTAGCAACGATTTAGTAAATAAAACTCTTTTTTTAACATGACCATTTTTTTCTTTTTGTTCTTCCCGGTCTGAAAACACAAAAACATTTGAATTCTTTCGTGTCTGTAAAGGAGTGGAAGTCAAGTCTTTACCACAGTTTTGTATACATGTGTCACATTTAGGCATCCCTCTCCTTTTGACAGAACAAGGTAAGTAAATGTAACCCACCATTTAGGCATCCCTCTCCTTTTGACAGAATAGGTAACTCAATGTAACTCACCACTTCCTATTAGGATGTGCTGTCAGACACTTTGTATATGACAGAAAGATGGATATGACTTTTCTGTTGTCACAATTGGGTTTTGACTGATCTGCCCAACACTATGGTGCAGCCCTTGAAGTAGAGCATTGCAACCATATGTGTTTCCAGTGACACTGATATTTGTGCTTCAATATTAGTGGGCTTCATGAGAGAGTGGCAGTCCATTCCAGTATACCCAGTTGCTGCTTACATTGTGAGTATGACAAGAAACCTAACTCCACACATAACATGATAAATGTAACAAGAAACTCTTGCCCAGCTGTATGTTCAGGGATGGGGGAGAAACTGTGTTCCCTGTTTCTTGGCCAGAGTGAGCACTTGAGGCAATAAAATAAAAAAAAAGCAAACCTCACCTCATGGTTCAATGGAAATCCTAAGTCAGGTAACTACAATCACTGAAGAGTGTAGGTCATAAACATACACATACACACATATATATTTATATATATTAGTAGGGGAAATTTATTCTGTGTTCTCCTGCTGAGTATTAACATATGAAAGAGAAAACCTTCCTGTTTTGACTGATGTATTTGTGTGGGCTAGCACCAGCTGAGTAAAGATGTGAGAGGTGTGTGGAGAAGAGTGAGTGGGACTGAAGAGAGAACTGACGAGGGAGCATCTGGGGACCTTCAGACAAGCCAACGATTTCAAGGGATATAACTTCACAGTATGTATTCAAATTAAATCAAGAGAACCAGTTGACTGAAGAGGGAAGCTTTAATACTCGTAAAATACAATGAACTCATTTAAGGTGTCAGGGGATATGTAAGTGGACTGACTCCAAACCAAACAACAGTTTGTCTCCTTGTTTGGCAATTATTAACTTCTACTATTATTAACTTTTACTAAATCTCAGGGTGAGCAAAGCCTACATCCATCTCCTTAGAAGTGTTTATTGAAATTAGTTCTGGAAGAAAACTAATATTCCAATGCTCTGCTAAATACTTAATAATGAAAATATGTTTAGGCATAAAAATTAAGCAACTGTCAATTAAGGGACAGATCCAAAGGAGCAGGTAAATTCTTAAAGTTCTCCTTCATTTTCCCTAGGTCAAATTTTGGCCTCTCTGAATTCAGTGGATGATCTTATCCTGTGAATTCAAGTTAATCTATAACATATTGAAGAACAGGTTGCATTATATGGAATTTGGGTCAGGTGTTTGCTAAAGATATGTATTGTTCAGCTTTGCAGAAAAGGCCCTGGGGATCCTCATGGATGAAAAGCTGAACATAAAACAACAACATGCCTTTACTGCAAAGAAGGTTAATATCATTCTGGGCTGTGCTAAGCAAATTGCTGCCAGCAGGTCAAGGGGGATGATCTTTTCCCTCTCCTCAGTGCTGGTAAGACCACACCTGGAGTTTTGTGGCCAGTTCTGAACTCTCTAGTACAAGAGAGACTTGTGTCCAGCAAAGGGCCACAAATGTGTTTAAGGGAGCATCTCTCCTGCAAGGAAAGGTTGAGAGAGCTGGCACTGTTCAGCCTAAAGAAGAGCAGGCTCAGGGGGATCTTATCCTTGTGTAGAGATGCTTGATGGGAAGGTACAAAGAAGGTGCAGACAGGCAGTTTTCAGTTGTGTCCAGTGGCAGGACCAGAGGCAGTGGGTGCAACCTGAAACACAGGAGGCTCTGTCTTAACATCAGAAAACAATTTTTCACTGTGAGTGTGACTGATCCCTGGTACAAGCTGTCCAGAGATGTTGCAGTGTCTCCATCCTTGGGATAGTCCAAAGCCCTCTGGGTATGGTCTTGGGTTACTGGCTCTGGGTGGTAGGTAAACTGCACCAGTTGACCTCTAGACACCCGTGCGAGATTCCTGGATGGCTATTTCTTGCACAGTAGAAAATCTAGTTCAACTGCCTTCAAATAATTTACTATCTTCATAAGAAAGATCAGCTGCACTGGGACTGATATTCTGTCTTTGTGATGGACTTCTGATCATAAGGTATTTATTTTGCATTCTACAATATGGTTTAATTCCTACAGTTTATAAAGGGTTAATAAATGCTTCCTAGAGGTATAAGCCTTGCAGTAACAAGTGATATCGAAGCTTATAAGCATGTCAAGATGAGGTGTAATACATGGTTTTTAGAAATGGTTGGCAACCTATTGACTGACTGGATTTTAAAACTATTGATTATTTATTACAACATCTATTAATCATTTATTGTTATTAACCATTTAGTAACTTTCCATTTGCTGTTTCTAAAGGGAAACTTGATATAAAATTATGCCTCCAGTGGAAATAAAGAAACCAAAGTAAATGCAGAATATTGGAGTCTCGCTTTTGTATGAAAAGGAGTTTTGATTATAGGTTTCTCGTGTGTCTCAATCTTTCTATACAAAGATGTGTAGGCCTGATTAATTTTGGCTCACACAAATATTTATTATGTGTACAAACGCATTTCATTCTTTCAATTTATAAAACTTAGATTGTCCCCAGAAGTTTTTCAAGAACTCAATTTTATAAGGGAATTCAGAAATTCTCCCCAGGAAGAAAAACTTGGGCAAAAGTCTGGGGTGTGATCCTTTCCTTTAAATGCTGAGAGAGATATTTCTTGAATCTAAGCAAAAAAAAATTAGCTTTGCTATTTAATCAAATATGTTTGATTAGTATTCCAAGAAGGGTTGTTTATAAGCACACCCTGAGTACAACCTGACTCTGGGCCTGGATTAATGGGAAGCTTCTGTATAGTCCTTTTGTTAACTTCATAAAAACATTTGTTAAGAAGGACATCTAGTAGGTCATCTGTTTCAGCATCCACAGTGTAGTTATTTGTGTTGAATTCCTATCAGGTTGAAGGGTAGAAGGCTGGAAGGACAAAAGACATAGTTTTGAGGTCAAACTGCTTGCCCAGGACATCTCTTGCCCCTCTCCCCCCGCCAAGCTCTGCTGTCACGAGCACAAAGGATTTCCTGCAATCATGTTCTCCAGCCTGAAGCTTTTCTCTGTTGAGAGAGTTTTGGGTGACATTGATTCAGTCTCAGAAGTAGAGACACAGATCAGTAGTGGTTTGCTTTCCGTTTGATGCTACCTGGGTTTCAATAGTACAAAGCAAAAATCTTTTAACTGACTCTCATTCCACATTAAAATAAGCAGAATCATAGAAATATATTCAGCTGGCCAGGCTAAGGCCTGGATGAATATTTGAAGAAGGAGAAAGTCTTTCTGCCATTGTCTCCCTATGGTGGGAGTTGAACTCTGTGAGGTCGTCATCCTGGCTGTTCTGCTCTACGCTGGGATGCAGGAAAAGATAAAAGGTCTGTTCTGCCCTGAATGTCTCTAGCTGGCTCCCTTCTGGGGCTTGATTCTTGGGCCTTGTAGGAAGAAGACCTTTTCCATGTGGACTGTTGGTACTGGTATATGTGAGAAGATTTCTTTCCATTGCTGAGCCACTCACCAGCTCCTACTGCTCACAGTGGTGGCTTTATGTCTTTCTCTGCCAACAGGCTGCTAGAAACCTTGCCAGAGCTTATAGGTATATGGGATATTTATTTCCTACCTCTTGGTACTCACCTGGAAGATGAGTGTGCACTCCACAGCCTGTGAACCACTCTGCCACTGCAGACTCAAACAAACAGCCCTTCATCATGTTTCCTTTGACAGTAAATACTTCAGTATATAAGCATGTTGCTCAACAGTCATGGTGTAGCTTATAGAAATCCCTCATTGTTTCTCACTGTCCTAGTGTAGCCGCCATAAGCATAAAACTAAGCTTTGCCCTGCTTTTCCACAACACTATCATAACTTTATAAGTGTCTTATTTCAATGGTTGGTATAAAGCGTCCTTCTAAGCCAAGGAAATTCCTGTATACCAAATCAGAAGATCTGACTGAATTGGCTACTTCTTGTAACAGCAGCAAAAGCAGCAACTGTAGCACTGATAGACAGAAATCCCACCACAACCACCACCATTTGTAGCGGTTTAACCCCAGATGACAACCAAGCCCCAGCCAGCCACCTGCTTGCTTCCCTCACCCTGGTGGGATGGGGTCAAGAATTGAAAGAATAAAAGTGAGTAAAGTTAGGAGTTGAGAAAAAGGCAGTTTGATAGGTAAAGCAAAAGCAAAGCAAAACAAGGGAGTTACACACTGCTTTCCACGGGCAGGCAAACATTCAGCCATTTCAGGGAAGCAGGGCTCCAACATGCGTAACAGTGACTTGGGAAGACAACAGTCATCACTCCGAATGTCCCCTGCTTCCTTCTTCTGCCTCCAGGTCTATATGCTCAGCATGATGCCGTATGGTATAGAATATCCCTTTGTTCAGTAGGGATTACCTGTCCCAGTTGTGTCTCTCAACTCCTTGTGCACCCCAGCCCACTCACTGGCGAGGTGGCCTGAGGAGCAAAAAAGGCCTTGGCACCCTGTGTGCACCAAGTGCTGCTTAACAGTAACTAAAACACCCTTGTGCTATCAACACTGTTTCCAGCACAACTGTGCGGCCAAACACAGCCGCATACAAGCTGCTGGGAAAAAAGTTAACTCTACCCTAGCCAAAACCAGCACACCATTTTAGTTTCAGATCCCTGACTTAGAAAAATGCCTGGAGTCTTTCACTTTCCTTTTTACTCTAATTTCCAGTCACTTAAGACCCCAACTCCACCATTTTGCTAAGTCAAAAAGGAAGATTAACGTTGCTTTAATTGTTTCCAACATCATGCTTGCTGAAGAGAATACCATGTGACACATAGCTTTAATGCACGATACTCTTAATCCAATACTAGTCTTTGCTCTAGCACAAAGGAATAACTCCTGGTCAATTTCACCATGGTGGACCTATCCCTCTGTAAAGCTCAATTCACCAAGCAACCCTGAGATGTGGAATGCTCTTAGTACACTTTATTCAATCTAAACTTTCCAGGATTCGTCCTCCAACTTGTGGGAGAATACAGACAATTAAGTAACTTGATGAAAAATGGTGGCAAAGAGAGGTGGCTTCCTGAGAAGGATGACAGTTCAACAGAAAAACTAAACCCTACTGCTTCCACTCTCTTACTGAGATTATGGTTCAGTTGCTTTGGCCTTAGCAGCAGTCTACATGGAGCTCCCCGTCAGTTGCCACGTCACATCTCATTCACTTCTGCATTGTGTCATTGCTCTCACAGAGAGAACAGGCAACTCGGAGAATTTCCTTTGCTGTTACCTGGTATACCATTATTCACCTCTTATCATTTTAGCAAAGCAGTTACACTGCTGTCAGAGGTAATGGAGAGCATGCCACTAAGAAAATTGGCTGTAATTTATTTATCAATTTCTTCTACATACCACAAAAAGATACCATCTACTTTACAACTGGGTCTAAGGTATCTGAGAGCCCTTGAAGTTCATGGTTTTCCGGTATTCTAAATTCTACTTATGGCTTTTCCTGTATATGACACATAACACCACCCCTGTGGTCTTCAAGGCCAATTTCTTCTTTGCTTTCTTTAGTCACAAATCATTCTGAGGCATCCCTTAAGTGCATTTGTATTGTTAAGTGCACAGGCCTGATTTGGTGTTAATTCAATTTGAGTGCCCTTAATATCTTGCGGGAGTGAGGCAATGCATGCAAGCTGTACCTTGTAAAAACAGGTTCCAGGTCTGCCTGAGAGCAAAGCACCTTTCCCACAGCAATTTACCAAAGTTGCTGATAAAATTTTCATAAGGAAACCTTTTTAGTCTGACCCTATTGTGTTGTTCTACCATTAAGAGTTGGGGAACTGAGACTGTATTCTGGTGACAGTTTATCACAATCTCCATTATTTTAGTGTACAGACAGCCTACTGATAGGTCAGAGCCTGCATCCTGTCCTCTTACAGTGTGGAAATGGCTTTCAGGACTGGAGCCCAGAGGCCTGAGTATGCCAGTTGCAGCATGTGTGTGTCAATACAACTGAACTCTAAATAAACCAGTCACCTCTAACCCTCAAATGATGAGAGATGGGACATTTTAGTGCATTTGGGGCCAAGCAAAAAGAAGGAAAAGCAGAAATAGGAATAGTTAGCTCTAAGGAATGTGTGAAAGGAACTATCACATTTTGATTAAATAAAGATATTTGACTAACAATCAAGGATGAAAAGCCAATTTTAAAGTAATTAGGATAAGCAAATGATATCTTCTTACGTGAGGACTAATTTTGCTCTCAAATAAGTTATTGTAAACCCTAAACAACTCAACATTAACTCAAAAGGTTTATCTTATAATGGTGAACCAGTGTCTAATATCAAGAGAAGTGCTCTTCTGCCTGACACATTTCCTCTCTGTGCTGCTTTCCCCCCACCATACTCTGGAGAGCAGGTAGCTGCAGCAAGGGAGTCTGAGTGAAGGGTCCAGCTGCTGTGCACGTGATATTCTAGAATCTGTACGTTCTGTCATGCTGTATGAACACATTTTTTTCCAGCCCTTTTAGAAAGCATAACCAAAGTAATCTGGATGTCATCTGAAGACCTCAACATATCTTTTGATTTGCTATCTAGTATTTTGAAGCAAAACAGAGAAGAAAAAGTTAATTATGAAACAACCAAGGAAAAGAAGAGATGACACAGAAAGAGAAACAGAGAAAGTGGAGCAGGGACAGAGAGATGGCAGAATGAGAGGGTGAAAGAAACTAAAGGAATGAGGAAGAGGAAGAAAGAAAGAGAAACAGAGACAGTTAAGAATGTTGAAGAAATGAAAAGAGAAAAAGAGAAGGAAGGAAGAAAGCAAAAGAAAGAAAGAGAAAGAAAGAGAAAGAAAAAGAAAGAAAGAAAGAAAAGATGGAAACAACCTTAGGGTTTTACAGTGAATTTAACTGAGGCTGAAATGGAGGTCTGGGAGCTTAGCCAGTGTGGCATGGCTGTTCAGCACAGGTACCTAAATTCTGTGGCTGCATGGCTTGATTATAAGAAGCATTTTCTAGCACACAATGATAAATCTGTTGCACTGTAAGCTGCCTCTGGGAATCTTGCCCTCCCTACCAGCATGACTTACTCTCTGTTGCTGGTGGGCAAAAACCTTGATCCTGTGTCATGTGGAAGTCAATTGGAGCACTGTTTGTGACATCAGTGAGTGGTGGATCACACCCCAGGTGTAAAACAATAGCTTTGCTTCTAGTCAGACCAAATAGATGAATAAATCAGAGCTTGGTGTGTGTGGAATCAGGGCTGGTTGTGAATGTTTCTTGCAGGGGCATTTTACAGTCCAAATGTGACCAAGGCAATCTGATTAATTATTGGATAAGGCTTGAAGCTAGCACAGAGTTACAGATACAAGCTAGAGATCTGTGGTACAGAGGAATTTATAATACCTTTGACCATGAGCCTCTCGATCTTCAGGGATATTCAAAGAAGACAGAGATAAGGCAATTCTTTCTATGTGTTTTTAATGGGGAAGAAAAAGAGACAGCAAATGCTTACATCTGTTTCTCTCTCTGGCACTCAGTATTATACTCAAACATTGTGTTCTACTTCCAATTTCTTTTGGAGAAATATGAAAGGTCTCTGAAAAGATCCGAGCGCATTTAGTATTGTGCACATACCCTACACCAAATTGCAAGCTTGTACTGTTTTAGGTGTTTGAAAACTGCCTTGTCACATATAAACAAGGCAGAAGTGGCAAAGGGCAGAATAAACATCACCACAGGCCCTATGTGTCTGTGGCCAGTTTTGCTTCATCTCCCTGCACCAGTGAGGTCATTTGCAAAGCTTGTACTGCAGGGTGCTGTGAAAATGCTGGGCCACCTGAGGTAAGTGCTTTCAACCCTGATTCAGCTTCAGCTGTTTTGTTCTAGTCTGGATCTATGTTGGCCTTCAACTGACTATTTCCTCACAGCTTTTCCTGATTTCCACATAATGCTTTGTGACAAATTTTTGAGGGTGGAGGGAATATAGTCTGACATAGCTTTCCTATTCAAAACACTGGGAAAATTATTCCTTTTTTAATTTTCTAGTTTTTGGTTTTTGGTTTTTGTTGGTTTTGTTTTGGTTTTTTTTTTTTTTTTTTTTTTTTTTTTAAATTGTCATTAACACTGAGATGAGCACAAAGAGTTAGTGACTTCAGAGAGGAGCCCACCACGATGTTCTGGATGATCTTCTGTGAGACACGTTTCTTTGAACTACAGTGAGCAGCTGTGGCTAGTAAGAGAGAGATCATGAATGTAAAGGGGCAGATGATGTGCCACAGTGGAGCCAGAAACAGTTCTTTAAGAGGGTTCCTTAAGATGCATAGGTAAATTCCACAACAGCAGCTGCAGTAACTGCCCCACACAGTGTGAGTGGGCTAGGAGGTCCTTTCTGATGGATCAGAAGTAGGTCAAAAAAGGGCACAGAGGAAAAGTCATAGTTTCTCTCTCTTGCTCTCATACTGTAAAGCAATTTTACTTATGGTTATAGTTACTGCAATACGGGGTTTTTAAGAATTAATGGTTGAAGGTTATTTGCACTGAATTTCAGGGGTGGAAAGTCTGTGTTGGCAGGATTTGTGCTACCCTTCAGTAACACAGCGGGAAGTCTGTGTGAGAGATGGGACACAGCACTGTGCTCTGGAGTCTTCCAGCATTGCTCTGCTTCCATCTATGGATAAATAAAAATGCCTCTGTGTATGGTGTTTTGAGAGAGAAAACTCCAGTTCAATAAGGCAAATAGTCTTCGACTTCCTAATCTTGTGAGAAATGGAAATGCTCTTCTCTCTCCCTTCCTATTCATTAGTTCATCTACATCAGCTCCTATCATGTTTACCCATGAAAAGAATTGTTTCAGTAGGACTGCTATCTTTGTATCTTTCTCTATAAACACTTCAAGCCCCATTGTATAACTTACATGGAAGCAAATAAACTTTCAAATTAAACAGAAAACCTCAGGAGATCTTGCTGCCTGGACATAAATTGTGTAGTCAGGAGAAAAATAACCAAAATAAGAAGCTAAGGGCCATGCCTCATGCTAACAGAGACAGGTGTTTCCCTTGACTATTTTGAAATAAGGTCTCAGCCAAGCCCTCTTCACATGGCTTCAAGTGGAAATGTCTCTTATTGCTCAAGATGCTAAAAAACTGAGTAATTTACACACTTCTAAACCTACTCTGCACTTCCACCATTAATCATACATAATCCACAACAGTGTCACTCTCTTTGTGCACCACGTTGGAAGTATCTATGTATCATATATTCAAATTACATTGTGTGCTTGAGGGATCTCATGATCCCCAGAATACTTCTGTGGCAGCATGGTTTGCAAGCTCCACACACTACCTGCAAACATCTATTGTGTATGTGACTGAAAGCTTGAATCCCTGCCTGGGATTATCTGAAAACTCTGGAACTTGCCAGCAGGAAAATTTACAGCTAAACAATTATATTGTTGAAACTCTGACAAATCCACACCAGTTTATGACTTTGAAAATAGGGCTAGGTGTGAGCAACTGAATATATTATACACTGTAGTATGGCCTCCTGGGGGCTGCATTATAGAGTCTGTTTACTTTGACTGACACTTTTCATTTTTCTTTTCTTCCAGATGTTATTGCTGCAAATGATGTCTGCTCAATATGGATTTGCTCCTCAAAAAACTGTTTAGATATTTGGATAAACATCTTCTGAACAAGTTCTTTTATTATTATGTTGATGATTTTTGGAAGCAATCCAGCAATAATGCAACAGACAGCCAACGCAATGAGTAAAAACAAGCAGAACTGCATTATAGTGGTACATCAGACTACATGGAGGTGGGATTACCAGAAGTTCTCTCCAATGCAAAGTAGTTCTAAAAACTCCAAACCTGGACACAAAGGAGAGCAGATTGTTTTTCTACCCATCACTTTTCGGTAAACAGAACTTTAAATCCCCCCCAAATAAACTGATGACTTCTTGCCAAGGGTGAAATAAATCTCACTCAAGCACAGAATGGCATTCATTTTACTTAGACCCCCATAAGCAGGCAGAGACATTATTGCAAAGTAAAACTACTCAGAAAAAGGAAGATTTGTTGTTAAAGCCAATGACAGTGTTTCCAGATAGAATCAGCGCCGGATCATGCAGAGTGGCAGCACATTTTTCTTCCTGCTATGTTGGTACCAGAAACTGGAAATTCACTGCAATTTTCCAGTTCCTTTAGAAATTCCAAGATCTCTGACACCGAATGCCAGAACAGATGGCAATAACTGGTGACCTTGTTGTACACAGGTACATGAGCCGGAAGAGTGGTGGGTTTTTTTCTAGTTCTACAAGAGAAAAAGTAGAAGAGAAAAATTTCTTTCCAAGATCATTCCCTGATTGACAAATAAATCATTCTTCATCTCACTCAGGAAGGGCTGAAGAGCACCTTTTATATAAAGAGATGGCTGAGAAGTAGCAGTTTTTTCAATGTGGGCTTGAGTTATAAAACACAAAGTATACCTTTTAAGTATAATGTTATGAACAGAAAAAGTATATTTTGGTCTGATGCATGAATCTTTTATCTACCTTACTCCTGCCATTTGTATTTCCTGCCAACTGGGAATATCCCAAATGGTCTCTGCTTCTCTTTGTTGTTTTATAAATTCCTTTTGTACAGCAGCCAATGCTAACATTTCTTTCTGAGTGCAAAAGTTGCTTATGGTTTTGATGTACCTGTGCTGTACAGTACTTGCCAAGTACTTGGGGTGGACAATGTGCTTTCCGAATTCATCAAGAAGAAAATTTGACCTTGCTCACCTTGAGGAGGGAGAATTTCTACGTGGAGTTCTTGCAGGACATGACGTATGCAGAAGAGCTGCTGAAGCAGAGGCCAAAAAACCCTCAAAATAGACTTCAATTTCTCTAGCGCCTTCATGACTACCAGTAATGGCCCTTGCTCTGAAGTTCATGGGGAAATATGAATGCTGCATAGGGGCCTGGACTCCATCTAGAAACTGAAAAACCTGCCTTGGTTGTTTCAGAAGATACTTAGAGTGGATCTCAGAGAAGCTCAGTTCCACTTGCTTGCTGTGCTCTAGTGTAGCTCGTGGTCTGCTATGGAAAGCAAGGATGACATAGGCTCTCGTTCCCAATGTGGAGGCTTCCTCTGTCTGAATACTAGAGTGTTCTCAGATCTGAGATGATGTAGCCATAGGGCTGAGGACACTGTTCTCTGAACTAAGAGGTTTTTTTGTCCTGCATTGTTACGCCCCTGTGGAGTTTTTCCCATTATCGGGGAATCCCAAGAAATCAAATGAAGGTAGCACTGGTACAAATCCAGTGCATGTAAAAGCTCACATTTCTCTATTTCCCTGAATTTATGCTGTTTATTTATGTTTTGTGGTGTAAATGGGAATAGAGGTCTAGGCAATAGCTAGCATCTTGTAAATAAAATTGTGTAAATGTGTTATGCAGTCATCACATTTGCACATATATTAGAGATCATCAAAACCTAGAAGGAGAGAACAAGGGACAAGTCACTCTTTTCTTGCAGTGTCTTCAACATATTTACTGCTGCATGAGAATTTTCAAGGCTGGCCATGCATTCAGAGTTGTTCCTACCCATGATCAGTTTGTGTTAAATCTGGCTGACATTTTGCTGAGGACTGAAAAGAAAAAGACACGAAGCAGTTCTTGTGGCAGAAGTGGCTTCCATTTTTGGCTTAAAGATTGACCAAATTAAAGCACAGGCTCTGCAGTAAAGAACTGTTTCAACTGAAAATATTCTACTGTCTTGACAAGTGCTCTGCACTCCGACATTATAAGCATAACAGATAATTTACTTCATTCTGCAAAGAAGGGTAAAGTTTTAGGGTAACTGAGTAAACTTATCTGCTGAAGAGAAGTATATAGTTTGTTGGATGACCATGACAGTAATTAGGGGTTTCCCTGAAATTTTCAGTTTGGGGAAAAATGAGGATACAGAGCTGAAAAAGGAGACAAGCAGCCCCAGTTATTCCCAACTTGCAACCACCTCAGACTCCGTACCATTTTTCCTTTTTGCAACTTCAAGCACTACAAAGATGGAAGATGGAAGTAGAGACTGTATCTAATTATCAATTATCTTGCCTCCACTTCCCAGAACCCATGGAAGTTCAAGCTCCCTGACTGAGTGGACTCAAAAGGGGCTCAGTCGTTACTGTCAGATGGTTTTGTATTTTGTGTATGTAATTTGTGGCAACAGCTAGCAGTAGACATGGTGTGGTGATTTGCTGAGTGTCTATGAATAGTGTCTTACCTTCAATGTAGTACTGGGCAAGAGGCTATGGAGAATCTACTAAGACCTAGACAGTATTTAAAACCTGCCATTCAATCCAGAAAGCTGCTTCTCACTTTGACATACCATGTCAGCTCCTTAAATCAAACTCCTCGTACTCAGGAATGAAGTAAATAAATTATAAGCTTTATTGATTATGTCTACTGTGTGCATGTTCTTTA
The DNA here is from genome assembly GCF_001715985.3 of Manacus vitellinus. Classification (NCBI taxonomy): domain Eukaryota; kingdom Metazoa; phylum Chordata; class Aves; order Passeriformes; family Pipridae; genus Manacus; species Manacus vitellinus. The sequence goes on along the minus strand of NW_021939324.1, from coordinate 138,775 downwards.
GCATTGACTAAGCCATTCAAATCATTGTCCCAGCATGGATCAGGCTTCCCCTAAAATCTGAAATGGCTACTCAAGAGGGAGCAGAAATGTTTTCTTTCGTTGATCCAAGATTCTGTCAGGGAGGGTTTTGATCTCTACAACTTTACAGCATCCATATGGTCAGGAATGAATTAGTTGGCTCCTTTCAGTGGGATATGGGATCAGAGTCTTAGATTGGACAGAAGCCCACTGTGATATACTCATTTTTTTTAATGAGTATTAGTACATTTCTCAAAATTTTTGGAACCATGCCCCCAGTTCGTCTCTTACTTGGTCTGTTATTCCATTTCTATGACTTTGTTGACTTCAACTAAATAACTGGTATAAACACATCTCAGACTTCTCTTCCAGCTAATGGAAATAGTGCTAGTTAGGGGTTATTTTGGGGGAAGGGATTGTTTTAGCTTCTGCTCTAAAACAAGGAGGAGTGGTAAATCACAGGCATCTTTCTTGGGATAGAGACAATAAATCACTCTTCCCAGGTGAAATCTTTTATTTATGCCTTAGGATTCCATTTCATTGAGGAAAGGTATGTTCTTTCAGCTTCAGCCAGGCTGCACTTTAGCAAGTGATTCAAATCAAGCTGACACTTATTAGTGAGCACGCTGAACACTTTGCTCTCAGGCACTTCACTGGGCAGCCACCATTCTCCATTCTTCACAGATGTTTGTTCTCTGTAGGTTTCATCTGAAAGCAAAATCACTGCCTGCTCCTCATGTCAGTGGGAGGTCAGCTGCAGAGAACAGTTTGTTGTTTTTTACTGGTGGGAGTGATCCATTGTGTCTAAAATCAAAGAACAAAAAAAAACCCCAACAAATAGAAGGGGAGATAGAATAAAAGACTCGTAGATCAGCTTGAGCTCATTCTTCTGGTCTGAAAGTGACCAAGCAAGCCTCCTATTATCATTTATTACTTGTTGAGCTTGTCACCTCACTCAGTGTTGGACCATACACATTCAAGAGCAGTGGCTCCAAAGACAGTGTCAGTAGTATCATACAGATGGCAAACTATTTAATTGCAAGGAAAGAACTGTTATTGCAAGCTCATGTTTATTTGAAAAAAAAAAAAGAAAATCAAACCCAAATCTTGAACAAAACAAAAAAAAATTATGGAAATAAGTAGTTCTAGATGCTTTCCTTTCTCCAGCAATACTCTAAAGTTAATCTCTACACAACCATGCTTGTGTTTTCTTTGCAGTGCATGCACCTATGTATCACCCCAAGAAAGCATGCAAGGTAACGTAAGAGCCTGCAATAAAGTCCTACTGCCAGGGACTAGGGAATCCATGGCAGTTCACTTAGATAGCCTCTTGGTTAAATACAGGTTTAATTGTGTCTGCAAAGAGGTAAAACATCTTAACTCACAAGAGTAGAGATAAGTATGATGTACTTGAGACAGATAAAAAAAGAGGCAGGAGACCTAGAGTGCTGGTAAACTTCAGAAGACATCTGGATCATCTGCCCAGGCTGGCATTTCTGGTGATGTGAAGCATCTCTGTGTGCAGGCTATGGTCACAAGAGAGGTGTGGTTGCTGTCAGGAATAATAACCTGCATGTGTCCAAGTGACCCTGTGAGATGTGTGGGAACTCCGAGCTATTCTGTCGAAGGCAGGAGTGTGTGATTATCCAAGCTGATACAGTAGCACTGAGCATTTCTTCCTGCTTGCTTTGTAACCTAGCATAAACAGTGGAATGCAACTGCAGAAAAATGCAGGCTACCTGTTACAAAGACCTGACTATTTTGTAAATTCACTTCACCACATGGTCATCACTGGGCCCTTCCTGCAAAAGTAAAGAAGGCAGCTTGCTGTTTCTTTAATGAGATCTTTGGCATCACTGTTGTAAATGGAATGCTTGTAGTAAGGAAAAAATCACTACTTGTAGCATGAGTTAGTGTGTGCTGCAGTTTGAAGGCTCAGGTCATATTTATACACGAAGAGTCACTATGGAAAAATGAATGACCTGCAAAGGTGACCCTGCCATTTAAGCAGTTGTGCATGGCTAATAAACAATGGAGGAAAAAAATCTGCTTTTTTAAAAAAAGGTTCTTTTAATTTTTTTAAGTTAGCATTATAATAATTAAAAAAAAAAAAAAAAAGAGAACAAACTGCAAAGGCAGGGATAGCATCAATGTGTTTCTTCCTTTCCTTAAACATTTTACAGTATTTCAACATATCCAATATCTGTCTAATAGGCCAAGTATTTTAGGACATCAGTGTATCTACAAAGTTTGTATAAAACTGTAGCTACCAAACCTTTCAGAATAAACTGTTCCTATCCTTTAGTAAGGGAGACAAAACAGAAAGGGTATGTTGCAACAGGGAAAGAGCAGGTTCCTGTGGGAAGGTGAAAATCACAAGCTCTTTCCCCAGCAAAGTCACAGGTGAGCTAGCTGGCTGCATGTGCAGTGAAGTGAACCTTGGGTTCATGGGAATCTTCTTAATTAATAGGAAACTGAGCAATAGGGAATGCACTGTGGACATAGCTGCAAACTGATCTGGGCACCTGCTAGGAATGGAGGAAAATAACTGACCAGTTCTCGTGGACTTCTCTGACATGCTTCTAGATACAGCCTTAGGGAAAATGGGATAGTCAATAGCTTTTAGGAATGGCAGATGATTACCTGCATGGGCTAATATGAGCCAGAATGGCTGTGTCAAAAAATGTCCAGGTTCATTCTTTGCAATAAATTACTCTACTGCTTACATGGAGGAAGTTTCTTTTTCTATATAACATCATGATGATCATGAGAGGCCCTCTACCACTTTCCCAATTCTATAACAATACATAGACTTATTTACCAGTGGCTCTTTAGTCTAATCTTTGTTATCTTAACATTGATGACACTCTGTTGAAATCAGTGATGATATAGCAACAGAATAGGCTGTATACAAAGCTGTGTAAAATATTGTGAGTGGGAATCTATCAACTAGAAAAGAAAGTGCATGTTGTTATGGTTGCACTGCTAAGAGGTTGGTTCCTTTAAATCTTGACATTTGCGGGTTTTTTCATGCATTACCATTAATAGCAATGGTTGTCTATATGATTGTATTGATAGCAATTTTATTTGAGAAGGAATTTTACTACCAAATATAAATATAGCATGTGTTCATTTTTTTTAATTATGTGTAACATTCAGTAAAGTGATACATTATCAAGAAAGGTCATTGATTGTTCCCAGGATATGGCAGCAAAATATATTGTATGTACTAAAATTGCAACTAGTTTTAGAGCAGCGTAGTGTGGAATAATGCAAAACAAAAAAGGTGTCAAAGTTAACAATAAATCTACGAATAGAAAAAAGAGTGAAAATTATGCCTTTTTATCTGATGATAACTTGACTAGATTCAGAATTAGAAATGCAAGCAGCTTTTATGAAATTGTACTTGTTCTTGGTAAGATAAGAACAGTTTGGTAGCCTGCAAGACATTTTTTTGGGTTCTCATGACTTGATGAGAAACACCAACACTAAGATTATGAACCTAAAAAATTTAGTGAGTGCCAGCTCCAGTGAAAAATCCTTGCTTCTAAACAGACTGGATTGTTTTGGCAATACAATATTAAGTCTTTGAGATCCTGCCAAAATAGTAGAAACCTGTCTGCTTCAAAAATACATCTCTCAATATTTCTCCATCCTCCATGTCACATTAAGGTCCTGATACTGTAACCCAAGTTTCAACAGGAGGTTGCACCCATGCAGCAGCATGTGTGACCACCATCTTGAATTTGATGGGGTGAATTTTTAAGGTGAGATCACAATTAAAGCATACATGATCTCAAAGTATTTCATACGTCTTCATAAATAGATTTGATGGCTCTAAAATGCTTTTCAAATATTTCAAATAATTTCCTAGCTAATAGATGCTGAAAAGCTTTAAAAAGCCCTCTCCAGATTAGTGAGCATTTCATGAAAACAAAAAGAAACATTCTCTTGTATTTCCTTTTTCACTTGCACTTTTATTTTATATAATAGTTGAATGACGTTTTTTGGTAAAAATAAGGCAGATCACGGTATAAATAGCATGTTTCATTGCTTAGGGTTTTTTTGTTCTTGAGCTGATGAGATCCTTGCCCCAGCTCGCAGCATTTCCTTACATGTGCAATGAGTATTTGGAAATGTACCTTTTGCTCTTTAACATGACCAAGCAGCTGGAAGCAAGGTATTAAAGCAGTTCCGTGTGATCAGCATATTATTTGTGGAGTGTATGGATAACACCTGCCAACATGCACTGAAAAAAAATGCACTGCAAAGAGCAGCAGAAGGCCATAGCAGAGGCTACAAAGTATCCCACAATGCAAGAACAAAAGCAGAATCTTTGAAAAAGATTGTAAGGAAAGGAGAAAGTAAATTGTCTATTTAACCTTTCCCTTAGTAAAAAAAAAAAGAAGCTGAAAAATGAGACAGTGATGAAACAAACTTTTTATATGGTAGAAGTTCTGATGTCACTACTGTATTTGTAACTTACTTTTTAATGATTGCTGTTATTTGTTCTTGTTGGGTTTGTTTCTTTTTCTTAGATATTAAAGTTTGAAATAATCCTTTCCAAAGTACATGTAAGGTTATCCAATGCCTTGGCCACTGTAGTGTATCACTGAGATTAGGAGCATAACGAGCTCTATCAAAGCATCAGACAGCACAGAGATAATGACAAGATCTATCATTATTAGGCAAGAAAAACAAATGTGTCTTATAAACCCTAAAGCTCTAGAGCAAAAACCACTCACTAATTGAGTGGAGGGTCTAGGAGGAAGCTTCTCTAGGGGTCAGTTTATTCTAGGTTAGTCTGTTACACCATTATTGCACCTTGCTCTGAAGCACAAGTACTCAGTGAAGTTAGTGTAGGATGATATGGCAGATACCTCCCCACCATAATCAGTGTTCCCTCTTAATGCACCCTCATTCAGCAGCTCTATTGGCTCCTACAGTTGCTTTAATGAATTCTGGCCTCACACTGAAAAAAATCTCTTTCCTCTCTCTAATGCTAATTGGTTTATTCCTCCCTACTCTCTCATCTTCTTCATAAGAAATGCCTTATCCCTGGAAATCATTCATGTATTTATGTGAAGCAAATATTTTGCCATTGTAATTGATTGGATTGCATGAAACAGTAGTTGCTTTGTGACAAATTAGCAGAGGGACAGCATTTTTGTTTTTCTTTTGAAGCCTACTGTATTGTGCCCTCACAATGGCATTCCTTGAGAACATTAGAAATCTCTTATGTGAAGAAATGAACAAATATGGTCTGTAAATTCATCATCCTCTCTCAGCTTGTGAGGTTTGAACTGAAGGGGCTCATCATAACTTAGAGGCAAATCCTAACTAAGAAGACTGTTGGTGGAGTTTCAGGGGTGATGAAGGAACCTTTTAAAAAATGCTGACATACACCTGACTTGTTCTTTCAGTTCAGCCTCCCTCTCATCCTGGTGAGGGTAGCCAAAGAGGAATTGAAGACTTTTCTTTTAGTTTTAGATCAGTGATTGATAGATGAATACGACAGGTTGCAGGAGTGGAACATCTGACTTGTCTTTCAGATTTGTAATCAGATCTTATAATCACATGGCTACTTGACTCTGTCAATAGCACCTGCCCACAGGTGAGATCTGCAGACATACAAGGGTCCAAACTGCAGTTCTCAAGAACCTTAACTTTGCCTATACTGCACACAAAGAGGAAATCCTTCCAGTATCCTTGAAAAGTCCTGCTCTTTGTTCTCCCTAGAGTGCCTTGCCACCCCAGGGGACTGACTGACAGTAAAAGGAGCAAGATATCCCAGGCAAGGGATATCTTGTGAGAGGTAATCCTCTCACACTAGAGAGTAGTGTTGCTGCATTCTGTGGTCTGGGTTCCAGGAAGGGAAACCTTCCTGAATTAGCCTGGGGTACTGTGTGGCAGTCTGCTAAGCAAGCAGCAGAGATGCTGGGCCCCTGGAAGTCCTAACTGTCCTCTGTGCCAAGTTCTCTGGCTCTCCACACCTTGCTGGCATCACTGACAGATCCTTTCTTTCCCCACTGTGTGGTGACCAGTGTAACCTGTAGAACAGTATGCTACCTTCTCAGCTCTGTGTCAGCAGCTGACACCAGTCTTCCAAATGATGTCATACTCAGTTTTGAAAAGGGTATTCTTGATGCTCTCTATGCTCTTGATCAGCATAAAGAGTTCAGAGACCATCTTAAGCTAAACCTGCCTCCCTTCCCACTGAAAACTCTCCTCATGACCAGTCTGGAGGTTGTAACTCCTTCCCTTCTTAAACTTATGTCTTCACCCAAGACCATGCCCACCATTTTTCTTTCTTCAGAATCTGACTCAGAGGCATCTTCCTCCTTGGGTGGTCTTCCCCGTACAGCCCCAAATTCCCACCCCACTGTATATATAACATAACACTACAAAGTGCTGTTTGCCTCTGTGGGTCATGATAAAAAACCAGACAAGAGGGAGCACTGGACCTTGTGACCTTTCCAGGGAGCATCATGTAGAAAGCAGAGATATATGTAAAACCAAGGTGCAAAGCCACTTTATCAATGTCCAGTACCCATATCCTTTCTGTGTTCAAGTGCGTACATATGGCAGTGGTGTCACAGACTTTTGACGAGGCTAAGCCCTGAAAGGTGACTCACAGTTAATGGCATCCCAGAATTGTCTGCTCAGAAAAAAAGACAAAAGAAAACATATACATACAGGTCAGTCCTTATTAAGGTCAGCCAAGATTAGGCATGATTCTTACAAAGATAACCCCTGCCCCCACCTGCCCCAACTTTGATGGATCCAGCTGGAGTGCCTCAGAGTTCATGCAGTATAAATGCAGATAAACTATAGGCTGAAGCATACTACGGGGAATGTAAACTTCTGCAAAGTCTTGACCACTGCAAATACCTGAGAAACATAGAAAGTGAGCAAACAAAAAGAAGAGAGAAATGTCAGACCACGAATACAGGCTCTGGGCTGTCTCTCTGTGATTTTTTTTTTTTTTTAAATACAAAGTCCCCTATGACCATTTCTTTAAGGACATAAAAAGGGCACCTTACTATGTTGGTGGCAAAAGAGGAGGGAAGGATCCCACCTTCCAAAGAGCATGGAGACTTCTAAGGGATCCTGATGCCCGCCAACCTTGCCTGCCTATGTCCACATCTGTTGTCTGGGTGATTTCAGTCCTCTGGATGCTTGGGCCACTGGGCACTAAGGGCTTGGATGAACAAAGTCATCTGATGAGCAGACTGTTGCATTTCTGCTGTTTGATTTCTCCTGCCAGGAGCCTGGTGAAGCTAAATCTCTCATCCCAAATACTTTACTGCTCTTCCTGGAGTCATCTTCAAAGCTGGTGAAGTGTTATTTTTCTCCTTTATCAAGTTTGTCAACCTTGCCTAGACACTCATGGGTGATGATGCCAGGAACATGCACTCCTAAAATACGATTGCATTTCAACCTAGAACAGTTGTTCCCATCTTTGACAGCAATAAATGCATGAATAAACTCTTATCTTAGCACCTCGCTGATCTCCAACTCACTGGTGCCCATGAACTTACAATAGGATTATCTTGGACAACTTTTCAAAAATTTGTGAAACTTCTGCCACTAATGTATGAAAAATAGAGCATAGGAGTTTTCCCCGATCCCTTCACAAATATCCCTTCGACAATAGCTAGCTTGAGCAAGCTGTGATGATAATGTGGTTCTCGGCAAAATATTGCTTCCACAGTTAGTTGTTCTGAGTGTTCACGGAATTTTATTTCTAGAGCCCTGATAGTCAAGTCTGACACATATGCTGTGAAATTAAAGCTGAGGAAAAAATGGCAATTCACAAGCTGTTCCCTTGTAGCAACTGTAAACTCTACAGAAAGCCAGATAAAAGAGAGCAAGAGTAAGGACAGACAGGAGACTTGGCTTTCATCAGTGGCTTTGACTTGCAGCCTCCAAATATAGAATCATAGAATCAGCTGGATTGGAAAAGACCTCTGAGATTATCAAGTCCAACCCTTGATCCAACACCACCATGGTTACTAGACAATGGCACTAAGTGCCACATCCAGTCTCATCTTAAAAACCTTCAGGGACAGAGAACCCACCACCTCCCTGGGCAGCCCATTCCAGTGCCTGATTACCGTCTCTGTAAAGAATTTCTTCCTAATGTCCAACCTAAACCTCCCCTGGCAGAGCTTAAGACCATGCCCTCTTGTCTTACTGATAGTTGCCTGGGAGAAGAGACCAACCCTCACCTGGCTACAACCTCCTTTCAGGGAGTTGTAGAGAGTGATGAGGTCTCCCCTGAGCCTCTTCTCCAGGCTGAAAAACCCCAGCTCCCTCAGTCTCTCCTCATAGGACTTGTGCTCCAGTCCCTTCACCGGCTTTGTTGCTCTTCTCTGGACCTGCTCCAGCACCTCAATGTCCTTCCTGAACTGAGGGGCCTAGAACAGGACACAGTACTCCAGGTATGGCCTCACCAGCACTGAGTACAGGGGAGGAATCACTTCCCTGGTCCTGTTGGCCACACTGTTCCTGATCCAGGCCAGGATGCCATTGGCCTTCCTGGTCACCTGGGCACACTGCTGGCTCATGTTCAGCTTCTTGTCAATCCAAACTCCCAGGTCCCTCTCTGTCTGGCTCCTCTCCAGCCACTCTGTCCCCAGCCTGTAGTGCTGCATGGGCTTGTTGTGGCCAAAGTGCAGGACCCTGCACTGGGCCTTCTTGAACCTCATCCTATTGGAATCATGCCATCTCTCCAGTCTGTCCAGGTCCCTCCGCAGAGCTCTCCTGCCTTCCAGCAGATCAACACTCCCCCCCAGCTTGGTGTCATCTGCAAATTTGCTAACGGTGTACTCAGTCCCCTCATCTAAATCATCAGTAAAGATATTAAACAGAACTGGGCCCAACACTGATCCCTGGGGGACACCACTGGTGACCGGCCGCCAACTGGATGCAGCACTGTTCACCACCACTCTCTGGGCCCGGCCCTCCAGCCAGTTCCTAACCCAGCACAGAGTGCCCCTGTCCAAGCCGTGGGCTGCCAGCTTTTCCAGGAGAATGCTGTGGAAGATGGTGTCAAAGGCTTTGCTGAAGTCCAGATAGACCACATCCACAGCCTTCCCCTCATCCACCAGGCAGGTTGCCTGATCATAAAAGGAGATCAGGTTGGTCAGACAGAACCTGCCCTTCCTAAGTCCATGCTGGCTGGGTCTGATCCCTTGTCCATCCTGTAGGTGTTGTGTGATTGCACTTAGGATGATCTGCTACATAACCTTGCCAGGCACTGAGGTCAGGCTGACAGGCTTGTAGTTTCCTGGGTCCTCCTTCTGGCCCTTTTTGTGGATTGGTGTGACATTCACCAACTTTCAATCATCTGGGACCTCCCCAGTGAGCCAGGACTGCTGGTAAATGATGGAGAGCGGCTTGGCGAGCTCTTCCACCAGCTACCTCATCACTCTAGGATGGATCCCATCTGGTCCCGTAGACTTGTGAGGATCCAAGTGGCTCAGCAGGTCGCAAACTGTTTCCTCCTGGATTACAGGGGGGGTATTCAGCTTCTTATCTCTGTCTACAAGCTCCAGAAGCAAATTGTCCTGAGGACAACCTGTCTTACTGTTGAAAACTGAGGCAAAGAAGGTGTTAAGTACCTCAGCCTTTTCCTCATCTTTGATAACTATGTTCCTCCCCATGTCCAATAAAGAATGGAGGTTTTCCTTGCCCTTCCTTTTGCTATTGATGTATCTGTAGAAAGACTTTTTGTTATCCTTAACAGAAGTGACAAGACTGAGTTCAAATCGTGCCTTTTTCTCTCTAATTTTCTTTCTACATGACCTAACTATATTCCTAAACTCTTCATGAGTAGCCAGCCCTTTTTTTCCATAGTCAGTAAGCTCTTTTTTTCACCCTAATTTCCTTCAAAATCTCCCTGTTCAGCCAGGCCAGTCGTCTTCCCCACTCACTTGCCTTTTGGCACATTGGGACGGCCTGCTCTTGTGCGTTCAAGACTTGCTTCTTGAAGCATGTCCATCCCTTCTGGACCCCTTTGTTTTCAAGGGTTGTTTCCCAGGGTATGCTCTGAACCAGTCTTCTGAATAGGCCAAAATCTACCCTGTGAAAGTCCAGCGTAGAGGTTTTATTGATGGCCTTCCTTGCATCCCTGAGTATTGAAAACTCTACTACCTCATGGTCATGAAAGGCCCCAGACGGCCTCTGACCACCACATCTCCCACCAGCCCCTCTTGTTTGTGAACAGCAGGTCTAGCAGGGCTCCACCCCTGGTAGGCTCATTTACCAGCTGGAGCAGAAAATTATCCTCTATACACTCTAGGAATCTTCTGGACTGCCTCTTCTCTGCTGTGTTGAGTTTCCAGCAGACATCCAGAAGGTTAAAGTCACCCACAAGAACAAGGGCTGGTGATTTTGAGACATCCGCCAGCTGCTTGTAAAATAAATCATCACCCTTGTCATCCTGGTTGGGTGGTCTGTAACAGACTCCCACCAGGATATCAGTCTTGTTGGCCTTCCCCCTGATTCTGATCCACAGACACTCAGCCTTACCATTACCGACCTCAAGTTCTACAGTCAAGAGACTCTCTAACATACAGAGCCACCCCTCCACCTCTCCTACCCTGCCTGTCCCTTCTGAAGAGCTCATAGCCACCCATGGCAGCACTCCAGTCATGCGAGTCATCCTACCACGATTCCGTGATGGTGACTACAGCACAGCTTTCCTGCTGCACGATGGCTTCCAGCTCCTCTTGTCTGTTACCCACGCTGTGTGCATTGTTGTACATGCACTTCAGCTGGGCTGCTGATTTCACTTCTAACTCTGGCTTTCCACCCTTAGGGTCATCTCTGGAGAGTCCAGTTTCAATTCCCTCCCCCTTCAAACCTAGTTTAAAGCCCTTCCGACAACTTAGGGCTAGAGTCCTTTTGCCCTTGCTAGATAGATGAAGCCCATCTGATTTGAGGAGACTAGGTAGCATAAATTTGCCCCATAGTCAAAAAACCCAAAATTCTGCTGGTGGCACTAATCCTTTAGCCACCTATTGATAAGATGGGTTTTCCTACTCCTCTCCTCATTCATCCCTGCTACTGCAGGAACTGAGGCGAACAGCACGTGCTCCTGTCCCATTAACTAACTGATCTAGCATCTTGAAATCCTTTTTAATTGCCCTTCTTCCATTTGTACTTCCATTGCCATTCTTCCAGTTGTACTTCTTCCATTAATGTCATCACTGCCAGCCTGTACTACCAACAGTGGATAATAATCAGAGGGCTGAATTAGCTTAGAGAGTCTCCTCCTAATATCCCTCACCCAGGCCCCAGGAAGGCCGCAGACTTTCCTGTGGGATGGGTCTGGTTGATATATAGGGCCCTCAGTTCCTCTCAGAAGGGAGTAACCTACTACAACTACCCTTCTTTTTCTTTTTTTTTAATAGCTGTAGTTGTAATCTGTGTGGTAGACAGGGTACAACCAGGAGACCCTCCAGACAGATCCTCTTCTTGACTGCCCTCTGCCTGACTCTGTTCTTTAAGAGCACCCAGGGAGGTGATGGGGGTCAGCAGGGGATTCTTTTACCTCTCCGGTCAGGGACCTGTTTCCACTACTCCCCATCTACTCGGTTTGCTCCATCTGCCTGATGGCAGAAGGGGCAGGGCTTCACCGTCTCCTGTTGGACTTCTTTTGGGGTCGAAAGGGTGCGACTCCACCAGCCAATTTTCTTTCACTCTCCCTAATGCTTCTTAGCCTCTCTACCTCTTCTTCCTTGAGCTCTGCCACCAGGCACAGTAAATCATTCACCTGCTCGCATCGTACTCAGGCGTCTCTCACACTGTCCTGTTGTACTAACGCCAGGCTCAGACACTCTGTGCAGTCAGTGACCTGAAGACCTGTGTCCTTCTTGGTGTCCTTCTTGGGGGGTTCCGTCTGTGTTAACACATCCGCTGTGGTAACAGCAGCAACGGCTTTCACCTTTTTGGAAACCATTGCTGGCTCTAGTTGAGTTTTGGGGGGGGGAAAAAAAAAAAAAAAAAGGAAAGCTCACCGAGAGAGCTGGGAGGTGGCTGCCTGCGCGAACTGCTGCGCCACGTCTCTGTTCACCCGCTCCTGCTCCCCGCGCTCCCAGCAGCCGCTTAAATCCCTCGTTGACGAGCTCGGCTCCGCCCCGTAGTCAGCTGGTTCGCTTCCCAGGGGAGCTTTTGAAGAGAGCGTGTCTTGCTGTTGAAATGGGCAAGGGAGACTGTCTATAGCCTGAAGGTTTAGACATTAGCCCAGTATTTCCAATGGAGGAGGATAATAAAGATAAAAGAATTTTAAAGTGCAGTTGTCTTCTCACAATTTCATATGGTCCTGTATGGAGAAAAAATGCTACCCTGCTGCATTTTTTGAGACGGGACTATAGGATATTGCAGGACTGCATTTATTTCCGGTGTTTACATACACTGAGAGCTGAGAACAGTCTCCAGTTCTCTGGAGAATTTTATTGTTTGATGACATCTTCGTTGTTTTTGTTACTCATTGCAAACAGATTTCTGGGAATGAGGTCATTCAATGGCAAACCCATCATAAGCATTTCCCAAAAAGTGTGCCTGGAGAAACCTTTTGGATGCAATCAGTTTTTAAGAACAAGTGGCAAATAAAAGAAGCTGGTGTTGTTTGTGATTTGCAAAACTTAAAGCTTTATCTTTTCTCTATTTTCTCCTGTGTGTTTCACCCCTAAAATAATCAAACACAAGCAAACCTCTATCAATCTCATTTAAAAACAGCAGGCTATTTATCCAGAAGTAGACTTCATACTGAAAAAAACCTCCTCTGTTTTGAAAATAATTCCTGATTTACCTTTCTCTAGGATTTAAAAAATAAAAGAAAATGTAGGGAATGCATGAGGCTGAAATGAACTGATGAGCACTGAGCACTTACAGCTCTTTTCTGGACCCAGAAGCTGTGATTTCAAAACTAGCCGTTAACTAACACCAGATAAGCCATTAAGGCAAAAGGAGCCATGTGCCAAACTTGCCCCCTATTGATGTGGAGTTATTTTTCTCAAGTTCTATTGGCTAAACATGTTTCCAAAATGAGTCTCTTTGTGATATTTGTACTGTAACAGGTTAAAGGTTTGGCTCTTAGCCTTCTAGGCCTTTGGGCTTCTAGGGTTGGCCTAGACCTGCCCAAACAAAAAATATTTAACAATTTGTTTCTGTTAAATAAGATTCAATGTTGATATAGCTTTGAATTTTTTTGCTGTTTTCAGTGATGTTTAGTGACTTCTCTTTTCTATTAGTAGGACAGTTCAGATATTATTTTCCTGGATCATCCATGAAAGTGTAAATAAGAGAGAATTTTGTATCAAACTTTGCTATGTCCCTTTCTGCATTTACTCCTCATATTGACTTTGGTCCAACATCAGCTATGTTACAAAAAAATCAGCTTTTCTGATTAAAATAATACTTTAATTTCACAACTACATGACTGCTTTTGATTACAAAAAAATACATCAATGGCATGCAATCACTGTATTATTGGAATGGGGGACAGAAATTCTTATCTGCTTTGCACTTTGGTTTTCATTGCTTTGGGGTTTTTTTCTGCTGAATTTTTTTGTTGCATACTTTCCTTGCTCTTGTTAATGTACTTTCCTTTTTTTTTTTTCATTTTTATGAGAGAAGGTGTAGCACAGGAAAACCCCTGACAGCAGTAGCCCTTTCCCACAAACCAGCCAAAAATGAAAGCAAAATTCAGAGATACTGAGTCAGGATGCAATTTGCAACAGGTCATATATGTGCTTTGTCCAGTATGCAGTGACAGACAGGTTGTCTCTATTCTTTGTCACCTACCGTGTTCATTGGTTAAACAGCAAATAGTAAAGACTTACACAGAACTCTCTGAAAACTTTGGTCTTTTTACAGAGTGAAGAAAATCTCCCAGTTAGATAGTCATGTCTTCCCAGGGGTGCTGTTTTGGGCTGTCTGCTGGCTTGAGAAGAGAAAATGGCATTGTTTTACAATTGAGTCACAGACTGAAAGTTAACTCTGATCTTCTAGGAACTCAAGAGCTAGTCCAGTTTTTACTAATATAAATATGTAACTCCAGGCTACTGTAGTTAGTTTATATCAATTTCTCAACAGCTGCTTTTTAATTTCTAGATATAGTGAGCAGTGCAATCTGCTTAAAGGACTGTATGTGTATGTCAGGATCTGCTTTGTAATTAATAGGTCACAGAATTTTGCCCTTATTTGAGAGCAAGAGTACAAAAAAACAGTAACTGCTTGTGGAGACTGTGAAACCCACTGCAATTTTAATAAAGAAACTTGTCTTTTTGGAGAGAAATTATTTAACGTGTTTTCTAACTGGAAGACCAGTTTACACCTTGTAAAATAAAGAGAAAATAAAATTTCAGCCTCAGAATGCTCATGTTCGAGAATTTTATGGGGTTACTTTACTTGGCTATATTGTGCCTTTAGCTTTTTTCTACAGATAAATTTTCTGCACTGTCTGTTTTAGCTTGTCTCTTTGCTCTTGTTTTTGTCGCCTCCCTACAAACCCTGTGCCTCTGCCAGGCTCCACTCACTCTTCTTTCTTAAGAAAGATCTTTTGCAAGTTCCAGAAAAGCTCCATTTCCATTACTCCACCCCTCAAATCTGCATCCAACACTTTTATAGACTCTCTTAGTTTTATTGTATATTTTCTTCCAGACAGCTGTTGGAAAGGCTTGTGGGGGACAAAAATCTTTTTTCTTTGACATCTCCCTCATTGCTTCGATCGATGAGTGTAGACAATACCATTCTTGTTTTAAGTGTTCTGGATGAAACTATGTCTGAATATATTTCCCTGTCTGCTTTGACCACTTTTTACATATAGCATAATACAGTAGCAGTAAGATATTAGAGATACCTTAATGAGCTGTTTGTTATGTTAGGAAACTGATAGCTTTACAGTGAGTGGTAATATTACTTCTATTTTTCACATGAATGGCAAAAAGCTGACTTCGGAGTTTCTGGAAGCCAGGTCACGTTCTGGTCCTTGTTCACCCTACCCAATTTCAGACACTTGTATAGAAACATCTAATTAGGGGGCTTCCTCACTACAGGTTGACTCTGCTGTAGACAGTGAAAAGATAACTGAGTCCCTGCCACGTCTGACCTGCCCTTTGAAACATCCAGTTCTCTTCAGCAATTTAATATATATATATCTATCTCCTGACTTTTCTGAATTCTCTGAAAGTTAAATGGTTGATGACAGGGTCCAGGTCCCTTGCTCTGGCCATCAGTACTGTTCAATGATCAAAACTCATGAAGAAGGAACTAGAAAAGAAAGAAAGTAGAGGAGAAGGTCTGGCATTGACCAGCCATTCTTTTCTAGCCAACATTAAATCAGTTTGCTGAAAAAAAGCTAGCTTGTGAGTAAGTCTGGCTGTCATGTGAGCCCTAAAAATGAATTATCACACAATCCAAAATGATTGTATTTTTTAGATTTAAACAAGTTTGCCATTCCACAGAACCTGCAATTAACACCATATACTGTGTCCGCAAGGTAAAACTCACTACTGTTGTTTTGTGCCTTTGACAATATCACTGGAATTCTGCTTGAAACAATACATGGCAATAAACTATCCAATGGCAAACCTACCAGGTGTTTGTGCCAACAGAATTTTTGCTGGTGAAGGCATCAGAAAACTAACACTGTGATGCAAATAAATAGGACAGGCCACTTTAATGAAAAAACAAGATGTTCAGTCTGCTGGTATCCTTTCAAAAAACAAGCCTGAGTGTTTTGCTAAGTAACGCAGTTTTCATCTAGAGCTATGTTTACTCTGCTCTTTAGTATGGTGCATCTTCTGGGTGTTAAGCTTCAGAAATATTTTATTCTCTGAAAATTAGAAATACAAATTCTAGAGACTGAATGTATACAGGCAATTCTAAGTGATTTTCCATGTTTTAGTATTAATTAAATCAACAAGGCCATGGTGTCTTACTCATCAAGTTGAGTTTAACTCCTTTGAAAATGAACACATTTTAGAGCCAGCAGGAAAGTATCGAAGCCACTTGCTGTTAAGAAAGCATTGCCTTCTTTTGGCCTTCACTTTCCATTTTAAACCTCTCCTACAACACTGCTGTGTGCCATTAAAGAGTTGTCAATTTATACAACAGGGCAGGCTGTATTTCAGTGTTGGATAAAATGATCCCTTTACACAGATTTTGTAAGGAACCATTCAAGGGACCAGGAAATACATTGGTTGCTTGGGCAAGGTACTCTTAAGTATGGATTGAATCACTGGGGATGCTGTAAAGTGATACCTATGAAGTAGTAGAAGGTTACCCACTGAAAAAACCTGTATTGCAAGGTGCTGAATGCTCTGCCTTTGGTGAATAAGAAATGAGACTTTTTGCAAGTGTCTCAAATACTTTGTATGTTCCAGTCTGCTCTGAATGCAAGTTTCACTGTTGCTTTTTAATCCTTTGCTAATATTTGTGTATAGGCGTCAGCTGTGCTGGCAGCAATGGGGTGTTAGTCTGTGTATGTGCATGTGGAGTTTCCCGAGTTCAGTTCAGCAAAATGTTCCACCAGTGAAAATTCTGTCAGGATGGGGTGACTGTATAAATGAGAAATGTTTTCAACCCCTACACTGCTGAGTCGCTGTGAGGATTCAGTGGAATTCTGCAAATCATCAATGCTCGCAAGTCTGAAATAACTGATAGTACACATAGCATTCTCTGACTTGAAACTTCAAATCTTAGTACCTTGCAGTTTGAAGAAATTAAAGTTCTGTATGATCAAGAGACAAATGAAATGAATTCAGTGCAAGATTGTTATTATTGTGTAATCATTTGACAAGTCATAATAATCTGACTAATCAATGACAATTGCCTCCAGACATTGGCTAGGCATTAAATCTTTTTTTGTTTTCTGGCAAAGATAAAAGATATCCAGTGAAAGTATTTTTTTTTTTCTTTTACGATAATAAAAAAGTAGGCAAGTACACCAGCTTTACCTTGGTGAAACTGCATAAGATAAATCCCAGTTGCACTGAAGAAAGTTCATGGTGTTTTTCACCCACTTGTCTGTTCATCTGACTCCTGGTATCAAATAATGTTGGATAGCTCATGTCATCTGAAACTGCCCCTATTCGAAACAATGGTTAATCTGGCATGCTCTGACTACTGCTGTTTTCAAATTTATTCAAAATCTCTAAGCAAATTCTAACTAAAGGGTCCGAAGGTCTGTTCTTGAATCTCATATTAGACATAGAAGCTGGTTTAAATATGCTCAGAAATAAATCAGAATTCAAACTTTACAGATGAATCTCACTTCAGTGTTCAGTCTGTAGCAAACCAGATCCTCTTTCAAATGTTATTATCAGTAGGTTTTTGTTCAACTGTCCTACATAACCCATGATATTATTTTTTTACATCAGGCACAAGACCTTTTGCATACAGTAAGGCATTCACGAACCTAAACAATTGCTGCTAGTTGCCTTTCAGCTGATGTGGCACTTGACAAACAACTTGTGACCTAGATAAGTACTTATGGTAATGCTGATGTATTATCCACTTATTATGTGGTATCCGCTGCCTGATGTACTTATGTATGAGAAGTTTCAAGAGTACACTTCAACTGTTCAGTGTTTACTAAAACTCCCCAAAAGAGGGAATTAAGGTACAAAAGCAGTGAAACTTCTCCTACACTGAAGTTTCACTGTTGGAACTGTTAATAATGAACTTATTAGTGCTTGTTAAAGGCCAGTTATATACAGTTCAGAATTGAATGAATGTTGATGACACCCAAGAATTTACATGATTATGTTGTATGGAAACTTTTTTGTTGCATATGGCAAATTAAATTATCCCATTTGCAAGTCAGTTTTGTCTCTTTCTTCTGCAGTAGAAGCTTTGTATATGCTTCTTGGTTACATATGTTTTACCACAGTTCATGATTCATGTTCTCAGGTAGAATTGAAGTTTCTGCCTCATGGAAAGCTAGAAGCCTGCTCATTTTAAAGATACAAAGATAAAAGGAGGCTTACTTTCTGTATACAGACTATAGTAGGAATACCTGAAGTGGTGAATTTGATCTTTATTGTCAAAAAATATGTTCTTTGAAAAATTAGGTCGAGTTTTTTGTTTGTCTTTTTTTCCTCTTCTTTTGGAGCAGGAATGGCTTCCAGCTCTCTGCACCAAGTCAGTCTGCATTTACAACCCTGAGATTAGCTCAGTTGATTAGAGCATGGTGCTAATAACACCAAGGTTGCGGGTTACCCCCCATGGGCTATTCACTTAAGAGTTGGACCCCATGATACTTGTGGGTCCTTTCCAACTCAGAATGTTCTGTGATACTGTTGTTCCTGTAGCACTAAATTCTTCACTGGATCGTTCCAGTGAGAGTTTGAGTGGCCATACTGTATAAAGCATATACTGCTGCCTCCTGTATTAGACAGAGACTCCTTTTTTCTCATGGTAGTGGTAGGCCAAGTCTGTAATAAAACTGGTGTCAATTACACTCCTGGCATATGCTCTCCGTGTTCCTTACATTTCCTAGAAAAAAAATTACCCCAAAATGTCTGAAGCATGAGAAAGAAATTCTATGTTTTATAACATTTCATAGACTAATAATATTTTTTCATTTATTTTTATTTTCCGCTTGTTAATAATATCACCTGCTATCTAAGCACTCCAAGCAAATCTCTGTCCAGTCAAGACACCTCCTGTGTACGCTCTTGGTCCTGGTTGTAGTGGATGCTTTGGAAATCCACAAAAGAAATTATCCTTTTCTGCAAAACTACATCTTAAGTGACAAAAGAGAGGACAGACAGAACTATTGTTATACCAACTACCAACTACACATAGAAGGAACTGAGCAACAATCATTACGTGGCTTGCCTGTAGTAACTGTGAAAATCAGACCTGTTACCATCCGTGTGGCACAGAGCATTGTGTTCATGTTTTTACTTTTTCTTAGGCCAAGTCAGTCATACCAGTTATCTAGTAATGCCAATGTATCACTGCTGCTTTTAGAAGAACTAGTTGGAAACCACATCCTCCTGGCTTCCAGAGTATAAAAGCAAAACAGAAAAGTCTCTGCTACAGTGAGTTTGCAATCAAGACCCCTGCTGACCCTGAGGAATAATAATATTTCTGATGCTATCTGGAGTTCATTATTGTGCCACTCAGAGTTCATCGAAAGCCTAAATTTTCATTCCAGTCAAAGATGTCTGGAAAGGCAGCTTTTTACACCAAATTCACAGATCAATACAGCAGGATTTGCATATAGGCAAGTATATAATCCTTCATTGCATTATGCTTTTCTTCTCTTGCACTGTGAATTTTTAAAGCTTCTTGTGTAAGGAGGAGGTAATAGTTTGACAGCACTAGAAAATGAACTCCTTTTCTTTTCTGAAGAGCAGATATAGACCATGAAGAAACAGTATCAGCTTCCTCTGATGGCCTCCACCATCTGGCAGCAAGCGTTTTTGGAAAAAGAGACAACTTTACCATTCTCCGACCCTTTATTAAAAATAAAAGAAGAAATATGCTTACAGTAAAAATAATCAAGTTTCCATGTTTTTGGAAAATGCATGGAATTTTTGCAGCAACAAAAATAAATTAAATTAGAACTTTTTTTTTTTAAATATGGGAGTTTAAAACTCTCTCCTAATTGAAACTGAAAAAAAATAAGCCTTTATGAATAGCATCAAATGCAAAAGACAAATTTGTGAAGACTGTAACTTTGTAGTGACAATTCTGATTCAGTACTCTTTCTCATGAACTTAACCTGAGTACAAAGATCTATTTTGAAAAGTTCATTGGAGAAAAACTCCAAATCAACAAAACCAGCCAACCAACCAACCAACCAAAAAATAAACAAAAAACCACCCCCAAACCAAACCATACAAAAAAAACCAGGAAGAAATTTTGGTCTCCACAACTGAGATTGAATTTTTGTTGGGGGCCAGAGGGTCAGCCTTGCACTATCCCACTGCCATCTCCACAAACACCAGGGTCACAGTTTGATCCCCATATAGACCATTCGCTTAAGAGTTGGACCAGATGATCCTTGTGGGTCTTGTCCAACTCATTATATTCTGTGATTCTGTGGTTTGCTGCTGTTTCCTCTATCTCTGAAGGCATGTAAGGCATATTTTCTTAATGAATTTAAAGTATCTTCTTTATTTGTTTTCCCTAATCTTGTATTCTGTTGTGGCTCACAAAGCCATCACTATCCTTTTCTGAAGGCGAGCAAAATTAGTTGTCTTGATCAAAAATGTTGGTCTCTCAGTGTACCCTGGTCTGAAGAAGAATCTGGTTAATTAACATTGATTACAATCCACCATCTGCAAGTAAAAATTGATTACCAGGGTTCCTAATATGAATGCCTCTCTGTCTTGATTTCACTGTTTCTGTGGCTATCCAATGAGAGAAACAGGGACAGAAACTGAATTCGCTTCTTAAAGGTCCCAGTTATTTTCAGGCTCCCTTGAGAAAGACATTGGTGATTCTTCTGGTTCTACTTTATCACCCCATGGGAAGGTCATTTGTTAGCACAGTGTCTAATTGCTGCAAATTGTCAGTGTGCACATCTGGACCCTGTTCAATGCTCCATTTTTTATTGAGAGAGGAGCAATGGTATTGATTTTGGATAGTCAGGGAGAATGCCAGGGATATTAGTAAGGAGCTCAGAGAACACAACACATAAACTTTTATGACATTATGTCAAACTGGATTGCACAGGCATAAATGAAAAGGACAACATCTTCTGTAATTACTGCAAATGCATACCATACATCTATTAGAAAAAGAGTACATTTCAATGAAAAAGAGACCTTGCAAAAAGTGACACATCAGGAAATTTGTCTGATCAAGAGGGAAAAGAGAAAAGATTTTTACATGTGCCTTTTGAAAATGCAATGCACAATCCAGGAACTGCCTTTCTTCTGCTGTTGCAATGTGACTGCAATCTACATTTGTGTAGACTAGTGAACCATTTCCACCATCCTTTAAGTTTAGATATGTGCAATTCCATGCAAACCCAGTCCCAGTTAAAGTGGTGACAGGGTGGGATACAGCACAGCCACTGTCCAACTCTGCTGAGTGAACTTTGTCCTGGTTCTTCACACCAAAAGCAACTTCACTTCTGTAAGGGTGATATTGCACATCCCAAAACAGATCCAGTAACGACTTAAACTAGTGAAGCTTAGAGAGTTACCATTATGCTGAAGTGTTAACTAAATAGCAATTTAACCAGCTAAACCAAGACCTCTAGTGATCTTCCATTCGTAATCACGGGTGAGCTGGCATATGTTAGCTCACGGCTTAACTAATTTCCTTTTGAGTCATGACTTTTCTGTAAAGTGGTTGTATAACAGTTGTAAATACTTTGTGCAAATCAATGTTAGAGACATTAATTCAGAAGTTTTGTCTCTTTATGTCTGCTGCCTTCCCTGCCTTCTTACTATCTCTGCATGGTGCATTATGAGATGATGGAAAGCAGTGCCATAGAAAGGGACCTGGGGGTCCTGGTCGATGGCAAGTTGAACATGAGTCATTAGTGCCCTGGCAGCCAGGAGGGCCAACCATGTCCTGGGGGGCATAGGCACAGCATCGCCAGCTGGTTGAAGGAGGGGATTGTCCCACTCTGTTCTGCACTGGTGTGGCCTTACCTTGAATATTGTGTGCAGTTTGGGGCACCGCAATATAAGAAAGATATTAAGCTCTTAGAGAGTGTCCAAAGGAGGGGAACAAAGATGGTGAAGGGCCCTGAGGGGAAACCGTATGAGGAGTGGCTGAGGTCACTTGGTCTGTTCAGTCTGGAGAAGACTGAGGAGAGACCTCATTGCAATCACAACTTCCTCCTGAGGGAAAGAGGAGGGGAAGGCACTGATCTCTTCTGTCTGTGCTGAACAGTGACAGGTCCCAAGGGAATGGTCTGAAGTTGTTTCAAAGGAGGTTTAGGTTGGATATTAGGAAAGGGTTCTTCATCCAGAGAGTGGTTGGGTGCTGGAACAGGCTTCCCAGGGAAGTGGTCACAGCACCAAGCCTGACAGAGTTAAAGAAGAGTTTGGATGATACTCACAGGCACATAGTGTGATTCTTGGAGATGGTCCTGTGGAGGGCCAGGAGCTGGCCATGTGGATTTCTTCCAACTCAGTATGTTCTGTGATTCTGTGATTATCAAAGTCAGCATCAGTACTTGTGTTTTAGATCACCCAGAATATTACCCATGAAATCCTGAAAGCCTAAATCTAAGGAAACCTAGTATTCTATGAAATTGAAACACAGGTGGGTCTTTGTGAACATCACATTTTTTTACTTTGAGTGTAACTGAGGACTGGCTCAGAATGCCCAGAGATATTGTGCATCCTTGGAGATATTTAAAAGCCGTCTGGACATGGCCTGGGCAACCAGCTCTAGATGTCTCTGCTAGGGCATATTGTTTGGACTAGATGACTTCCAGAGGCCCCTTCAAACTTCACTCTGTGAGTTGCAATTCTATGAGGCAATACAAAGAGCATAAATATCTTTGCAGATATTGTGCAGTTATTTTTCTCCTTATGAGTTTATTTATTTGAGGTTTTAGTGCCCTGAATTCACTAAGTGACAATTTTAAAGGTATCCAGGGCTACTGGATTTAATTTTTGCATTCTTCAAGCAATAGGAAAGGTGCAGGAGTTCCCAGAATAATTGTCCCCCACTGATTGACCAGACCTTCTCCCATCTTTGAAATACAGCTTTAGCCTCAGAACAACACTCGGGAGTGTTGTCTCCAGGCCAGCTGGTGAATGTGTCAACTGCTGCCACAGCAATTGTGACAGATATGCACATATTCTCACAGACAACACTCCCGAGTTTTACTGCAAACATTCAGACTAGCCATTTGGCAAGAATATGCTGGAGTCTGAATTGCACTGCTCAGCAGCAAATGAAGAAAATGGTGCTGGATCCTAGAAGGAATTCAGAGACTGAAAATCTACAGGTTAGTATGAATGCTTTAATCCTTAGTAAAAATTGCTTCAATTTGTGCTTTTAGGATTTCAGGATCAAGAAACATTGAATTCAAAGCACTTCAAGTCTATCAAAACCCCAAATTCTTACCAATCAAGTCTTGGGAATTTCATGCAGCTCTACCTTTTATCCTTGATCTCACTTGGCTTTCACCTGACTCATTATGCATTTGTGTTCTTCACCTCAGTCGAGTGTTTCTCAAGGTTTGAGGTTTTTTTATTCTTTTCTAAGTAGATCCCAGTTTTATACCTTTTCTCTGAGAAATGATCCATTTGAATCTCCTAGTCAGAATTGCTTCTTTCCTTTTCAAGTTCATTGTGGCAGTGTTAAAGGGGGCAATATATCTTGTCTTCTACTTTTGCAGATGTTTCTCTTGACCTCTGTGGTTTGAGTCCTTATTTCTCTCAATAACCAAAATTCCCAATGAGCCTTTTATTTTTGTCCCAAAAACACTGTTTTACATCAGAGTCTTTCAATCAGTAATAAATCATCCCAGCCACTGGATTAATTTAACAGTTGTACTAACAGCCACCATAAAGTAGGGAAAACCCTTCTTCTGCCACCTGGCTCTTACTGCAATAACAAACAAACAAACAAACAAACAAAACAAAACAAACAAAAAACCCACAACAAAAAACACCACACAAACAAAACCAGTAATTCTACTTTAAACCTAAAGCAATACCAAGAAGTCAGTATTTTTAGCTTACGGGTAACTGAGTAGGACTCAGAGTATATTTTTCACATTCTTGTAGCGAAAGTGCATCTATGTAACATTGCTAATTAAACCCCATGTTTGTTAACATCTCATTCATTTCAAGTCATGTTTCCCTAGCTGGCCCTCAGCAAGAACAGTGTGGTGGCTGTGGCCACCCTCTCAGTGAAAAAATCAGTGGAAATCTAGCCGCTGCCAGACAACTTGCTTTACCTTCTCACTCCTCCAGCAAAACTCCCTAATGTTTGTTCATCATTGATATAAGCATCAAACCACCTATTGCTGACACCATTCCTCTTTTTCCTCTCTTTATTTCTGTTGTGGAAACCAGCAGAGAAATGGGAGAAGTAGAGGTATGTGAGAGAGGCCTTCAGTGAATATAGCGATGGAACTGATGGACGACACAGAAAGAAACACATCCTGGACCACATTTGGATCTCATCTGTGTTTTACCTGCACTTTTTCATTTAAGCTTTTTTTTTTTTTTTACTCTGATCCCCAGAGCAGTATCAGTCATATCTGTCTGCATTGTTCTTACCAGTATTATTCAGCTAATGCACAAGCATGCTGTAGGGTGGACATGTCAAAAGAGAAAAAGACGAGACTTTTACCCAAAGATTTTGCAACCTGCAGGTCCTACAGCACAGTCATTTAGGACTAAATGTATGCAAGGGCAGGTAACGTCCTCCAAATAGTGCTCAGTCAAAGGGCTTTTCCAGGAAATAAGGGCTTTGTACCTGGGAGAAAGAGTGAAGGAAATATGGGCTTGAAGGTCTTGAAGGAAGCTTCTGACTCATTGAGCTTGGCCCACTGCATCCAAACAAGACAAGGTTTGCCCTGAAACGCCCTCAAAATATCCATTCCACATACCAGCAACAAAATACCACAACACATAACAGCAAACCAAGATATCAAGAGGACCAAAAGCCATACTGTGCCACAGGAAAATAAATGGAAGACACATAGTCGCTTTTAGGTTGCAGCTAGAACCACCTTCCCCAGAGTTAAGTGGCAAATGGGGGAATAAGTGCCTCTCAATTGGATTAAGGATTGTAAAACTGTTGAGCAATAAGCCTGATGAGTCCAGCAATGCATTTTCTTGAGAGAGGGTGATGCCACTAGAAGCAGCAGCACAACTCAGAATCAAAAGGAGAAATATTATCTTTTTTTTTTGTCTCAGTTTCATAGTGATGATAACTTTTGATTTTTATTTCATTAATTACTTCATTCAAACCATATTGAGGGATGTCATTTCAATTACTTAGTAATTTTCAGGATGTGTTAAGACTTTAATGAAAACTCCAAATACATAGATAAACAAATACTACTGCTTAGAATTTGATTCTAATAACCTGATTTCATGGTCATGAAATAAAGTATGCTTTAAATGTTAGTTATTTTTTATAGAATAGCTCTTTGTATATATGAAGGGACACCTTTCTGCTCTTTGTGTTCACCTCAAAAAATGGCAGCCACTGCTAGGAATGCAGATCTTCTACACATTGGAGAAGAAGAGAGTTTTAATCTAGCTGCTTATTCCCAGTGAGTTATTTCCAAACCCGGCGGCCGTGGAAGGGTCCGGTCCCCCCACCAGAAGCCCGTGCAGCTGAGGATGGCCCCCCGCGGCGCAGGGCTGCCCCTGGGCCTGTACAGGGCCACTCCCCCCCTCCTCCTGCCCAGCGAGGGAAAGGAGTGAGGGAGCTTTGCCGGCATGGCTTTGTGCCCTCGTGAGAAAAGAGACTGGAAGCCTCGGAGCACACAGAGGTTTGCTGGTACGGTTTGGGGGAGGAGGGGGGAGGGGAAGGGTACCAGGCGAGCCGTGGGGGTCCTCAGACTGGAGGGTGGGCAGATAAGCAGTGCGTGGGAAGATATGAGGTAACACAGTGGGGGGAGGATAAGGTCAGGGTGGATAATGGTTTCCTCTGGGGGTTGGGGGTCTCGACCAGGCTGTAG
This sequence comes from Manacus vitellinus, assembly GCF_001715985.3. Lineage (NCBI taxonomy): Eukaryota > Metazoa > Chordata > Aves > Passeriformes > Pipridae > Manacus > Manacus vitellinus. The sequence continues at coordinate 113,115 of NW_021939324.1, read as the reverse complement.
CCTGGAGAGGTACTAGTGCCCTAGGTGGGTAGGGGAGCAGGAACGGTTTTGTTCGTTTGTTTGTTTTTGGCTCACCTGCGGCTACTGCCCAGGTTCGGTATGTTCTGAATATTTTTGTTACATCCTGAAAGGGTGGTCAGGACAAAGGGTTGATCTTGGGTGTTTCCCTAGGATTGAATATAGACAGGTGGCAGAAAAGTAGGAAGTGTAAGACTTGCCCTAATAGTTTTAATAGTAGGAATGTAGCCTGTGTAATCCTACGTGGTTGCGAGCTATGTTGGCGATGGTACATGCCTTCGGTAGAGTTGCCCATGCCAGACAGGTCAAAACCGTAGGGTCAGATACAATACATCCTTGGGCAGGATGAGCTCGTTAGCCTTCTGGCAGTCATCCTAGGGGAAGGACAACTCTAATTCCAAACCTGGGCAGATGGAGCTCACTTAGTCCTGTAAAGCCATCCATCTAAGAGAAGGATACTCTAATTAAACCTACGTCCTGAGGACCTCACTGCCACCGTCCAAGCTCGCTCAGCCCTGGCAGATGAACCTTAGGATTAAAGGGTGGGTTCAGTTCCACTCATACCACATCTCACCTAAAAATCCATTGCGCAGGCTTGAAGGCTTTACCCACATTTGTAAAGCCCTGTAGCGACGAGTGAGGGTCGAAATGGCAGGTGAAAGGTGCACTGGAAGCCGCAGACCCAACCCTGCATGCAGGCGGTTCAGGATATCGGTCATTTGAGACTGACTGGAGATGACAGTCTCTTGGGGCAGCACCCGGAACAACCAAGCAGCCTTTTCAAGG
>NW_021939324.1:99425-106811 GCF_001715985.3 Manacus vitellinus | reverse complement strand
AGGTGAGATGCAGTATGTGCGGAACTGAACCCACCCTTTAATCTTAAGGTTCATCTGCCAGGGCCGAGCGAGCTTGGACGATGGCAGCGAGGTCCTCAGGACACAGGTTTAATTAGAGTATCCTTCTCTTAGATGGATGGCCTTATGGAGCTAAGTGAGCTCTATCTGCCTAGGTTTGGAATTAGAGTTGTCCTTCTCCTAGGATGACTGCCAGAAGTCTAACGAGCTCATCCTACCCATGGGTATATTGTATCTGACCCTGCCGTTTTGACCTGTCTGGCATGGGCAACCCTACTGAAGGCATGTACCATCGCCATCATAGCTCGCAACCGCAAGGGGGTACGCAGACTTCTTTCCCATTAAGACGGTTAGGGCAAGCCTTTCACTCCCTACTTTTCTGCTACCAGACAATATTCAATCCCAGGGAAATACCCAGGATCAACCCTTTGTCCTGACCACCCTTTCAGGATGCAACACATATATCCAGAACATACCAAACCTGGGCAGTACCCGCAGGTGAGCCAAAACCAAACCATTCCAGCCCCCATACCCACTCAGGGCTTGGCTACCTCTCAAGGCCCCAGCCTGGCTGAGACCCCCAGCTCCTCAGAAGAACCCACTATCCCTCTGACCTTATCCTCCCCCCACCGTGTTACCACATATCTTCCCATGCACTGCTTACCTGCAACACTTCATAGAGGGCTCCCCCACCCGTCCTCCCACCAGTCCGAGGACCCCCATGGGCTGCCCAACACCCTTCCCCTCCCCCAAACCAGACTGGCAAGCCTCTGTGTGTTCTGAGTCTTCCCCTCTCATCTCCCACCAGGGCACAGTCCAGGCCAGTGAAACTCCCCCTCTCCTTTCCTCACCTGGGGCTGAGGCTGGGCCTGCACGCCCAGGGCCAGCCACGCCACATACATTTCCAGGCCAGGGGCCAGGGCTGCACTGCACGTGCTTGGGATTTTTTCCTACATTAAGAATATTCTTATATTTTTCAGTTTTCTAGACTCTAAAATCATTCCTGTATCGAAATTGCCTAAAGGAAATTCTTATCACATACAGCAGCCTTACTTTCATCTTTTATATGTGCACGATGAATACAGAAATTTAAAGAATGATAGAGAAGTATAGTCCTGTGAAATTCATAATCACAGTTATTGGAAGGCTCATTATGTACCGAAGGGCACAACTCACACAAGGTAGTAATTTCTGTGCCTTGTCCTCACTAAAAGTCATTTTCAAAATAGGCAAAGCAACTTGTGTTATCCAACATGTTGTATGGGAAGGTACCTATACATATTACTAATATTTTAATTGGATATTGCTTGTAATTAAATGTATGCACTTCCTTTACTTTCCCTCCCAGCTGTGTAGATTGCAGCAAGTTCAGTATAGAGAAAGCGTAGAAAATATTCTTGGTACCTGAAGACATCAGGCAAGGCCAGCTGGTGAATGTGTCAACTGCTGCCACAGCAATTGTGACAGATATGCACATATTCTCACAGACAACACTCCCGAGTTTTACTGCAAACATTCAGACTAGCCATTTGGCAAGAATATGCTGGAGTCTGAATTGCACTGCTCAGCAGCAAATGAAGAAAATGGTGCTGGATCCTAGAAGGAATTCAGAGACTGAAAATCTACAGGTTAGTATGAATGCTTTAATCCTTAGTAAAAATTGCTTCAATTTGTGCTTTTAGGATTTCAGGATCAAGAAACATTGAATTCAAAGCACTTCAAGTCTATCAAAACCCCAAATTCTTACCAATCAAGTCTTGGGAATTTCATGCAGCTCTACCTTTTATCCTTGATCTCACTTGGCTTTCACCTGACTCATTATGCATTTGTGTTCTTCACCTCAGTCGAGTGTTTCTCAAGGTTTGAGGTTTTTTTATTCTTTTCTAAGTAGATCCCAGTTTTATACCTTTTCTCTGAGAAATGATCCATTTGAATCTCCTAGTCAGAATTGCTTCTTTCCTTTTCAAGTTCATTGTGGCAGTGTTAAAGGGGGCAATATATCTTGTCTTCTACTTTTGCAGATGTTTCTCTTGACCTCTGTGGTTTGAGTCCTTATTTCTCTCAATAACCAAAATTCCCAATGAGCCTTTTATTTTTGTCCCAAAAACACTGTTTTACATCAGAGTCTTTCAATCAGTAATAAATCATCCCAGCCACTGGATTAATTTAACAGTTGTACTAACAGCCACCATAAAGTAGGGAAAACCCTTCTTCTGCCACCTGGCTCTTACTGCAATAACAAACAAACAAACAAACAAACAAAACAAAACAAACAAAAAACCCACAACAAAAAACACCACACAAACAAAACCAGTAATTCTACTTTAAACCTAAAGCAATACCAAGAAGTCAGTATTTTTAGCTTACGGGTAACTGAGTAGGACTCAGAGTATATTTTTCACATTCTTGTAGCGAAAGTGCATCTATGTAACATTGCTAATTAAACCCCATGTTTGTTAACATCTCATTCATTTCAAGTCATGTTTCCCTAGCTGGCCCTCAGCAAGAACAGTGTGGTGGCTGTGGCCACCCTCTCAGTGAAAAAATCAGTGGAAATCTAGCCGCTGCCAGACAACTTGCTTTACCTTCTCACTCCTCCAGCAAAACTCCCTAATGTTTGTTCATCATTGATATAAGCATCAAACCACCTATTGCTGACACCATTCCTCTTTTTCCTCTCTTTATTTCTGTTGTGGAAACCAGCAGAGAAATGGGAGAAGTAGAGGTATGTGAGAGAGGCCTTCAGTGAATATAGCGATGGAACTGATGGACGACACAGAAAGAAACACATCCTGGACCACATTTGGATCTCATCTGTGTTTTACCTGCACTTTTTCATTTAAGCTTTTTTTTTTTTTTACTCTGATCCCCAGAGCAGTATCAGTCATATCTGTCTGCATTGTTCTTACCAGTATTATTCAGCTAATGCACAAGCATGCTGTAGGGTGGACATGTCAAAAGAGAAAAAGACGAGACTTTTACCCAAAGATTTTGCAACCTGCAGGTCCTACAGCACAGTCATTTAGGACTAAATGTATGCAAGGGCAGGTAACGTCCTCCAAATAGTGCTCAGTCAAAGGGCTTTTCCAGGAAATAAGGGCTTTGTACCTGGGAGAAAGAGTGAAGGAAATATGGGCTTGAAGGTCTTGAAGGAAGCTTCTGACTCATTGAGCTTGGCCCACTGCATCCAAACAAGACAAGGTTTGCCCTGAAACGCCCTCAAAATATCCATTCCACATACCAGCAACAAAATACCACAACACATAACAGCAAACCAAGATATCAAGAGGACCAAAAGCCATACTGTGCCACAGGAAAATAAATGGAAGACACATAGTCGCTTTTAGGTTGCAGCTAGAACCACCTTCCCCAGAGTTAAGTGGCAAATGGGGGAATAAGTGCCTCTCAATTGGATTAAGGATTGTAAAACTGTTGAGCAATAAGCCTGATGAGTCCAGCAATGCATTTTCTTGAGAGAGGGTGATGCCACTAGAAGCAGCAGCACAACTCAGAATCAAAAGGAGAAATATTATCTTTTTTTTTTGTCTCAGTTTCATAGTGATGATAACTTTTGATTTTTATTTCATTAATTACTTCATTCAAACCATATTGAGGGATGTCATTTCAATTACTTAGTAATTTTCAGGATGTGTTAAGACTTTAATGAAAACTCCAAATACATAGATAAACAAATACTACTGCTTAGAATTTGATTCTAATAACCTGATTTCATGGTCATGAAATAAAGTATGCTTTAAATGTTAGTTATTTTTTATAGAATAGCTCTTTGTATATATGAAGGGACACCTTTCTGCTCTTTGTGTTCACCTCAAAAAATGGCAGCCACTGCTAGGAATGCAGATCTTCTACACATTGGAGAAGAAGAGAGTTTTAATCTAGCTGCTTATTCCCAGTGAGTTATTTCCAAACCCGGCGGCCGTGGAAGGGTCCGGTCCCCCCACCAGAAGCCCGTGCAGCTGAGGATGGCCCCCCGCGGCGCAGGGCTGCCCCTGGGCCTGTACAGGGCCACTCCCCCCCTCCTCCTGCCCAGCGAGGGAAAGGAGTGAGGGAGCTTTGCCGGCATGGCTTTGTGCCCTCGTGAGAAAAGAGACTGGAAGCCTCGGAGCACACAGAGGTTTGCTGGTACGGTTTGGGGGAGGAGGGGGGAGGGGAAGGGTACCAGGCGAGCCGTGGGGGTCCTCAGACTGGAGGGTGGGCAGATAAGCAGTGCGTGGGAAGATATGAGGTAACACAGTGGGGGGAGGATAAGGTCAGGGTGGATAATGGTTTCCTCTGGGGGTTGGGGGTCTCGACCAGGCTGTAGCCTGGAGAGGTACTAGTGCCCTAGGTGGGTAGGGGAGCAGGAACGGTTTTGTTCGTTTGTTTGTTTTTGGCTCACCTGCGGCTACTGCCCAGGTTCGGTATGTTCTGAATATTTTTGTTACATCCTGAAAGGGTGGTCAGGACAAAGGGTTGATCTTGGGTGTTTCCCTAGGATTGAATATAGACAGGTGGCAGAAAAGTAGGAAGTGTAAGACTTGCCCTAATAGTTTTAATAGTAGGAATGTAGCCTGTGTAATCCTACGTGGTTGCGAGCTATGTTGGCGATGGTACATGCCTTCGGTAGAGTTGCCCATGCCAGACAGGTCAAAACCGTAGGGTCAGATACAATACATCCTTGGGCAGGATGAGCTCGTTAGCCTTCTGGCAGTCATCCTAGGGGAAGGACAACTCTAATTCCAAACCTGGGCAGATGGAGCTCACTTAGTCCTGTAAAGCCATCCATCTAAGAGAAGGATACTCTAATTAAACCTACGTCCTGAGGACCTCACTGCCACCGTCCAAGCTCGCTCAGCCCTGGCAGATGAACCTTAGGATTAAAGGGTGGGTTCAGTTCCACTCATACCACATCTCACCTAAAAATCCATTGCGCAGGCTTGAAGGCTTTACCCACATTTGTAAAGCCCTGTAGCGACGAGTGAGGGTCGAAATGGCAGGTGAAAGGTGCACTGGAAGCCGCAGACCCAACCCTGCATGCAGGCGGTTCAGGATATCGGTCATTTGAGACTGACTGGAGATGACAGTCTCTTGGGGCAGCACCCGGAACAACCAAGCAGCCTTTTCAAGGACAGCACTGCTTGCTCCACTCGGAGAGGGGCCTAGAAAACGTGGCCTAAACAAAGCTCATCTCCACCTTCACCCGGTTGGTTAACCGCAGGCCAACGGGCATCTTCTTCCAATGCGGTTGCACAAAGATCAAGAGACGATGGCATGCACCTGCCTACAAAGGTGTACCTAAATTAACTCTAGCATGCTGGAACATCAGAACCATGCTTGATTCTGTGAACAACGGACGTCCTGAGCACCGTTCTGCCCTAATTGCCTATGAAATGGCTCGTCTTAACATCGACATTGCTGCTCTCAGTGAAATTAGCCTTCATGAGGAAGGCAACCTTAGAGAACATGGTGCTGGTTACACACCTTCTGGTCAGGTAAGCCCAGAACCGAAAAGCATATCTCAGGAGTTGGCTTCATGATCAAAAACTCCATCGTTCCTAAATTCGAAAATCTGCCAACAGGTCATTCTGATCGCATTATTTCCTTATGCCTTCCACCACACAACAAACAACATGTTGTCATCTTTAGTGTATATGTCCCAACTCTCCAAGCTGACCCTGCTGAAAAAGATAAATTCTACACTGACCTGCACCGCCTTACCCAGAAGGTTCCTGCAGAGGACAAGATCATTATCCTTGGTGATTTCAATGCCAGAGTAGGTAAGATTTTTGAAGCCTGGAAAGGAGTATTAGGCAAGCATGGTGTTGGAAACTGCAATGATAATGGTCGACTTCTGCTAGAATTCTGTGTGAAGCAATGGTTCACCATCACTAATACTATCTTTCAACAGAAAAATAGTCTGAAGATAACCTGGATGCATCCTAGATCTAAGCATTGGCACCTCATTGATTATGTCTTGGTGCGACAGAGAGATGTTTGCAATGTCCATCACACCCGTTTGATGCCCAGTGCAGAATGCCAAACAGACCATTGGCTTGTGCACTGCAAACTTAACTTCAATCTTAAATTCAAACCTAAAAGGGTCAGTATTCCAAGGAGAAGACTCCAAATTAACAATCTCCAATCAGCCACAGTGAGAGACAGATTCCAGGCAAACCTTCAAACGGCTCGAAAACCATTCCACGGATTCTACAGATTTCTCTCCTGAAACAATTTGGCAGCATATGAAAAACAGCATCCTGCAGTCCTCTGAAGAATCCTTAGGGTTCTCCTTCAAGAAGAACAAGGACTGGTTTGATGAAAACAATCCAGAGATCAAAGTGTTGTTGAGGGCGAAGAGAACTGCTCATCAAGCACACCTTGCACTGCCATCCTGTCACATAAGAAAAGCAGCCTTTCGTCTTGCATGCAGCAAACTCCAACAGAAACTCCGTGACATCCAGAACAAGTGGTGGATCGATCTAGCTGAAAAAACTCAATTATGCGCAGATATGGGTGATTACAGAGGATTCTATGAGGCCCTGAAAACAGCATGCGGGCCTACATACCAGGTACAAAGCCCTCTTCTCAGCACAGATGGTCAAACGCTTCTAACAGATAAAACCTCCATTCTGAATCGATGATCTGAACACTTTCAGACTCTCTTCAGTACCAACCGTGTAGTGCAAGACTCAGCAATTCAGTCCATCATACAACAACCAGTAAAGTATGAATTGGATACTGCCCGCACTTTAGGAGAAACCCTCAAGGCCATACAGCAGGTGAAAATCGGCAAGGCAGCTGGGGTTGATGGAATTCCACCTGAAATCTGGAAACCTGGGGGCCTTGCACTCCATGCCAAATTTCATGAGTTTGTGTTGCGCTGTTGGGAACTAGGTGAACTACCATTAGACCTTCGTGATACAGTCATCATCACTTTGTATAAGAAGAAAGGAATTAAATCAGATTGCTCAAATTACTGTGGTATTACTCTGCTCTCCATTGCTTGCAAAATCTTGGCAAGAATACTCTTGAACAGACTAATACCCGCTATAGCAGAAAGAATTCTACCTGAAAGCCAATGCAGTTTCAAGCCAACAGGAGTACCACAGACATGGTGTTTGTTCTCAGACAACTGCAGGAGAAGTGCAAGAACCAGAATAAAGGTCTCTATGTAACCTTTGTCGACCTCACCAAGGCTTTCAATACTGTGAGCAGAAAAGGTCTATGGCAGATTTTGGAACGTTTAGGATGTCTCCCCAGGTTCCTTAAAATGATCATCTCACTCCATGAGGATCAGCGCGGCCAAGTCAGATATGACGATGCACTTTCTGAGCCCTTTCTAATAAAGAATGGTGTGAAACAAGGCTG
>NW_021939324.1:0-98883 GCF_001715985.3 Manacus vitellinus | reverse complement strand
TTTACAAAGCCATTGTGCTGTCTACTCTTTTATATGGTTCCGAATCATGGGTCATCTACCGCCACCACCTGCGACTCCTAGAATGCCTCCATCAACGCTGTCTCCATACAATCCTAAACATCCACTGGTCAGATTATGTGACCAATACATCTGTTCTAGAACAAGCAGCAGTCACAAGTATTGAGGCCACCTTGCTGAGAACAGTTGCATTGGGCAGGACACGTCTCCAGGATGAAGGACCACCGCCTCCCTAAGATCTTGCTTTATGGCGAACTTGCCACTGGTTGCCGCAAGAGAGGATCTCCGAAGAAAAGATACAAGGACTCCCTGAAACAACATCTCAGCCTCGACCATATTGATTAACATAACTGGTCTACTCTGGTCTCAAACTGGGAGGCCTGGAGGCACACCATCTATAACGCTGCTGCTGTTTCCTTTGAGAACGCACGCAGGCTCACTCTTGAGGAGAAAAGACAAAGCAGAAGGAATCGTGTCTCGCAGAATATACCACCTAAGGAATCTTTCTGCTGTGCCTTTTGCAATCGGATATGTCTGTCTTGTATTGGCCTCATTAGCCACCAGTGTGCCTGTAACAAATGTGGAGAGCCTTTCCCAAATATTCGTTCGCAAAGCCTAGCCATGACGGATCCTAGAACTGGTCAAGTCCTTTTCTAAAACAAAAATTAAGAAGAAATTAAAAGTTTTTTACAGTGATAACTGCAGCCTGGGGTTTGCCAGCTGAAGGGACTATAGACTTTTTTTTGTAATCAGTTCATAATTGTTTTACACATTCCCAGCATTTTGTCAGAACATAGTTTTAAAATGTGTTTTTGTTACTGAACAGAAAGAATTTTATATGTTGTTCTGTCCCCTGAAAGCCGAAATTCTGGCCATTGATACCTAAATAGTTAGGTAGCTCTCTCTATTTCAAAAAAGTGAGCAGTTGAAATGAAACAAAACATTTTGACATAACTTGAAGCAACTATTTCTTTTGCAATTTGATATCTTCACACCAAAGAGAAAGATAAGTGTGAGGGAGCTGATTGCTAGGCACACTGCATGTTCCTCTCAAGAGACTCTCCAGCAGGAAATAGCTTCAGGTGGCACAGCGGTATGTGAAGGGCAAGGCAAACTGATACAGCTTTTTGGTAACTCTCCTGTCAGGAAGATTTGCCAGATCATACCAAAAATTTGGTTCCTGACAGGGGTCAGTACCAGATTCCTTTGAGCGAGGGAATGCTGCTTTGGGCTGCTCTGGGCTGCTGCTTTGGTTCTGGCGCTGTTATGCAGTCACACATCTGTCATTACTTTCCAAAGACCTGTTGCTCCCAAGGATGGATTAAAAATGCATCTTTTGATCTAATGAGCCAAATGATTCCTTTGTCCTGCACGTAAAGGCTGTGAACTGGCTGTCTGGAGTGGCAGAAGGAAGAGAATCTGAGGAACAGACTAAGTAAGGAGGAACATTTCAGAACAACTCTGTGAAGCCAAAGAGGAAAATCTGGTCAAGTTCTGCACTTCTATTAATTAGTATGTGAGCAAAACCACATTACCTTGAAGGTCTGAGTTTGTGCTGTACAGCTTTGTATGGACTGTGTTTAGAAGTGGGATGGGAATGAAACCTGCTCTAAGAGCCATCACAAAAACCTCTGAAAGTTTTATGTTCTGGTAAGATAAAGAGTGAAATCTTTGCAAGAGAAAATGTGGTTCTTAATGTTCTGATAATCTGTAAAATTGCTCACTTCTGTAAGCTAAATACTTTCTGTCTTCTCAGATTCTTCTCTTGTATCCTCTATCAGATTACCCCTCATTTTACTTGAGTGCCCCCTTTTTATCATACATCATATTCTTTTCTGTGTAGCAACTCCTGCCCCCACTTGTTCTTTAATGAGTACATTTTGATGTGTGCACACAGATCTTAGGGATTGCTCTAAACCCCTTGTGCACCTCTACAAAGAGTTTCATGATGGCTGTCTTCAAGAGGGAAAGCTTAACAGGAAGAAATTGAGCAGAAGCTTAGGTATGTCTGTCCAGTAGGTCTCTCCCTCTAGCTGGGGCTTCCCCTAGGGTGGGCAAGTATCAAAACAAAGCAGATCAGATACTATCTCCAGGGCCAGCTATTCACTCCTTCCCAGCAAATGACTTGTTGATATCCCAAACTCAAACCTCCAATTAGTGAATTAATGTGACACCAAAGAAAATAAAACTAAGTTCAAATTCAGGTGTCTGCAAGATATATATATATACATACATAATATATCTGTATATGCAAGAATGAGATTTAAAAATTTTAAACAAATATAACAGTTCTCTAGTTTCAACAAATTTTGCTGCAATTCCATTAGCTGCAAGGGCAAAGATTGCAATTTCATCTTCCTTGATAGAATCAATTAATTAGACATGTCCACCTGGTGCAGTTGGTAGGGCAGAGACAAACAATATAGGATAAAAACTATGATAACTACCAAACTTTGCACTGATGCCTGCCTGGAGGATACATCTACATTCAGAGTGTTCTTTCGATGGCCTTCATATCGATTAGGAAACTGCAGGTATGCAGGTATGATCCATTTCCCTATTGTCTTGCCAAAACTATCTCTTCATCTGACATTCTATGCAAAGTTGGGGTAGGAAAACAAGAAAGAAGAAAAAAAAAGATCCTCCCCATAGTCTTTGAACCACTACATCCTGTTACATCAGTGTGAGTTAATCTGCTGAAATCTCTGGATGATGTTTTCTCTTTCCTCTAGGGTATTATGGAAGATGCAAGTAAGTCTTCATTGACTTTAGGTCCATTTTCAGCAGCACTTTTCCTAGGAAAGCCTGAGTAGAAACTGAATAAAAAGTCCAGGATTTTTTTCAAGTGTTAATGGCGGCAGATGTATTAGCCTGGCTACCTTCAGAAGCAGTCTGGCAGTAACTCCCACCTAAGCAGTCAGAATAAAATAATAATGAGCTTTAGTCAAGGCAATTACTTTAAACAAGCGCATTCATTCACCACACTGGACTGGGTCCCAAATTTTGGCTCATGACGGCGACAGAGTAGGGTGTGATATCTGCACCTGACTTTCTCTCTGCCATTTCCTGCTCAACTCCTGCTTTGATCTCTGTCTCTGAATATAATTATGAAATCTGAATCAGAACCAGGCTCTCATTTCTGCTGCCCCAACTTGCACTCCTCCCCAACTCTTAAGGAAGACACTGTGATTTGCAAATGCTTGCCTTTTATTTTTAGTCCAATAAAAATGGACCACCTACAAATTCAGGTTGCTTTTTTCTTTTTATTACCTGCTTTTTGTTATGTAGCCAGCTTACCCCAAAAGTACCCAGTAAGTGCATATAAAATATAATTAATCTTCTGAAAGGAATGCATCTTCTTTGCCTGAAATTCTTGCACCAAACCCCTAGGTGGTATACACTGGCAGAGCTCCACTGAAATCAGCACAGCTATCTTCATTTAAAACAGTCAGTGTTTGGTCCAATATTTTTGCTCTCAGTGATAAGTGCATTCTGAGCAAGATCTTCAACACTAAAGAATTTGTTCTTGACTATCAGTGGGGGCCGGTTAGCATAGATCTGTTAGCTGAAATTAAACTATCCTGGTTACAGCAGGTGAGTGCTTGCACACCCTACCCACCCCCACCCTGGCAGACACTCTTCCAATATTTGGCATTTAAAAATTTCTTGCTACGGAAAAAATATTTACATGGCAAAGGTATTTTTCTAATGCTTTGCGCAGACCTCAAAAGGCTAGGACCTTGAGGTCCTATGTCCTATATCCTATACTTTCTGTAAGTGGTGTAGTAATCACATTAGGTTATACTGGTTTATTTAATTATGATGCCAGTTCCTTTTTGATGAAAAGAGAGTGAACTTGAAGAATTACCAACTAAAACCCAAAGGGGTGGTTTTTCTTACATACAGTTCTTGGTAAAGTTATGATGCTGTTCATCACTGTAAAATTTTGTTCCATCAGGACCAAGAATAATAAGGAATCTTGTATTAATCAGGATATGTGCATCTATACATATGTACACACGCATACATATATACAGAAACTCCAGCTCTCATACTGATCCTTCTTCTAAGTTTTTCACTTGTCTAAGTGCAGCGTAGAAGCAACTGAAGCAAGGACAGAATCACATATTCTACCTCTAAATTTAGAACATTATTTTTGTAAAAAGAATTGTAATGTTTGCCCCAGACATGCTTGTTGACAAATAGTGTAATGTTTCATCCATTATTAACCAGGATATTTTACTGTAGATGATTTCATGTTACCCTCACAAACAGCACACATCAACTGCTTTTGCCTAGCGACTGTTGTAAAGTCATGTGGGAGTGGTAAGGTTGTAAAAAAAGAACATTAATGCATGCATAAAAAGCAGAGGCCAACTGTTTGCAGCCCTACATAGATGTTCTCCTTACGTTTCCTTTATTTTTTTATTAGAAAGTGAGAAGGCAAAGGTCAATCAAAAGATATGTAGCAAATGCCCACCATTGCCAACTCTGGAACCAGACCAAACTAAGTTTAGCTAATTCTCAATCCTTCCTATTGTAGAGAAGGGCAAGGTCCAGAAGGAGTAACTCAAACACCTATTTTTCTACTGTAATTATAGAAAAATTCTTCAAACACTGGAAGACCAGGCTTAAATCTAGTGTTTGGCAGTTTCCCATGATTGTGGCCTTCAGCAGAGCTGCACAACTTTCACAGTGACATAAGTGATGAAGAGCTTGAGCCCGTTTTATTTATGTAGACTAGATAATATTTGCAATATCACCAGAATAAACTTACTTATAAAATAATCTTAAACATTGAAAGGACCAACTCTGTTCTGTTATATTCACTTTCTGTTGCTGTAGCTCCACCACCCTTTTAAAGACAGAACTCTTCATTAAACAGTGAAGCACAGAGTTAAAGGAAAAGCATTTCCATCTCTTTTCTCTGAAGTGACTGACTTTGAAGTTTTGTAGTGCAAAAGATACAGTTCAGGCTGGAGTCAAATACTCACCACAGGAACTACTGTTCTTACAATAGCAGACAGTGTGTTACAATGGAGATCTGCTGAATATACAGACTTTTTGAACACAGTCAATACGCGGTGTTCTGTTAACAAGTTGATCTCTTCCTGGAGTCATCCTTTAGATCCTTTATTACAGGAACTATCGCAAAAGAGTTTCACTGAAACAGGGTAATTCCTTTGACAGATGTGATAACAATAACTATATTTTCCTTTTTGAGACAAGGCTTTTGGTTTCACTTCACATGTCTGTATTAGGGGATTTTTGATGGGCATTTTATCCTACTACTAGATTTTAAGTTGGAATCGTTTTGTAACCAGAAGTATTTCAATCTGACAGAAACATCAGAGAAAAACTGAGGCTTCTGTAGGGATTTCACAGATGTTTCTCAAGTACTTAGTAACTGTTAGAACAGGATGCTAAGCACACTGAAAGGTGCCTAATTTTCATTCTCCAAACTGTCTCCATGGATCTGTTAAATTTTCCCAATGAGGAGTGATATAGAAATGTTCTGGATATGTTTCTGCAGATATTTCCTTAAGGACACGCCTCAATTCACTGAACCCATAGGGAATATTTTAATAATAATATTTTAATAAGACAGACCCCCTTCAACATGATCCAGCAGTAAATAACAGTGGATGTTAGTGTTTTTTCTCACAACAAAGATGTTATGGAATTTTTGTAAAAAAGCAAATTCACATTCCTAACTTTCCTCTAATCCTTCTGCCCATCCTCAAAGAACCCATGCCCATTTTCTAGCCATTTCTCCTTTCAAGTCCAGCCTGCAGTTAAAAATATTTGGGAAAAAGGACCCTCTCTTCTTTCATACAGTTTTACTAGTTCTTAAGAGTTATAGCAGTATATTGACTGTAGTATATGTAATACATATGTCATTGCACTATTAGTTGGATAATTTCTTTTGGTAAGGGAATGAGTCTGGAATTTGACAAACTTGATTTTACATACAAAACTTGATTTTACATACATACACATGCATGTATTTATACACACTCATTTCTCTATATTGATGTATGCATATTCACAGATACATCCTTTCTTCCATTTGCAGTTCTGTACTGAAACTCAGACTATTTTAAGAGTCAAGACAGGACAGAATTATTCAGTCATGGGTAAGCCAAGACACAAAATGGCTGGCCCAAGCTCATTCAGTGCACTTCCAGCTCTTTCAGACTGTCTGTATGACTTTAGTTTTTTTTCATTTGAAAGTAAACACCTTCCTCTATTTTTATTCTGCAAGAAGAGGTAGTTTCTTTTGAAAAACTGGTGGCAACAGTCACCAAATGAAAAAGAAAACTATGGCTATAAAGAGAAATTTGATCAATGACAACCACTCCTTAGGAAACCACACAGTGTCCACCCATTGTGTTCTCCACAACACAGAAAAACTAACTGTATGAATGTAGCACCTTTAAGTTGCTTCATGAATAACCAAAAATGGAAATAGCGTATACTTATCATAATAGCACAAGAAGTCAAAGAAAAAAAGAAGAGAAAGACTAAGAAATACATAGATTTAAGAGCCACCACTCAGAGCAGAGGTTTATTATTTTCTTCTTCTTCTCTTTATAAGAAACCTTCATTCTTGCCTCAGCTGTCACAGACTATGTTTCTTTGTAGGCTAACTCTGCCATCTGCAAGGTTTCCTCCTAACACAAGAGGAGTCAGTCACATATGTCTACCCAGTAATAAATTATATTCTAGTGGCAGAAATCCCCAGAATGACTCAGGAAAATACACCCATAGCATATTACTATGAATTAATCGAAGTTTTATAGCATTTTAGAAGAACACCTATCTAAATCTTAAACATTTGTAGTACCCTGCAAGTTCTGTCATTATCTTCCTGTTTGTGAAGGATAGGTAGATCTCACAACAGTGGCTCTGAAAGCATGGGACCCAATTCTATATCCTTTGAGTGCCTCAAGAACCTATTGACTAGAAAGGGGAACAGGAATCTTTTTTGATGATGATGATGATGATGACAACAATTTAGCATTTATTTTAACTCTTTGTATGTCTCTAAAAAAGCAGCAGTTATATGTTTTCCCTCTGCTGCCCAGATCAATTTCTTAAAAACAATTCATTTCTACTTGCTTTTCCCTGGGAAATAAGCTTTCTTAGACAACAGTTCCAACTTCAAACTGTGGCATTAAATTTCCCCCTCACTCTTTGTAAGTGCTTTCATATGCATCCATTTTTATTTGTGCTGACAGATAAAGTGAAACTGAAGAGTCAAAGTTCATCAAGCAGTTCGACAGAACCAAACACTATATTATTTTTAAATTTGGATTTGTCTTCAATACACAGTTCCCTGTTATTTTTACATATACACTTATATCCCTGTATATTTACATATACACATGGTTATTTACTGTTTTGCTAAAATACAGTATGGCATGATAACAAAGACCACCCAAACAGAGAAGAACCTGCTGGTAACATTTTGATATAGATAGACACAGCCATGATCTTTCTCCTTGGGTAATATAAAAGAATGAAACACAAAGTATGAAGGGTTTTCAGCTGATGGCAACTGCCAAAATTGCTATTATTATCCTATCCTAGATCATCATTTTGAAATTGATAGATCAGAAAAAAATCACAGGACAATATTAGTCTAACTACTGATGTCCTGACGCACAATTGTTCTGCAAAATGAGATTAAAGTATTCTGTGCTCTGGCTTCTAGACACTTAATTTCTGATTAGATGACTGGAAGAAACTGTTATGTTCAGAACAGTTGACTGGAAGAAACTGTCAGAGTGTTGATGTTTTCCAGGGACTGTGGCTCCACAATGCACGTTAACTCTATTTGGTTTTGTGAGAAAACAAATAGGCTGTGTGTATTCCTCCACGGAATGACAAGGTTTACTCGCCATTTGCAACTTTCCATACAAAATTCACTGAATACGGGCATATAAAAGGCATAGATAGGGCCTGATTTCATTTGGTGATGAAGGTACCCAGTAGTCCTGAAAATTAAGCCTGCCAACTTCTGCAGCATGGAAGTCAGAAAACTGGAGGAAAGGAAGAGGTCTCTGTTTGAAAGAAACCACCCATGTCAATTCTTACTTCTCCATCTTCATGGTAGCAGGCCCAAAAGAGCTTTACAAAAAATCCTGCATCATTTTCTGAGAAAACACTTTGAAACATCTATCATTATGCTGAAAGCACCTTATTGCCTGAACACAGATTTATAAAACACTGTAATGGTATATATTACACAAGGTGACGAAAAAAGATACAAGTAACTGATCAAAACCAACTCAGACCCCAAGTATAATCCAATTCTGAGTTGCAATTTGAGTCTGAAGTTACAGCCTAGGGGATTTGAATAACAAAGGTTCAGCTTTCTCTGTCGGATGTAAGTATCTTGGTATCCAGGATCTGAGTGTCCAGCACACCTTTTCTGTCCTGCCTTCTTCAGCAGCTTAAAGAGACATTGGCTTCACGTTTATCTCTTTCTACTGACAGGAATATCCAGCCACTGGATATTCCTGTGATATGTCCTACGTCCCATAACATGAGAACCATACCAGTTTTTGATGTGGAATTGCTTCTGTGAGAGCATTTACACCTGGGGATGTTACAGGGGCTATCCCTTCCCAACTACCGTAAGAGGGAACACCTAAGCAAGGAGCTAAGGAGGAGAAGCCATATTCTCCATCTCCCTTTCATTGGAAGCTGAAAGAGGTAAATATAGAGAAAGGAGCCCACTGCTCCCCTCTAGAATCCACACTGGTGCAAAAATCCCTCTGGCATGGACTGTCTGCTCCCTGTTGAAGCACCCTCTGGCTATGAGCCACGCTCTTACCATGGCGAGCTACAACATAAAAAGACTTGACTAACTGGATGATACATTTTGTTCAGTACTCCAGTACAGCAAAAAAATCCAACTCATGCATACTTACATGCTTCCTATAGCACTTCCAATAACTACAGCTTCTGCAAAGTGTGTCCTCGATATTACAATTATCTCAACATAAGAAAGCTAAGAAAAAGCTAACAGATTTTGTTCTCCAATGGAGACTGTATGGTACTTAGGATGTTTCTCCTTAAAGAAAAGGTACGTGTTTTAAAACGTGCCAGCAGCTGGAAAGATCTGCACCTTTAAAAAGTTATATTAGAAGGTGATGGATTTGCTTGTAAAGCATTCACTTAGAGAGAGGCTCAGCGTAGCCTTTGAGCTCAACCAGAGGATAAATTAGCTTTATAACAACAAGACTTACAAGGGGATTTATTATTAAATATTAAACATTTCTCCATTAAAATCCTGAATGGAAATCTGGATATGATGGATTGATTGAAGTAAATAACTGTTTATGTGGCCATGCACAAGATCTTAATTTGTATTTCAGTCTGGAAAGACACCTTGTTGCTGATGCTAGTTCCTGGAGCCTTGCTGAGTACTGCTGAGCACAGAGGTGGGCATTACTCCCCTGCTCAAAGTAACACAGCCCTTGGAGGACTGGAGGAGGGGAACTCCTTTCTCACCACTGGTGGCACTTTCTTGGTGAATACTTCACCTTTTTGAGAAACTTTTTGAGACCTGGGAAGATCAGAACATGCCAACATCTTTTTTTATTTTCCAGACACGAACAATAGCAAATTAGTCAAGCAAAACCATATATAATCTATATAACAGTTTTTGAAACAGTTGCCTCATTTTTCAGAGCATT
The DNA here is from genome assembly GCF_001715985.3 of Manacus vitellinus. Lineage (NCBI taxonomy): Eukaryota > Metazoa > Chordata > Aves > Passeriformes > Pipridae > Manacus > Manacus vitellinus. The sequence continues at coordinate 89,158 of NW_021939324.1, read as the reverse complement.
CTAAAGTTATTAACAAAAGCTTTCAAAAATCAACACAGATTTCTTTAAAATGAGGCTGATGTGGCAGAAATGTTTCTAAATACAATCAGTAACTGCTAGCTCCTATAGAGAACTTAAGAAGCCAAAGGGAATGGAAACTTCTTAAGTAAAATGGCCTTGAGGGACAAAATCTTACAGGAGTTTAATGGAAATTGGGTACCTAGATCACAAAATTGGCTTCAGAAAAGCCTTGCTTCTGGTCATTTGGTGCCTGCAAAGTATTCTGAGTCCCTTCCTCCCTAAATCCTATTAACTCTACAGTTTTCAGGATCTCTTCCAGATAAATCAGTTTTGAGATGATCAGCATTTCTCTATTAATAGTTTGCAGACCCATGCTGTAAGAATATGAAAAATCTGAGCAACTCAAGCCAGAAAATTTGTAATGAATTAAAGAATTAAATTGAGAAGCAGGAAAGTTGGTCTGAACAGCAAGAAGAGTCTCCTATCTTTAAATGATTTTTTGTCAGTGTAAAATGAGATATCCCCACTGATTCACTTGGATCTATGCTCACCAAAACTAGCAAAGGTTCTAAAGGTCTGGTTCTGGCTGCTTTTTGCCTGTTTAATCTAGCACAATTAGCTGATTTTGATTGGTGCAGCTCAAGTTGCCAGTATTGTGAGATCCACTGTTATATATATATCACTTTCTCAGTTACATCCACCAGAAAAAAAAGTTTATGGTCGTTCCCAATAATTTAGATAACTGGTCTTTCTCTTTTGTTTCTCTGAAGGGCCACATGCAGTACAGTTGAGTTTCATCTCTTGTGGGGCCCAACTATGCTGGTGATGACAGAGGTGAAGGAAGTGTTGAGAACCTCTGCCTTTTCAGTATGGTTGGTGAATAATTCCATTCTCCTGTTTATCAGAGGGCAAATATTTTCCTTCTGTTCCTGCTTGTTGTTTGCACACCTTGTGTACCTGAAGAACCCTTTCTTATAGTTTTTGACATCTCTGGCCAATTTTCATCCAAGTGGAGCTCTTGCTTTTCTAACTGTGTTTTTGCACACTCTGGCAATGCCCTTGTAGTTCTCAATAGGTAATTTGTTCCCTTTTTCATCTCTTTATGCTTCTTTTTTGGTTTTGAGCAGCCTCAGAAGCTCACAGTTTAGCAAAGGGTGTCTCTTGTTTCAACTACTTGCCTTACCTTTAAATGAGAAACAATGTACTGCCAAGTAGATTATATGGGAGACAATGTCAGGCAGCTCTGAGGGACATGGGCTTATCTAACCCTGAGGCGTGGATTTTGTTAGCATAGATTTCATTAGTGAATTTTTATTATTTAATTAGCAGTGCCAGGAAACTCTTCAAGGTAGTGAAATAATGTTTAACAATTTTAACATGGTCCCTGGTTCATGGCAACCATTGGTCTCTCACATGGTTACCAGTGTGGTCTCAGGAGCTAGTACAAACTGACTAACTCTGCCTTGGAGTTTAGGAGAATTCAGTACTATGGATGTCAATTGGCCTCAGAGCCTATTTAAAATTGCTGTAATTATTCATATATTATTTTCTACATGCCTACTCTGAATAAATTTCACTAGATGTTCCATCTATTTTGGGATTTGTTGCTGTTGCCTTAGGTGCTACTGGTATTGGCCATCCTTACAGTGATGCTCAAGACATATGTCTTTACTAGCTTTCTCCTTGAAGTCACAGGTATGTCTGTTTGCTTCTGTTCAGCTTTCCCTGACTTGAACACTAAGCAGAGTCTAAGGGGGAACTGCTCAAAGCCTTTGCAGTTCTCCTAAAACACTCTAACCTGGAAGCATGGTCTGGCCTTCACTTGGGTGTGAACTTTCATTTCCTACAAGAGCTGATGGTCTACCTGACCTTCCCACTCCCATGACACTTCTGGTGTTTTTCATCTAGTGGAACTGACAAAATTTTCAGCACTTCTTCTCCAATCAACATTCTACTTTTGCTTTGCTACTGAAACAAAAAGGACAGGTGTCAAGGAAGAGAAAGCAAATGCCCAAGGAAGATATCTGTGTTGGCAACAAAATAAAAAAGCTCAGAAGTCTTTAATCACCAGCTCTGGTGAAAGTATATGTCAGGTGAAGGATATTTACCTAACATTAAATCAGCTATGCTAATATTTTGACAAAAAACCCCAGAAATGACTCCTGGATGAAGGTTCTGTGGTCTAAATTTCTAAATTCATATGAACAATCTGTATCTTCAAAATTGTATATCACGGAACAGTTATTTAAGTAGACAAAAAGGCGGTTTGTTGTTTCTGCTGTAAACAAACAATGTCAAAGAACTTAGCAAAGAACTTATTTGTCCATTAAGTTTGAGTTCCCTCTGAATTAACATATCTTAGTCTTAACGTCTGAAGAATGAGGATTAGTGACACTGGAAATATGGACGCAAAGCAAACTAACATGATGAAGTCTACACTATGTTACCAAAATAACATAGTGAGGAATATAGTTTCAATAAGATGTGTCTGATTTTAAGTAGGGATGTTGAAGAAGTCTTTCACAACTATAATTAATATATAAATACTCCATTAGTACAAGCTAGGTCTGTTCAGTCATCAGAGACATTGCTCTTGTATGCTTTGCTTTCATGGCAATATTTATACAGAAAACAATTCTAGTATCAACCTACACACCTACCCTCCAGTCAGATTGTGTCTACCATTCCAGAAAAAGACAAAAGGAAACCCATATTTTACACTCCTAACAGAGGGAAAGGGCTTAAGTGGATTATTCTTTCACATTAGTAGGATAATGTGTGCTTTGTAATGAATAGCAACTTTGAGAGCGATACTGTGGATAGAATGTTGGGAGAGATGGAGGTTAATATCATCAGAGATCTCTGCTTGCAGATAAATATTTCTGAAGATAGAATTAGATGAAGTAAGAACCTTTGTCCTTCATTTTCTAAACAAAAAGCATTAAGATATCAAAAACAAAAACTCATAAACTTTAAAGCTAAAAAGCTGTGAATTTCAATAAGGCCCAGTTTTGACCCATGAGTTTCCGTGGCAAAGTTTTCATCCACCCAGCTTTAAATGCTCACTGCCCTTTACCTCCTTATATTTCAATAAATTTTTCTGCACCTAGATGAATGTAAAAACCTCTTAGCTGAGTTTTCCAGACCAGAACAATTTTTCTCAAAAATGTGATCATGTATGCAACATTACAGTGGTGGGACCCTGGAACACATGAGGCACTGAAACATGTTGCCCACAGAAGCTGTGTATGTCCCACCCCCCAGAAGTGTTCAAGGCAACAAATGTTAGATTAGGGAAGACTGTTTTAACAGCAATGCACTAACATACTAGAATAGTTTAAATTTCTCTGTTATTCTTAAACATTCTTCCAGGAAAAGTTCTGAAAATTTGCGGACTTTCTATTGGTGATCGCTTTCAGTTTGTAGAATTCAAATCACATTCTAAAAAATGTTTATATATTTACACATTTGCACATTTTTCCCTACATATTTTTAATACTATAATTTCCTCTTACAGAATCATAGAATGGTTTGGCTTGAAAGGTGCCTTAAAGATCACCTAATTCCAACCCTGCCCCCCATTACCATGAGCAGGGACAACTTCCATTAGACCAGGTTGTTCAAAGCCCTATCCATTCTGGCCTTGAATACTGCCATGGATGGGCAAATCCATATCTTCTATAGGTAACCTGTTCCAGTGCCTCACCACCCTCACAGTAAAAAATTTATTCTCATATGTAATCAAAATCTTTCATTTTAAAGCTGTTCCCCCTTGTCCTATCTCTACATGCTCTTGTCTAAAGGTCCAGCTTTCTTGTAGGTTCTCTTCAAGTACTGGAAGGCTGCTCCAATGCCTCCTGGAGCCTTGTCTACTGCAGGCTGAACAGCGTGAACTTTCTCAGTCTGTCTTCATAGAAGAGGTACTCCATCTCTCTGGCCATCTTCGTGGCCCTCCACTGGCCTTACTCCACAGGTCCACTGTAGTCAGGTTAGATTTCTCCACAAAATAATTCAGAAATTCTCCTTTTGACAGCAGGACTTTGTATCAAGAGACCATATTTCCCACCTCTTCTCTCAATTCCAAGGGCCTTAATGCTAAATGTAGAATGACTCCCAACAGGTCCATGGTGGGTTCACCAGCTGAGTTACCACACTAGAAGGCTTTCAGCTGCTTGGGTGGTAAATGGGTCGGTGTAACCCACTTGGTCTGCCACTCAATCTTTCTTTTTCCGCCTGAAACCTTAACTCTTTTAAAAATAATAATTTTCATATAGTTTCTCCAAAGCGAGGGCTCAGAAGGAGCATAAAATTAAATATTAGGTGGGGAAAATGTGAAATGTATGAGGCCAGTTATAGGCTCCTCTGAGGTTTAAACCCTCAGATCTGCAGTCAAAACACAGTAGAGGAATTTGTCGGCCTCAAGACAGCCTCTGTACTTGAAAAGGTGGAGGCAGGCTGTCTGAGGAAATCCTTCTTCAAGTATCAACAAATATAAGACCATAAACCACTCTGGCATCAGTCTGAAGCAGGTCAAATACTAGGCCCCTCCGAATAAGAATGTTGTATTTAAAAAAAACCACATAGTAGAAGAAATTTTGAAATAAAGAATGTTAATGATAGAATTAGCTACAACATAGATAATACTGACTGGTCTATGAATTTTACAAGTCAATGCTATGTACTTGATCAAAAAATTCACCATTTCCTGTGAAATTGTGCACTTGGTATATAATATTTTATTTCAAAACCTTTAGTTTTGGAACTGTAATTTTGAAAACAAGAGCTCAGTCACGTATGAAAGACAGCCTTCTTTTTAAAAACCAATGATGAATCTTTATTGTCAATATCAATCTTATTTAGATTGATGATAATTTTGCCGGAAGCATAGAATTACTGTTCATTCTACAGTTTCAAACTTCGTACTGCTCTTTTCTGTATCCATTAATCTCATTTGTTCCTTGCTTGTACCCTGAAGTCACTGAAAATGATACAAAGTACTTTTATGTTCCCAGTCTAAAACTTGTCATGCACTGAAAGACGAGAACATGAACAGATTAAAACTCAAGCAAAATTAAGGAAGAGTATGATTATAGTTTGAGTCCTGTTTTTCATTTTATATTAAATACAACAAAAGATATCCTTACCATAGGAAGTTACCATAGGATTAGTAATTTGCTCTATCTAGATGTAAAAGAAATCAACAGAGATTTGTCAAGGTAGGTGCCACGTTTAACCTAGTATTTAGAATCACAGAATCATTTAGCTTGGAAAAGACCTCCAAGATCATCAAGTCTAATCTTTCTCTAATCACTACATTGTCAACTAAATTATAGCATTGAGTGCCACATCCAGTCATTTCTTGAACACCTCCAGGGATGATGACTCCACCCTCCCTGGGCAGCCCATTCCAATGCTTAACCACCTATTCAGTGAAGAAATACTTCCTGATGTCCAACCGAAGAAATACTTCCTGATGTCCAACCGGAACCTCCCCTAGTAAAGCTTAAGACCATTTCCTCTTGTCCAGTCTCTACTTCCCTGGGAGAAGAGACTGATCTCCACCTTGCTACAGCCTCCTTTCAGGTAGTTGTAGAGAATGATAAGGTCACTACTGAGACTCCTTTTTTCCAGGAGCTCATCATCCAGCTCTCTCATCCATTCCTCATATGACCTGCTGTCTAGACCCTTCACCAGCTTCATTGCCCTATTAGGTACAATTGTTGGGCATGTATGCTATATAACTATACAAGCACAAACACACAAGCACACTTGCAAGCACCTTGCATGTATCCCTAAGAAATCTAAAAACCGTATGGTTGTATTTGGCTACTATTTGATGTGGAAAACATATGTAAATTATGACAAAAAGCAGAGAAATATTTAAGTTGCACCCAAGCAGCTCAAACCTGTAACACTTGAACTTATCGTTATTCATTGAGGTGGATCTGATAGCTGGATGAAGAAATATTTTCTTTTCTTTTCTCAGTCACTTTGATTCAGAGTATGAGGACAAAATGAAAGATTCCATTATTATTCCAAAAAGTCAGAAAGTCAAATCCAGAAGCTATGAAAGCACATCAAATGGTTTATGATCTGGGCTTTTATATCCTAACTTGGGACAATGACACACACAATGTCTGTGCTGCTCTGAATGAAGTTGAGCCATGCAGTCTATTTGGATTGAAAACTGATGGTTTATATTGTTCTCATTTTTAACTTTTTTTTTCTCTCTTTTAAAAAATATTATTATTCAAGTGCATGTTGAAATTGAATCATGCTATTCTTATATCGTTTTTCATTAGATTGTTGCAATCTATAAAGAAATCCAATTAAATTTCCCTTGCAGGCACAGAGCCTCATTCAGCATGCCTTTATAAAGCTGGCTTGTTGGATTGTATGGCATGTCTAGGAACTGAGAACCGCCAAGGCCCTGTCGCATTCCTTGTTCTGTGTGACATGATAAAGAGAGGGAGAGTCCACTAACTGTGTTTTGAAGAGCTGTATTATCAGAGAACATAAAGGATTTGCCATCATTTCTGCTGCCACAGTTTAGAGTATGCATGTGACAGTGCATTTACAGAACAGTTTTTATCCCTGTGTGTTTCCCACATTACCCTCTGCATCTGTGATTTTCAACTTCCTTATACTAAGAACATATAATTTGATATTTTATTCTATGCTAAAGATGATGTACAGATTCTCTGTTCAAGTTTCACAGGCTGCACAAGTCCGGTGCACTCTTTTCTTATCTCAAGGAAGCAGACTGCTAAATTTCTGGAGTTAGATAACACAGCAGTGGGATTGTTGCACTATTTGTCTATGTGCCTTGCTTCTGATGTAAATATAATTGAATTATCCAAATGATCAGCAGGCTCACTCTGGCTGTCTTCAATAGCAATGACAAGGCTTCCCTTCATCCACGGACACACATCATGGAAACACATAGATCCACCTTCATTCAATATCAGACTTTGCCAACAGTAGTTCTGTGTATTCTGCATGTGAGGGGCACTCCAGGTTGTACAACGAGACTGCCCGGCTCGATCAATCTACTTCTTCTTATTGCTAAGAAAGATGTGGCAAACTGTGTTCTGTAGGCTCCAGGCACTTTCCATATAGGAGATTATAGGCTGTGGTAAGGAGAAGAAGTATTTATTTACTCAGTAACTACAAATGCCTCCTCTCATATCCTCAGACTTCTATATCCTGCAGCTGGAAATCAGCTATAAGATGTGGAATGCAGAGATGATAAAGACCAACCACTATATCTTCCTGTTAATGTGGAATTGATTTCTGTGCTATATTCCTGATGTTTCTTCAATCTAATTTAAATTTTCCCAAGTGTTCTCTTCCCTTGAGAAATTATTCCACTATCTAAAGTTATGATGATGGCCAAAGTGTAGTCCAGATCCAGTTCAAGAACAAAAACAGACAAGTATGCAAATAGTCTCCCTGCCTGGGCTTTTCTTCTGATAGTCAATCTACATTTTTCTTTTTTTAATTTCTTCTAATTATTGCTTTAGTTATACCCCTGTAACTAAGCTAAATAATTAATTGACATTTTCATTTACTTCATTGGGAGTCATTCACACATATCAGAGGACAAATTTTAGCCCTTAATAAAGAAATGAACTATTGTCTCACCAAGCAGATAGTAAAACCACCAACCTACAGCTGCTTACAAAAATGAATCGAGAACTAACTGTTTATGATGATCATATGTCCCAAGCATCACATGTAAGAGTGGTATTCTATGGATTCTTTATGGGTTCGGTCTAAAAAAATAGTGTAAAATAAACCAGGGCACTCTCCATAAAGCCGTATTCGCAAAATGTTTTTACATTGCTTTGATATAACCTGAGTTTAATCTCGTTTTTAGAATAGTTAGCATGGATGTGATTTTTCATTTTCCAGAAGCATGCAAACCAAATTATCCTCTTGACCAACTGTTACATTATTTTCTAACACAGAAGTATATCCCTCCTATCTATGTCAGAATTGGGCTGAAAATAATTCATTTGGAGCAAGATTTTTATGGCAGATTGATTTTAAAAGGATACTCATTTGAATCCTTTTTGGTATTGTCTCTGTCAGTTACTTCAATGTAATTTCAACAAATCATGAGAAGCAGTGCTAGCAGTTCAGGAGTTTAAGGGATCAGTGACAAAGCTAGAAAAATAGATAAGACAGTATAGGGTTGAACTGAGTAATACATGTTGACTGGTAGCAAGAAAAAGGAGAGAATGTCACTTATTAAATGGAAAATTTCAGGCAGTCATGTAACTGGAAGTTATTTCAGACTCAAATAGACTATAATCTGTTTTAGCCGCTCTTCTGTCAGAAAAAAAAGCAAATAGGAAGAATCTGGACTCTGTACAGAACAATAGAAAGTGTTCTGAAGATGGTGTAGCCATTAAAATGGTCAAATGTCACTCAGAAGGCTGTGTTTGTATTTAGTGTACATTTCCATGGGCAAAGGAAAATACTTCCTTGAAAAGAACATAACCAAGGACAAACATGACTCATAGGAGACTTCAATAATGTTTAAGATGAAGGGCTTGCCTTTTTTTTTTATTCTCAGAGGATGAACTTAATGCCATCCTGGCATTAAGGATGCTCACTGACTCACTGGGCAGTGTGTGGTAGGTAGGACTGTCAGGGATAGAGGGTGAAGCAGCATATCTCCAACCCCAAGGTGGGTCTGGGGGTTGGCCTTCTTCAGACCCTGTGTGCACTGTCACTGACTCTGTTTCACCTTAGACTTGCTTTCACAGATAAGTTTAAACCAGGTGTTTAGGCCCAAAAGAGAAGAGTAACACTAAGCCTTACCCAGAGTTTTCCTGGGGCAGACTATCTATAAGCCTAAGAAGGACATGGCTTGTCTCTGCTCCTCCAGCCTTCATGGCTTTGAGCACCTGCCACTGCAGGCATCCCTTCTGAGTCTGGTGCCAGACAACACCAGAGCCTTTCTCTGGAGATACAGGACCATGTAAGGAGTAGGAGTGATGGGCCATGCAAGAAGGAAGAGTAAAGAAAACACCATAAGTGACAACATGTGTGACACAGAAGCTACCACTTCTTCCTTTACTTCAGATCCTTTTGCTGGGTAAAATGGCACCAGCCTGAAGCAATACAGGATTAAGTGCTGCACTTTAATTTGCCTGCAGCATAGGACAGTAACTTCTGAAGTTTGGGATTTAAGTCTTCAGCTTTCCCCCACTGTCTAACACTATGGTTGCACGGCCTTTGGGAGTTAAAAATTTTTCCCCTTTAACTTTCCAGATCCTATTGATAAGTCACATCTCCCATAGCTTTGATAACCACCAGATATCAGCAAACCACATTCCAGGAACTACTAAAGTGGTACAATAAATTACTGGGTTTTGGGCCATGTGGGGTTTTTTTTGAGTATTCTAAGTGCTGTGATTGGCCCCAGTTAGAGTTTGAGCAGGATGGCATTGCCAGTGGCAAAAGAGTTCTGCATCAGTCAACCCTCCTGCAAAGGTAGAAACACCGTGCTTTAGCCTGCTTCGCACAGGGTCCCTTGGGCCATGTCCTTTGAAACAGGCTGAATTGCATAAAAGTGGACTAAACCAGGAATATTCAAAAGTAGCAGTACCACTTCATTTTGCTTCACTTCCAGAGGCCAGGAGGTTTCCAAGCTTGCTAAACTCCCCTTAATCCTGGGCCATGGTGAAATGGTATGCCAGGGGATCTTGGGAGCCCACCATGTTGAGTAGGCTGGAAATGAGTAGGAAAGATGAGGAATTTCCTCCACCTCTCCCATTCCTGGAATGACAATCTAAGAAGAAAGAATTACTTGAGGTTAGATGTCAGAACTGTTTCATGGCTGGTTCCTGGCTCAGATTTTGCCTGAGGGTTTTTTTTGTTTGTTTGTTTGTTTGGGGTTTTGATTTTGTTAGTTCATCTTTGACTAGGGTTTTGCTTGTTTGTTTGTTTGGAGTTTTTGTTTGTGTTTTTGCTTTTGGTTTTTTTCTGGAGGGTTTTTTTCCTTATGTCAGTTGGCCCTATGGGGAGTTCTGATTAAGGGCACATCTATGTCCAGGGTGTATAAATATTCTTTTTCCTTGATAGAAACTGGGCTGAGAGTCAGCTGTAAGTGTAGCTTAAAAAACATACATGGATGAATTGAACAGAATAAACATCTAGCGGAATGGATGCCTTTTTGACTTTGTAGAAAGATTTAGAGATAATATGTAGCAGTTAAAAGATACAGGAGACTGGAAAAGAAGAAAGAAGGAGGGGGGCAGCAGGGCTGGGAGGATTTCTCTGAAATGTGTTCTGCATACTCTAAAAGAAAAATGTGTGTAATTTGGACACCAAATGCAGGCCAAAGCGACAGCATCTAATACAGGAAACATGATTTAGAGGTCAGTTTATAAGCTAAACAAATTTACTGAGTTCCATAAATGAATCTCATGACAACATCCAAAATTTTTTTAAAAGGTGGATAAAAAATATTGTATGTGAAGGGGTGAAATCAAGATGGTTTTTAAGCTGATATCTTTAGAAATATATGTATATAGACTTTTTATAGCACTTGGCATATAAGATAAGTCATTATTCTAAATAGAAAAGTATTGATGATGTCATAGGAGCCATTGCTGGACATATCAAGCTGATCTGATGAACTGGGAAATCAATAGATATTTTCCAAATGAGATGGCATTTCTTTTAATTGGTTGTGTGAATGCAATATACTGCAGAGGGCAAACATTTAAAGTTAATTTTCATTTGGTTTGGATTTCTCTGTGTGTTGTCCTATTATTTCTTTATGTGGAAATTTTTTTTCTCTGTTTTAAGGCTTGCTTTTTCCATTGGTTTACATATAAATTCCTTATCAGAACAGATGAAATAGCACCCATGCATTATAGACACTCCAATAGTATAGCTTTGGGAGCTATTTGAATATCTACAAAGATTAGAAAATATTGAAGATTTCACCCAATAGTTGCCACACTCCTTTAGGTTTCTTGAAATCTGTCGAGTCAAGTAAGTCTTTTAATTTCACCACCATTATAGATATGTAAGGAGTTGTTCTTATGTCCCATATAAAGTGAACATCAGAATTTGAAACAGAAATCCCAGCTGTTTTTACTTTAAACTAATTACTAGAATGTAAAAATGACACACATTGTAGATCAATACACTAACATACAATTCAGGTGTTATTAAGTAATATTGTATGACCTCTGCAGCCTCCCACATGCAGAATTTTCAAGAAGATATGGTAATGAAACCCTTATAAAAACCCACTGTTGATCAGTTTTCTGGTTTTGTATGTCAGATTGCAAGTAAAAGAATCTGACAAATATTTGTTCATTCTTCAGGCAGCTAACATTTTTTTGTGATATTGGTCTTCCATCAACTTCACATCTCTCCTCCTGAAGGAAGAAAGATACATAGCTGGTATTAATCTGTAATGGTAAAGTACATGCCAATATATGGTACATTGTCCTTTCTGATTTTTATTGTTTAATTTTTAAAAAAACACTTCTATATGTTAATACAGCATCCCTATAGTTAAAGGAAGGTCTCAAGGTGCTGTTATTCATGCAGGTACTTCAGACTTCATACCTTTGACTTCCTGAACCTATTTGGTGATGATATTGCTAGGGAAAAAGGCAATTATGGTTATTTGGGGTGGCTTTGTTATGAAGGTCTCTACTTCTGTAAAATGTGAGCATTGTGATTTCACTGAGTTCACTCTGCTCTGGTTCTAAACACAAATTTTATATTTACTTGCCATAAATCTCATACATCTGCCCCCCAATATTGCTGTCTACCCTCTTGCTGTTTTAAGTCTTCTGAAATAATTTCATTCATGCTTTGATTACAGTTTACCTTCTCCTTATCAGAGAAATATTAGTCAATTACAGAAACTCAGTCATTTCCCTGATATCTATACCCTATTTGATACTGTTGAATGTGAGGTCCTATTATTTATTTACACTGCAATAGTGGCAGATGCTTTGAGGACATTGCTTTGTTAATTTCCATGAATGACGCGTTTCATCATTTAATCACATGAAAGCCATAAAAAGCATACATCTCTTAAAACATGTGAAATCTCCACAGAAGTCAATGGCAGAAGTTCTCTGAGAAATTTAGCAGTACTCTGAGTCCAGCCAATTATACTTTCTCTTAATTATTTTTTTCTGATCAGTTTCCTGTTCCCAAGCGCCCATTCTTTACTAATAACATGTCTGGAGTTGCTTATAATATTTCATTAATTTTCTTAATATGTAAGTAGTATACCTAAACATTTGTAAAATGCCCTTGACTATGGCATCCAAGTGCTGCGTATGTGCCACTTACTAGGGATAGTTGATGGGAAGTCAAATTTTCAGCTTCTGAGGAGATGAGACCAAAGGCAAGATACACATTTTTAGCTTCTAGTTAGGGGCATTTAGGAGACTCATAGTACAACTTCCATGCAGCCCAGTTCTGTCTGGAAAAGAATGTAATTTTGCTGCTGTAAGGACATGAAAAAATCAATGGGCCAAATGATCAAAACTGCACCCTTACTTTGCAACTATAAAATTATACAAATGCACATTTGTGCTCATAAAACCCAGTCACCTTAATTTATAGAGAAAATAATTTCTGAGCTAACTGCTAACATTTCAGATGCAAACACCTTGGAAAGTAAATATGATCCTTGCACTTACACAATTTATAGAAATAGTTTTGCTGGCTATAGCTTGAAAATCTGGATCCATATTTCATAATGAAAAAGAGGCATTGGCCTGAGCCTGGCAAAGACTTGGCCACCTCGATGAGTTCAGGTGCCTTCATGTCCCTGTTGTACAGTATCTGACAGATAATGTTAAGTCTCTTACTCTCAATATCTTGTAAAGCTTTTATTCCTTCACAAACCATGGAGGTAGGAGTTCTTTGTCTAAACTTCTGAAAAGAGCAATAGCTGCATTCCTCACTTATCTCTTGTTTATTTTTAAGGCACCTTGGCTGCATTTTGCTAGGCATGTTGTTCTGTGTGTGGAACAGATATTTAATATCATATCTTGAATCTTTAACACCACTCCTTTGGAAAGAAACCTTTTAAGTTAAACTTTTAACTATTCTGAAAATGCAGCAGAAGCTGTAATTCTTGAGTGACTCTAAGTAAAACTGCAGTTTCTCTTTCCACTAGGGAACAGATGAGGTATGCGGTATGTGGTATGCGGAAAAAGCAGAAATTCCTTGTAGCCAATAATCACATGGGTAAACAAGACCAGTAGCTTCATAAATAGCAGTACTCATCAATGTCAGCAACAGTTGTTCAGGTTAGTTGAAAATCACAAGCTTAGAGAGATGACTCAGACTTATACAAACCTTTTTCTCCATTCATTTTATGGATTTTGCATTTCTGATATGATTTCCTAGATATGGGAATAGATGGGTGAATAATGAAGTGTTACGGATTATGAAGATCTTGCTGCATCTTCATGAATGAGGCAGGAACCAGAGTGCCACTTTATGAATTACAGCTCTGTTGCTTGCTTCAAAGAGAAGTAGTTTCAGCCACCTGTTCCACTGGTATATATCTCTGTGTCCATTGTGCCAGCCAAGAGACGTAGCTCCCTCCATACCCCTGCCCAACACATCGTCAGTGTAATTGCTCAAAGCTGTGCGAAGGACACTAGGATTGCTTGTTGCTTTCCTTTAATTCTTCTTAAATCTACTTGGCTGCCTAATCAGTCAGATGATTGACTTCGCAAAACACTGTTTACATGAGATGATTGACCATCATTATTCTTGCTCTCTATGTGGGTGATAAAAACCTCTACAGTGGAACAACAATCTAAAGAAAATAATACACACATTTCTGAAATTCCAGAGGGATTGACCATTCATCCAACAGTTAGGGATTTCTCAGCTCTGCCAATAAAATATCTGTCAAAATACTTCCAAATTACAGGAAATTGAACTCTACAATTGACTGTGGAATGACTATGTTACTTGCTTTTTTGAAATAATTTACTCATCACTTCTTATACCTTTTGGCCACTGTGAATTTAGAGCTCAAGCAACCAGGGTAGGAATCCCATTCAAAACTGAATCTCAGATGGTCCAATAGGCCATCATCAGCATGCTTCTCCATGCTTCCCCTCCTCTTCCTCAGGATTTACACTTCCTCAAGTAGAAAGTGTTCTTAAATTCATGCAGTCCTGCTGCCTGAAGCCTTGGACCCCAGCTGTGCCGGGAATCAAACAGCAATCTTTCATGTGCAACAGGCTGTACATGTGAGGACTGCCATATAATATTGATGAGGTTAAAGGGTCTTCTTGATTGATTTTGAAATTTTAAAATGGAGAAGTAGGATTTAAAAATCTCGATACCATTTCAAAGATGAGTCCTTCCTTCCTTCCTTGCTTCCTTGTTTCCTTCCTGCCTTCGTTTCTTGCATGCTTGCTTGTTTCCTTCCTTCCTCCCTTCCTCCCTTCCTCTATTTCTCCCTCCTCTTTCTCCCTGCCATTGCTTCTTTCTTTTTTCCTTTCTTTTTTTCTCTTCTTTCTTTTTTTCTCTTTTTTCTTTTTCTTTCTCTCTCTCTCTCTTTCTCTTTCTTTCTTTCATTCGCTCTCTCTTTCTTTCTTTCTCTCCCTCTTTTTTTCTTTCTTCCCATGTGATTAATATGTATTCAAGACTGGTCTATCAAAAGAATTATTAATTAGACAATCATTTAGATATTGGATCTCATTTCATTTTTTCTCAAATATTTATGAGACATGCATATTTATGAAAATGCTCATTTTGTAATCTGTAAACCTACTTATGAGTTTGCAGTCAGAATTTATTCTTGCCAGGATTTTGCAAAATCCTATTGCTAAATCTGACCTAAATCTGTTAAATATTGACTCCAGACTTGTCAGACAAAAATGTTATTCTGTTAATAAAACAACTCTATTACAGATCATTGATACAGTCAGTGAAATAACTTCACAACATGTGTATCAGTATTTATTTTAATGAAAAGGATTTCCTGGCATGTTGTCAGCTAAATGTTTTATACTGAGAGCTGCCCAGAAAAAATGAGATGTTAAAATTAGCCTGTAATGGGGATTGTGATTTTGTTTTTGTCTTTGCAACTAGAAGTGTGTAAATGGAACTGCATTCCGTAAAACACAATAATTTATTCTAGAAATTAGCAAGCCCACGTTCCACCTATAAAATCATTCTCTGTGATGTGCAACTGGCCTTCATTTCAGTGGCCTTGATTTATAGTTAGAGTTTGTTTTATTTTCAAGAAGTAGAGGCTGGGAAGCAACCGGACAGAGCTATTAAAACTGTTTTTCAGGGGTTTATTAATTCTTGCAGAGAATAAGCCAATGAACTGAGCATTTTTCAGTGTGGGAACTTTTACCTTTTGTGAAAGAAGAACTTCTTGATGAATAAATTTAGACAGTACAAAACAAAGCATATGAGTGTCTGTTATATGAAGTTAACCAGTTCTGTTTATTCACATTTTCAGTTGCAAAGACTTACCAAATGAGGGTTCACAATTAGCAATCATGTACTTAATAAAAAATATCACATTGATACCTGGTTTTTGTTCAGAAGAAAGACCCAAACTGTTAAAGAGAAGAAAGACAATCATATTAACTTCATTCCAGTAAGTGGAAAGCATGAATGCTTTCTAAAATAGAAATGCTCATATTTTCAGATAAATTAAAATGGAATCTGTCTTTTGGCTTATAATGTATGAAAATGAATTCAATTTAAAACATATGTAATTAAAAAGTATTTCAGACAGTAAATCTACTAAAAATATACCAAGTTTTATATCAGCTACACTGAAACGGCAGTATTTGCTTAAAAAATAATTGTTGGGGTTTTTTTACTCTGTCTCACACAAGGTTTTCTTATGTGCCCTGTTTCTGAACAGACCAGCTTGTTTTGGGTCAAAGTTTCTGAGGTCTTCAGAGAGGATAGAATTTGGAAGTCTCTAGTTTTAAAATAAGTGTGTTCAAATCACACATCATCCATCAAATGTAAGCAACTCTTCTTGGACAAAGTGAGGTGTCAGGTTCACCTCTTTTGAATGCTGAGAGAACTGAAAGGACAAATATATATGGATGGTTTGAACAGACTTGTAATGCTAGCAGATCACTCAGACTGGAAAGGTCATGCAAAAGTTTGAGTCTTCTCTTAAGTTATCATTAAAACCACCAAAGACCCCAGGTGTGTCAGGACAAGACTCCTAACTCATGTGGTTCAATTACATATGTGTTCAGAATTCAAAGTGCACCATTTCTTAGTGCACTTCATATTTTATTAAAAGCTTCCTATGTAAATGTGTAAAAGATGAGTGAATCACTTGCTTTTCTAATAGCTGAAGCTGTCTTTTCATCAGATATTTTTTCACCTTTGTGCTATAAGATATTCAGAGACTGCACAAGGTTCAACCCTTACAGACACAAAGTGGGCTCATCTCCCACTGCTAAGGACAATATTTTGTGGCACTCTTTGGGATTCAGCACCATATTACAATGGGGCATGGACATGGTTGTGAACAGCAACGATCTGTCCTACTTGAACAAGTTAATCAGACAGGTTGCTATCCTACACTTGCTGTGCTATACAGTCAAACAGCCGCCTTTGGGGGTGCTGCAGAAGCAGGTGAACAGACCTGGAATTATTCCTGTGTTGATAATGAAAAATCACTGCAAATGGTAGGTTGAATAAATAATTTATGTGAACAGCCTTTCTTCTTAAGCACCAGTTATGCGAAGTGCTCAGCAGCCTCCTAAATGTTGTGCTGTAGCCTGTATGCAACTGTTTGGTGCTCTCTGAAAATTTCAAGGAGTATGCCAGACAGGATTGCAACCAATAGAACTCTGAGAACGAAAAGACATAAATTGGACTCTGAGAAAGAAAGACAAAAAAAAAAAAAAAAGAGGATAATTAGCTGTTTTATAGTAATCCCAATTGTTCGGCAATTCAAGAGTATGAGATGATAACCATTCTTATGTCAGTGATGCTGCAATAAGGTTAAAGGCTTTTGCAAGTAGGTAAGATGATCCCTCAAAATCATCACATTTAGACATTTTGAGTTTTCTGGCGCTCTTTCAAACTGTGTGTGTACGAATACTTCAGAATTGTCAGCAAAATTCCTAGATGTCTTAAAGTTTCCTTGAGGAGTCTTCACACTGATTTGAAGAGAAGACAGGTGCAAGCATTGAAATGAGTCTTTCTTTCCTTCTTTTCTTCTCTCGCCAACACAAGGTTTCCTCTCTGAAGCATGTAGTACTTTAGCAAGTAGCATAGCTGTGCCATATCTCTCTAGTATCACCTTTAGTATCCCAGTAACACTTTATATTATCTTACAGCCAAGCCCCACATTGCAGATTCAGACAAGGGATGTTAAAGTTCATTGGTATTTTCCTTTGACTGAGCTAAAAGAAGATGGAAATCGATAAGAAAGATAGAACCAGAGGTGAATGAAGTAGACTGACTTACAATACACCTTTCCTCTATAATGAAGGCATGAACAGGTAAATTAGGTTTTAAAAAAAAGAAAGTATTATATTCTCCCTTCATGATACACAGAAAAACCTGAAGTTGATGAATTTGCCTATCCCAGTTTCAGCCTGCTCAGATATTGGCTGCATGGCTAACAGAAACGTAAACAAAAATGTACAGCCTTAGCTTTCTATGGCATTTTGGTTTAAGCCCTTTGCCCCTTCTTTTTCCACCGTACTTTCAAGCCAGCAATGGCAGCAGAGTGCTCCCCACATGCTGGGGTGCCTGCGAGGAGCCGCTCCATATACAACTACACATGCAAGTGTTTTGTTGTGACAAGCTGGGAACATGTCTATCTGTGCAGGTCCATGTGCCTGTGTCTATGTGACTGTGCACATTTGTTGTGGTATAAAGCTTGGAGGGGAGTGAGAGACAGACTTTCTGGAAGCCCCATCAAACAACTAATCAAGGGCCCAAGGCAGGGTGCTGAAATTTGGGTCCAGCACACCTGATTCGCTGGAGGCCAGACCTCAGCTCTGCAGAGGGTCAAACCAGTGATTCAGAGATGCTCAGGCTTGTGCACCCATGCTCTCAACAGCCTCAAAATACACACTTCAGAGGAAAGCTGAAGTCTCGTAACTGAGTGTTAATTATGTCTGAGTGCATTCTAGAGAAAAGGAAAACCATATACTGTATCAGCAGAGAAATGGTTTCACTGTGAGGAAACTAATGATGCTTTTATCAGGAACAATATAAAGATTGCTTTTTTACTAGTGTGTGTCCCACAGGGTTTGAACTATGAGATATTTTTGTATCTGGCTTTAGGTTCCTCTGAGGTTTTACATAATCAAATCAATATAGCTATGATTCACCCTCTGGCAACAACTGCTCCTTGCGAGTTGCTGCTGCTTCTTTAGTGACTGAAAAGGAAATAAATAAATAAATAGAAGGAAACTTATTACAAATCTGTAAACATTGATGTTTGGTCTTAGATTTTACTTTTTTTAATTGTCAGGAAAAAAAAGAAAAAGGACAAGGAGGCAGGAGAATATATAAATTTGTGGTCAATGGGGCAGACATCTCATTACTAGCCTCATACTTTGGAAAGATAAGAAAAAAATGGATTGATAGGATTTCATGAACCAACATGAAGTATTGTCCAGACAGACTAAAGGGTGACAGAAGGGCAGATAGGGCAAGGAAGGAGCAGAGGGTGTAAAAGCCAAAGCAGGCAAAGAGTCCAGAGATGAGAAAATTTGATTTTGCACTAGCAGTGTTGTATTGTTTGGATCTGCATCTTAACTTCCAAACTCAAGCTGCCCATCTTCAGCTTCTAGGAAATCAAAGGGAAGCAAAAAATCCCCCAAAATTTAAAATGTAAAGACAAAATTAAAAAAAAATAAAAAACAAACAAATAAACAAAAAAACCCCAAAACCAAAACAAAAACCAACGAACCAACCAAACAAGAAAAAACCCCAAAACAAAACCACCAAACAGCTCAGAAAATATGTTTCTTCCAGATGGGTTTCTTTCTATGCTTCCACCTTGCCATTCAGTTCCCAGCCTCTGACCCTCAGCTAATTCCCTTCATTCCAGAAATTTTTTCTCTCCGCAACTCCTCTCTCTTCTGGTGTCATACTGTTATTGTCACAAATATTTTTCCTTTATAGCTGCTGGTGTAGCACAGCAGTATGGCAGGTCTTGTTTTTCCTTGTCTGATATCTCCGTTGTACCAAAATAAAATGAAAGACTGAACAAATGATCCTGTTAATTCTGAGCTAAATTTTGCCTAGTGCTGCTCTCCTTGGTGACAGACAGGTCAGCTGATATTTGTAAAGCACCTTAGGCTCTTTGGACAGATGGTGTCACTGGCATTAACTTTTGGAGTTTCCACGTTGCTTTTGACAAAAAAAGGGAATGCACACCTTTCCATACATCCTTCTCCCCTCCACCCTCATTCTGTTTGAATTTGCCTGGGTTTTTCCACCATTTCCTTTGTTAAAAAAGGGAAGAATATCTTCCTTATTAAGGCCTGGGAAAAGAATGTTATATTTTCCAAGTACAGATCATGAAAGACTAAATACAGGAAGCTGTTCACATTACAGGCCCATTCATTCATAATACAAATTTTGTTTACTTCCACAGATCTAGCAGCAAGGTTAATTTGGCTTCACATGGTTCCACAGGTGGGTATTCTTTCACCATAGAAAGGCATACTTGTAACAACATGAATACCCTGGGAGAACCTACAGCCAAGAATTGACCAAGAAACCTCAAAAATTATTTGTAGACCATTTATTGAGACTCAATGTAAAAAGTATTCAGTTATATATACTTATAAGTGAAATACACTTAGATTTTGACTGGATTATGAAAATGGTATATTATTCATTGAATAATCCAAGTAAAAAACAGTTCCTTCAGCCATTACTGTTCAAACGACAGTGATATACACCTTGTGCTAGAGGAATGGATAATCTGTAGCTGCAGACACATCAGATGCTGTATAAATTTTAAACCTTGGTTTTTTTCAGATATCTGATGACAGCGAGTACTGCTCATGGTTAAGCACTGCCTTCCCCTTTTTGTGAACAAGGATGATTTCTTTTTGCTCCCTGTTCCTGAACAGCTCCAGAGATCACAGGACTTTGAATTCCTGGAAAAATAAAAACAACTTTCATCTTGAAAGTTGGGGAGCCTTTGACTTTCTGGTTCATGTAGAGATATTCGTAACGCTAACTGTAAAGCCGTATCTCCCCTGTGCCCTGACAAAATCCTCTCAGCCTCGTTTTAGAGAAGTTATTAAGGGTTTTATCACCAATAATGCAGAACGAAGGGGCAACAAAACTGCTTTAACTGATTTAGCTACTACATTTATTCTAGCAATGTGGCCTTTCTTTTCTCAGTCCAGAAAAATATAGTCCATGGCATATCAAAAGATTTGACCAAACATGAAAATTATGTGCAAGGTTAACTTGGTGACTGTACTTCTAAGAATGAACGAAACACTACACAGGCATCGTCCCTGCTGGTGCACATTGCCATCCCTGCCAGTGGACCAATGACAAATAAGCCAGCCTGCTCCTTTGAGCATGAGGTTTTGACTACTTCCAGCAGAGGCACATGCACACACACATGCTCTCTCAGAAAATCCATACTAAATATCTAGTATTACTTACTTGAAGTTTTAAAACTCCTGAGGGATAGATAGATAAAAGTTAGTAAACCAGCAGAAGGAAAGAAAAACTGTTAAAAAAACCTACTAAAAATCCTATAGGAGAGAAAAAACACTTCCCTACTCACATTCTCTCCCCTCTCCCCCATACCTTTGAAGGAGAAAAAATTAAAAATGGAGCTAATTGTTATGCTTGCTGTGGTGCCTTGCCTGAAACTGAATCTATGAGTTGAAGGCATATGGTGGTTATGCTGGAATTGTTTTCTAAACAGACTTTTTGCCTGTGTGTCTTTTTCACCTCTTTCAAACATCTTGTGCCAAAAGCAGTAAAAACACTGCTGCATTAAACATAAATCAGGGCCCTGTGCCTGCAAAAGACCTCTGTTGTTGGAGGGGGGTTATTGGACTAGGGATGAAAGAAGACCTACCACTGCATTGATCTGAGGTGATTGTGTGGAGCATATTCAGCTAGGATGCTCCTAGCTAGTTATGACAATGTGGAACATTCAAGCAATTAATGAACACATGCTTCAAGTAGAAAGGCTGAACAAGGGGTTTTAGTGGATGTGCATGTTTCTTCCACAAAATCTATTCTAAAAGAATACACTTTTATGTATTTTTTATAGATTATTTTACCTATTCAGAGTATTTCACCTTCGTGTATATTGGTTATTTCTAGATTAGTGTGGAAACATTTGTTAAATAATTTTACTAAAAGGAACCACTCTGAAGTTAACACAAATTCACAATAAATTAGAGTGGGACAAGCTGCAATACATCATGTCTGCAAGCAATTATCAGAAGACCAAATTTAAGAATTTATTCCCCATGTTGCTAATTTGCAAGTTGTTTGTTAAGAATTTAACCCTTCCATACTAAAGGCACAGTTCTTACATCTGTGATCTCTCCAGACCCTCAAATCACGAGGTGGACCTATCTGTTTCCTACTTGCAACAGAAATTTTCAGTGTAAATGAAGGTTGCAGGAAATTATGTTAGCAGTTTATGCACTTACATATGTAGTGTATGACCAATTACATATACTATGACCTTTACACAGAGAAAGAAATGAACAAACATCTGGGGCTTTTATGTGGGCTGTGTTTGAAAGTTAGCTTGAAGTGAAAGTGTTTGCTCTTATACATTCCAGATATCTTACGTGATTTTTTGGTGAGCAGGGATATTCATCTGGGTATACTAATCCATGTATTCAGCCAGCCAAATTCCACCCGTGATAGCAATGAGAGACAATACTTATCAAATCACTCTGTCAATGGGTGGCTGAATTTCTACAGGGTGTCATGTAGACCAAACACTGTTTATAAAGTGCTTGGGATTTATTTCTGCTTTTGAAGAATGGGAGAAACCACCCATATGTTACACCTCAGGGAAGGAGACTGGGGAAGATACTGATGTTGCAGTTGTATCCTCCCCATCACTGAGTTCTGTGGAAGACTGCTCAGGGACCTTTGCTGAGATTATGCTCAGTCATCTGTTGAGATATATTTCCTTGAGGACAAACTCTCAGCTGCAGTACTCTCATCCCTAGCAGTGCCAGCATCCCTCTGTGTAAGGGGATAATCCCATCCTCCTTATTACCATGGATGGCAAAGGCATGACACGTGGGTGTTCATACTCCCTCGGGTGAACAAAAGGAGAGAGCAGGAGAGGTAGTTTTTATGTGCAGCAGTATACAGAAAAGGCAATATGGCCACTCAAAAATCAGGTGGGGCCAGAACAGAATGGGGGTCTGGTGCTAGGCTCTTCAGCAGATCCTAGAAGACTTCTGAAAACTCATAACCCCTCTCTTTCTTCAAGGAACAAAGCCCAGGTGTAAACTCTGAGCTGAAATGTATAAAGTTTCCTTTCTTCAAAGTGCTTTTATTCTCTTGGCATAGGGACAAATTGTGCCTTGAGGGCCAGGTCTGCAAGTGGATCCATATGGAGAAATCTTTATTTGTTGGGAACATCATTCAAGTCAACAGGACACTGTGAGGGCACAGAAGCTTGCCAGGTCCAAGCTGCAATTTGAAGAGTGTTTTGTGTTCCTTCAAGATAAAGGCATGCTATAAACCTAAGCAATAATTCTTTTAATAAGAAAACTATTCTCCTTGGGATTTTAACAGCAAAATGCAAGAGAGGACCAAAACCAACATAGCTTCCATACAATAGAAAATATTTTTTTTTCCAAGAGGTGGTAAGAATTTTATCTTGTACTTTGAGCTACAGGGAAAATATAGTCCAGTGGCTAGCTTATGCATAACACAGGTATCAGAAAGAATACAAGTCTAACCTAACTGTAGATAAACTATAACCCTAGTAAAACTAAAGGTATTCTAAGCAGTGCAAGCTATACTGTGTCTGTTCAGGGGACAAGATGACAAATTTTTTCACAAAAAACCCACCAAAACCTGTAAATTCTTAGTGAATGAACCTGAAAGTACATTTAGGGAGATCTGGTTATGGCATTTGAGAGCCATATTGGACCATAAAGATAGTATTGTATGTATTACCTTTGTTTTTCCAATGTGCCATTGTTGACTACAACCTGACCCGACAAAACGAGCATAAATCTGGGACCAGAAACTGCTGTGATTTTATTTATTTGCTATATCATCTTGAGTAAGTGACTAAACAGTAAGTGACTAAATTTGACAGAGACTTTATTTGTAGTTGCATGTAAAAGGTGTGCAGGTCAGCTGCATAAAGCTTGAAGGTGTAGGCTCAAGACTGAAGGGACTCCTCATTTTCATAGATTAGCTTTGAGACTATCCTAGCAGTCTCCATTCCAGGGGGTAGGAAGTTTCCCTGGCCTGCAAAACAGACAACAGAATCAACATGCAAATTAGATCCCACTTTGCTTTCCTACCCAATGTTTTAAGATGAATCTAGATTGTACATCTACTAATTTGGGTCATTCTGTCATGATTGCAATATAAAAGAGGGTTTCTTAGACTCTCTTTTCATTCAAGCATCACAGGGACATTCTATCTAGTGAGAAGATAAAAAGGTTAAATAAATCCAATAAAGGCTGAGTGTCATTCTGCTAGATGTCTATCTCCACAAGAAGCCGAGCCTTTCCTTTGCAAGCCCACATTTCCCTATGAAATGCTTGCTCTTATTATGTGTGTACTGCAAAAGAGATGCTAGTTGTTGACTTCAATGAAAGCAGGACTGGGGCTAAGACAGTTGCCTAACTTACTTTACTATGTATTGTAAGTTCACCCCTCAGTGAACAGAGAGGCACCAGATGGGTGGTAGTGGTTTGGACAGAATGTGTACCCCGCAGTCTTTTTTTTTCTGTTGCCTGCTCTTGATCTTTCAAGAAGTATGTTAAAATGACTACAGTCCAAGAAGGCATATTGTATATAAAATGAATGACAGGTCCTAGCACCACCAAGAAAATCAAACCCTTTGTTTATTTAAGATTTTTAAAAATATGTGTGGGAGTAGCAGTCACAGAGTTATAAATGAGCTTCCCAATCACTACCAAAAAAAAAAAAAATTATAGTAAAAATAATGGCACCATATTCCTTGATAAACCTGTGCCAGAAAAGCTCTTGGGGATCAAGTTTTTGTCAGTCCCCAGCTTTTACCAATTTAAATTCTTGGCAGCATATGAAAACAAAAAGTAGAAGGTATTTGAGACTGCAATCCCTCAGGTACTAAATCTAGTGTTTCCTGGCACAAGATGAATGTTACTGGAGTTAAAACCCAGCACCATAGCACCAGATCTCCATAGCTGTTCATATTTATACTTAACAGACAAATATGTCATGCTTTCAATATCCCTTTACACTGCCAATTTTTTCTCACATTTTTTTCTCTGATAAAAACAAAGGTGAGAAAGCTCCACACAGTGACTCACATCAGGCTATTTTTGTTTGCCTTTCAAATGTCTAGGACACACCTTTTCCACCCCGAACATGTTGCTTTACACTTCTTTTTAATTACCTACTTAGTAGCAAAAAAAGGAGGAAAAGCAGATTATCTACCAGCTATATGAACATCCTCAACACACCACAGCAAGTTTTCCACTCGGCATAGGAAAAGACTCTTGTCCTTAATCTTCTAATCAGTCCACACTGGCTTCTGTCATCATACACACTAAAGCTGTGCTGTGGCTGCATTAGTCAGCTGTGTTCCTCTTAATGTCAGATATCAAGTAAAGTTTGCTGTTCAACCACACCTTCCTCATTTTCTCTTTCCCCAGGCCATTCTCTGTCATACAAGACAGAAGATTTAAAATCCTAAATTCAGGGGTACTCCCAGGGCTCAGGTCTCCTTATTGAGGAGAGACCAAGGCTTTGTACTCTGCTCCACAGGGTTGCCACTGAGAGTACAGTCACACCTGAAGATTACTTTGAAGACTAAGTAGACTGTCTGACCTGTACCATGGAAATGAGTCCTAGTATTACAGCTGATTTCAGGGCAGGTCTACAGTGCCTTCTCTAAAAACTGTCTCTGTTCTTTTTTCCAAATGTAGGTCTTTATCTTAGTGTAACAAGCACCTACCAAAGACAGTGTTTGTAATGTCTGATCAGATTACAGTATTCATTCTCTTCACACAACTTCACCTTTCTCAATTGCTATTTTTTTCCCATACATTTCCTAGGGCATAATTGTACATTTCAAGGACATAAAGACAGAATTGTTTCCACTATAAATTAAGCTTCCTCAGAAACTGAAGAATTCAGTTCCCATTATTCCGTCACTGCTTTCATCTTCTGACCATTCCATTTAAAACTGAACTACTACCTCTGGCCAAAAAATGAACATAAAATGCCTGGCTATTGGTGAAACCAGCTATTTGACTTACTCATGCTGTGTCTGCAAAAGTAATGATTCAGCTCCATTGAATGCTACCCAAAAAAAATCCAAATCAACAAACATAGGGAGCAGATAAAATATCTGAAGTCGCTACTACATTAAAGGTATGTAGTCATCAATTTATATTCTTGCTTCCATTCACGGATCCTCATCTCTTTTTCAAAACCATGGAACTGCCCTGAACATAAATCTAGACAGCGAGTGACCCAGATGGCATCTTAGGTCCCTTCTGGAAAAAAACAGTTCTTTCTACTGCTTGCATTTCCGGTACTCAGTAAGAACCTTGATCTGCTGAAACCTCCAACAGGAAGGAAAGCAGAAACACGGGTTTCTGAAGGATTACATCTTTCCTTTCAAAAGGATACCTCTGGAAGCACAGAGGGGCTTTCTTCTTGGCTCTGAAGATGGAATTTGTCTCTTTGCAATCTGCTCAGTTTGTGTCCTTTTTGCTGTCTGCCTAGAGATCTGCCCTTGTAATATGAAAAAGGGAGTGAAGAGGCATGTGTGAATCTGGCTCAGGAGGGAATAAGGAGCATAGGTAAGAGCGAATGTTTATGTATTTTCTATATGATACTCAGCTTTGTATTGATGTCATCTATTTGGTGGACTAAACATGAACCTAATAATGAGATCCTGCTTAAGCCATGTACTTCTCCTGTAATTGACTCTTGCATATTGATTAAGATGTTGATGTCCCAGTGTTTCTCAGTGGTAACGTAGCTGAGAAAGGACCTTCTCTCCCTGCGTTCTCAGCACTCTCTGTACTGCTGTCACCACACACCCTTTAATGGATAAAGTTGTCATCCTAAAGCTAGAATGTTTTGCAGGCACAAAGATGAAATTAACTGTTCAATAATTTATGGGACATGGAAAAAACTTTACCCAACAACTTCAATTGATTGCTGTAAGTGTTTTGACTGCACTTGCCTACTTTGCATAAAGTCAGCTACTTTGCAGAGTCTGATTACCATTTACAGTAGTTTCTTGGCGCCTTCACAATACAAGATTTTGAAGAACTTTGACTTGTTTCAAAGGAATTTCCTGTATTATGCAGATCTGACATTTTTTCCCTTCATTGTAGATTATTGAGAAAATCAAGATCTTCAGTGAAATATAGTCGGTGAGCTTAGTGAGCAGAGATTAAACTCAAGTGATTCAGGTTGGTTTGAACTATCCAGCTTTCCAACTTGAGTACCACAAAAGCAGGTAATTAGTGGATTATACCATCATGATGCCTTTTGCCACTTCGGATAGTTCAAACTAATAGTTACTGATATATCTTGTCATTTCAGAATCCTTGAGGTGAGTTGGTGAACACAGTCCAGCTTCTGAAGATATGAGTTCATATCACAAGAAGGTTTATGCAGCAAGATATGTCTCTTCTCAAATGGCCTGTGTTGTCATTTTGCTGGGGAAACTGACAGTGTATTGTGTATTAATCAGTGGCAACGAGAGCTTCATTCTCTGGGGATTCCAATTCCTTTAATTAATGCCAGAGTCTTTAAAAATGAGGTGCTCCTCCCCACTGGCTGCCTATTTGGAAAATGATTTTTTTTTGATAGTTGACATCTTTTATTACACTTTCTTTTTTTTTTAGTGTATTTGGTGCTCATGAAACACAACACATGTAATGGTTGGTTAAAGGCAGGAATAACAGAAGAAAAGATGATGGACAACCTTCCGAGATAATTTTTCTAATATATTTTCATCCTGCCTTATAATATCTCTTTCTGTATTCACAGTGACATATGATGTTTCCACGGTTCATTATAAGTTCACCATTAGGAAATTTTTTTTTATTTTGGAAGGAAAAGTTAAAGAATCCTTTATGAATCATGATAAGCAATCCAAAGGATTCCAGTCCATTAGAACTTTGATAAAGGAAGGAGAACCTGCTATCTTCTAGTGGCAGAGAAGAATGAGCATATACTTATCCACATCAGTTCAATTTTGGGCGGTCATAGCACTGTCAAATTTTCCTGTTTTGAGCATAAGTGATTCAAATATTCTTAATTAACCTAGGTGTAATGCCATTGATCTCCCTATTTATCTAACACACAGCTTTCCAGTGAATCTTTAAGATCAGCTAGGTTGTGCTGAACTTACCATAATGACTGTGCAAGGAGTTGTGTCTGCAGCATTAATTTGTGCTGGTAAGATCAGATATTAGCATATCAAAGCCTGACTCTTCTGATGGATACTGGACCTGAAGCAGTAAAAAAATGTCTTTAAGATGCTGCAAATTCTCAACTTGCTGCTTTCACAAAGGAACAGCTGACTACAACCTACTACAAGTGAAACGACACCTTGGAAGACCTGAGAAGTTTTAGGCTTGCTATAGAAAAATAAAAGTCAACATCCAAAGAGTTAACATGTGGTTATTTAGGGTCACATCTAGAAGAAAAGTGTGTATAGTATATGCAAAGTGAAGAGAAAATCAAAACAGAATGAAGCAAATAATGAAACTATATCCAGTCATGTTTATTTGCTTTTCTCATTTCAAAGTGTTAATCCTGTGTTTCTGAGAACACTCCTAGTATATTTCCCAGATGGAGACACAAATGCACCAGTATTTCCTGTCTCTATATACTTTATTTCCATTTGTTCTCCTTTGAGAAGCTCTTTCTAAATAGTCCCTCCAAGTGGAAGGATGCCTTGAGCACAAGTCCTGTGAGGGGAGGCTGAGGGAGCTGGGGTTGTTCAGTCTGGAGAAGAGGCTCAGGGGAGACCTCATCACTCTCTACAACTCCCTGAAAGGAGGTTGTAGTCAGGTGGGGATTGGTCTCTTCTCCCAGGCAGCTATCAGTAAAACAAGAGGGCATGGTCTTAAGCTCTGCCAGGGGATGTTTAGGTTGGATATTAGGAAGAAATTCTTTACAGAGATGGTAATCAGGCACTGGAATGGGCTGCCCAGGGAAGTGGTGGATTCTCCGTCCCTGAAGGTTTTTAAGATGAGACTGGATGTGGCACTTAGTGCCATGGTATGTAACCACGGTGGTGTTGGCTCAAGGGTTGGACTTGATGATCTCAGAGGTCCCTTCCAACCTGGCTGATTCTACGATTCTATGATTCTATGTGTTGATTTCCAGTTTATTGTAGTTCTCAGTAGTTCTGCACCAGCTGTCAGAATTTTCAGTAGTCTCTGCTGTTTGCTGCAGAGCCTGTTCAAAGTCCAAGCCTCTGGAAGGATCCCCAGGAGGACTACAGCTGGGCCTGCTTGGATATCAAAGTCCAAATTAAAAATTTATGCCAGTGTTTGAAAAATATCTGACCAAAATCATGATATGGATTAAATCTCCCTTGCCATGCAAGCTGATTCAACTGGGGCTTGAGGATTTATTTTTAAAGCAAAGAAAGGACCAAATAGCTGCATAAGCTGATTTGGGTCAGATGTTTGTTAGCTAAATTATCCCTGGTAATGAAACCTTCTAGACCTCAAAGGGGGGGGTAAAGAACTCTGGCTTTTCTCTTGCTCTTTTCCTTTTCCTTCCCTCCTTTCTTTCTGCTTTCTCACCTGACTGCCCCTCTTAGTTTTGTTCTTCTGTTCTGCAGTCTTTCTCTTTTGCCTTCCTTCCTGCCTTCCTGCCTGCCTTCCTGCCTTTCTTCCTTCCTGCCTTCCTTTCTTCCTTCCGGCCTTCCTTTCTTCCTTCCTTCTTTCCTTCCTGTCTTCCTTCCTGTCTTCCTGCCTTTCTTCCTGCCTTTCCTACCTTCCTCCCTGCCTACCTTCCTTCCTGCCTTCCTTCTTTCCTGCCTTCCTTTTTTCCTTCCTGCCTTCCTTCCTTCTTTCCTTCCTACCTTTCCTGCCTTCCTGTCTTCCTTCTTTCCTTCCTTTCTGCCTTCCTTCCTGTCTTCCTACCTTCCTTTCTTCCTGGCTGTCTGCCTTCCTGACTCCTTGCCTTCCTGCCTGCCTGCCTCCTTTCTTCTATTCTCTCCCTTCCCTTCCTCTCGTCTTTCATTTTATTTCTCTCTCTTTTGCTCTTCCTTTTTTTCCTTCTTTCACCATCTCCTTTCTTCTCTCTCAGCTTCACTCCTTCCTTCTCTTTTTTCTTCTATTTTGAGTCAGAATTCACAGCAAGTCAATTATCTACTACTTAGCATATAAGGACACCCATTCACATTGGGAGAAGCAAACTTCTGTACCTGCGAGCACTAAAATTCAAATTGGGACATCAACAGCACAGCAGTAAGAATAAGTTGCTGTTACAATTTCTTTAGTTCTGCACTTCACAGATGAACTGAAAGCACACGAGCTTGCTCGGCCACCTTTTTGTAATGACTCCTCTGTGGAGGGCTATAGGATGATGCTGAGCTAACAGGGTCTAGAAGTCTAAAGTAGATGTGCTTTTAGTTGATAAATAACTTGCTTACATCTTCCTGCAATTCACTGTTTAGAGTCACTCATGTATCTGCTGACTGTTTTTTTGCTAAAAGGCTATAGATTAAAACGGGGGGATACACACACACACACACACACACACACACACACACACACACACACACATATATTTGTTTGTCAGACCTTACTCTGATCTTTTTCTCCTGCAGGAAGCAGAGCTCTTAATTAAGCCAATGATTTCACAGGGCTTCAGGTAGAGAAATTATCCAAGTTAGATCCACATGGCAGTAGTGAATCAGCAGAATTGGTCTGGTTTGCTGCTTTTCTTTAGAAGAAATCCTGGAAGTTCACGGAAAGCAGTCGTCCTTCACCCCAAAAGCCTGTAAGATCACAGAATTCCCCAGACTTGGTCCTGCTCCATAAGAAGTCTTTGTACTCTTTGCATGAGTGCCTTTTGTTTGTTTTGAATGTACCTCCCACTAACTACATTTGCCACTCCCTAGTTCTTATGGTGAAAAAGAGAATAATTGATTGCTATCCACCATGTCACCATGATTTTGCAGATTAAAAAAGGAAGAGATTCAAGCTTGCTTGAGAATAATACTTGCAGGCTGTGTGTGGGGCTCAGAGTAGACAACCAGATACATCTGCCCTACAGCTATTTCTAGAAAAACAAAGCACTGTCCCACAGAGTGAGCACAGCATTCAGACCAAAAACCTGTAACTCCTTTTGTGTACTTTATACCAAGCCCATGGAGGCTTTGCTGTTCTCTTGCTGGGTGCACAAGGGCAAGGAAGAGTGTGTTGCCACCATACCAGGGGTCTGCAGGGCTTTCTGGCCACCAGCAAAAGCGCCCTGGGGCTTTTCATCAAGGACAATGAAAGTTACCATAGAGAGGATGAAGAGCCACCAGAAGCATATGCAAGGAACAGCAGTGAATTGCAGTTTGAGGCCCTTCGACAGGAATGTTGTTCACAAGGGTGCAGAGGTTTCTCACCTGAGTCCTTAGTAGGGTGGACCCGAGAGGAGGAGCACTACCACCTGCTCCCTCCTTTGACCACCTGCCACTGCCAGCCACCCCTGCACGCCCTTACAAATGTCGCCTGAAGACCAGAAGCAAACAAGAGCATCCAAGGCAGCTCCCTGCTGTGTGTGAGTCTCATCTCACCAGAGTGCCCCCTCAGCAGCGGCAGATAAACCCCGATATGCTCTGGAGGGTGGAGAAGTGGAGCAGAAGAAGAGGTCTTCTGTCAGCCTTGTGGTTTCTGGGGAGGTTTTTCAATTATTATTATTAGTTTTTTACAAAAGGGAGGATGTACTGTGCATCTTCTCTTCCTAACCATGCTCTCTAACCAGCATGTGGGTAGAGACCCAACACTCAGGTGTCCCAAACCTGTGTGGCAGGGAGGACTCACAGCCCTCAGTTTGTGTACTCTGAGAATGGCACCTCTGACAAATGCTATTTGTCTCTTGCATGCCTCTGAGGGCCAGAACACAGCCAGTGTATATGTTCCCTGTCTTTCCCCGTAATCCACCTCAGGCTGGAGCCCCAGCAGGGCCCCTGGGTGTACTGAGCCTGGCTGGACACAGAGGGTTTCCAGCTGGCCCATGCAGGCTGGGGTGGTCTACCCTCCA
The DNA here is from genome assembly GCF_001715985.3 of Manacus vitellinus. Lineage (NCBI taxonomy): Eukaryota > Metazoa > Chordata > Aves > Passeriformes > Pipridae > Manacus > Manacus vitellinus. The sequence goes on along the minus strand of NW_021939324.1, from coordinate 57,697 downwards.
TGTTCACCAGCAGACCTTCCCCCAGCTCCAGCCAGTCCCGATGAGTGAGAGATAAGTGGTGGGAAGCTATGTCTCCACTCTCTTGTGGGCCCTTGCCAAACTGAAGATGGCTGAATACACAAGGGGTGGGGGCTTGCCTTGTGCATGGTGACCGTGTTTTGGCTTTCTTGAGCCAGCTCCCAGTGAGAAGGGATGGGCTGCTTTTAAATGTTTTCTCTTGCTTTTTTGGGGCCTCCCGGTAGGGCAGGGAGTTTCTGGAGAGTTGTTAAAGCGTGGGCTGGCTTTCAGGGCTTTCTGCTAGCTAGCAGCCTCTTGCTATGAAGCCAATTCAACTTGTTTGCTCTTCACAATGAGAAGAGGTTTCTTCACATGACAATAAGAATGTATTTTTGCACCTTATAGCATGTGTCTCCTCTCCGGATCCTAGCCCTTGGGGAAGGGCTTTATTCCTATAGTTTCTCTCCATTCCCTTCCCCTCCTTTCCACACAGCAGTTGAGGGGCCCATGCCTGGTGTATGGTCTACTTTTTGAGTAAATTGCTAGTTTCTGTAGGAAGAGGCAGAGTCCAAGGACACAAACCTGGTAGGACTATTGCATAAAAAATTTATATTGGTTTGTAAGAACACAGAGCAAGACAGATGACAAAGATATTAAAGAGGTAAGGTAGGAAAGACTGGGTACTTGATGCACCCATGTTCATTTTGCAACTGTTTGAACATGGAGTGGTTGTCCCTGGAGGAAACAGGGACCTTACTGCTGAGAAGGGAAGGAAATTATCCAGTCTCCCACTCCACCATAGATGGAAGGTAAAGCACATATTTAAAATTATACTTTTTTTATTCCCAAAATGAGAGTAGAGGTGGGTTCGCTACAGTAGGGCAAACTACTAGAGGATCCTACACATGTCAACAAGAGGTACAGATGTCATGAAGTCCCTCTAACCACCCCTTTCTTAGGACTGCCTTCTGTGGCATTGTTGGGAGGCAGTGTCATTTGCACGGGAGTTTGACTCAGCAGGAGGATGATGATGGTGTGACCACTGTGGACGGGCTGTCTGTGTGTTCCTCCAAGTCAGCTTTTTGGTGTCTACATTGCAAAGATTGCTTCTTTTGATCACCACTGCAACCCTGCAGTGTGGGTGGGATAGAAATGGGAGTGTTGCCTACATTCCCAGCAGAGTCTAACACTCTTGATGGACCCAGAGGTGAACAAAGCCACTTCCCTTTTTCTATGACTTTTCTACAGATTTTAACAGTTATTGGGGACTTCCCTATTGTCCCTTGTTGCCTAAACCTAGTGGAAGTCAGCTCTGAAACTCCCACTCCTGCCTCAGACCATTTACCATTAGTTCCACAACTTTGGTGAAGAACTGACTTACTTCTCATTTTTCATGGTCCTGCAGTTGGCCGCATATGGAAACAGAGTCACAAGGCAAATCTTTACATGTCCTAACTGTATGGGAGTGGATAGGAAGGGGGAACAAATTCTTTCCCACTTGCCCAAATAGCTTAAAAGAGGGCAGCTGGCTAAAACGGGTCACTGGCAAGAATGAGCTTATGAGGATAAAATAAGAATGTAGAATATTGCTTACTGAAATAATTTGTGGTAATGAATAGGTGAAAAGTACTTTTTGAATTTTCAATGGGAGGAAGTTCTCTCCTTGCTGGATTTCTTCAAGATAGCTCTGCTCAACTTTCAGCATGTCCTGGGGTTAGAGGATGCAGAAGACTTTTAATTTTAAGACTTGAGATATCTCTCAACATCTTTATGATCTTTTGGGATCACTCATAATTTTGCCTTTTGAGCGTGTTATTTTTTGCTATTTTTCAAAAGACCTAAGGAAGATAAGCCATCCTCCACTGGAAGCTTGTCTTTTCTCTTCACTCCATTTGGACGGAAGCCAGATTGGGTTGCATCAGTAGTTAAAGATCAATTGAGCAGTTGATCAAAAACCTGCTGGGACATCCGTGTGTTGCAACCTTCTCATACCTACCATTTTCATTCTCTTCAGGAGTGTCTCACACTTCTTGAGGGTGGTAACTACAGCGCAGAAAAGGGCTTGGGAAGAAGTGTAAGTCAATCTGTTCTTGAATTTCTCAGCTTCTCTTCTTTTCAGCAATGTCCAAAAGTGCATGTTTGCCCTGCTTCCTCAGGTGTCTCAGGATTTTTTGAAGTAGTGGATACTGTTTCTAAGCCAGAGATACACCACAGATTCATCTTTTCTTGTGAGAAAGGATGAACAATTGTGAATCTTTTGTTTTGAGGTACAGAAAACAAATGAGTTAAATAAAAAGATGGTGTACATCAAGTATCACAATTGTGCCCTAGCAACCCAGTACAGATGTCAGCACAAGGGTAGGTCACAGGAGAAAGATAATTTTGTCAAATACAGAGGTAGGACCCAGAGTTGCAGCCATTTTTTTTTACACTTATGCCACCTATCCAGCAACTATAGCCTCTGTGGGAACAGTGGCAAAGTTTTCTAGCGTTGCAGTGTGGCAGGTAGGAGCTGCTTGTGCTCACCACCTCTGCCTAAATTGAGCGTACTTGAGAGAGTTGGATGGAAGTAACTGGCAGTTCATTCTTGGTCTTTCTGATTGTTGCTTCCTGGGAAAACTAGAAGGACATTGTAGACAAAAGGGACCAATCATTCGTGGCTACGGACATCACAGGAAGCAAGAACTGGGTACTAGTACTTAGTGTACAAGATTACTTTTTGCAGTTGTCCTACGCCAGATGATTGAGTATAACTGCTCATGTAGAGAATCTGCAAACATATGTTCGTTGTACCAGAGGTTTGACAAACCGATAGGCTTGGCAGATACATGCCCTGTGAATCTTAGCTCAGCTCTCAAGCGTGACTGCAATGGTACAATCTGATTTACACCCTTGCCAATGCAGAGCAACTCCACTGATGCCAAAATGTGGGCGTAAAAGCTGTCTGACTGTGGTCTGAGCTGGAGTTTCATTTATGTCCGGCATGAGAAAAAGTTGCATCTAAATTGGGTTTCCTCCAGCGGGCTGTGCATAAAGAACCAGAACAATTACACAATGGTGAACCAAAGCACAGGCACAAGTCTGAGCCGCTTTGAGAACTGGGATAATGCAAATTTATAACTATTCCTTTACTGGTGGCCATGCAATTTTTTTTTTGTTAACTCCAAAGTATCCATGGTAGTTTTGCTGGTTCTGATGGAAGGTGGGATGTTCTCCTCAACATTCACTCCTGAGACTTCTGATCCGTAGATGTAGAATGCAGAGGAACATCATCATAGGTGGTAATCAGATGGTATCCAAGACTCCCTCTTCCAACATAAGGGAGAGTTTCTGTTGATGCAGCATGCGCAAAGTGCGCAATATCTACATTAGACTTTTGTTTAAGTTCTCAGGGTGTTAACTACTCCAGCTTCGACTAAATGGTACCTTAGCAAAGTGGGTCAAAGCCACTTAAGATAGTGATATATTACACAGCTATTGAGAGCTTACAGAAACTTCTGATTTGGACTCTTCAGTCTGGACTGAGATTGAAGATCTGCACAAGAGATGTTTATGTGTAGAGACAGGAGTTGCAGCTTTGTAGTAAATTGAAGAAGGGGATGGAGAAGAGCAAATGGAGAATGGGAGGAATGGGAGGAGTGTGGAAAAAAATTTGAAAGCAAGATGAAGAGGAAGAGTAAGAAGACTCCACAGGACCAGACAGAATCTGATAAACTTTGACAAAAGCCTCAACATACTTGGAGGTGTTTTCTAAACCTTCTAACCTTGTAATATTTTCCCATCGTAGCCCAGAGGTGAAGTGATTTATGAATATTCATGCTTACATGGTTCTCTGTGATCATCTTGATAAGGTAAATATATCACCCAGCAGGAAGCTACACTACACACTCGTCTTCTTCCTGAGAGAGAAATTCAGTGTTGTGGGCTCCAGCTATCCCTTTCTGACATACACAGGGCATGCAGTTTAATTCTTCATTAAAAAATGTCCCATCGAGATGTTTAAACACAGATCTCCCTGTAAGGGTGAATGCATTGAATTGCTCTCCATGCAATTCTTCTCCATTTAATTGGTATAAAGCAGCTTTCCCTTGGCTACTTCCTCCCTTGAAATTATATAAGCAGCCTCACTAGAAAGGCATAGGTAAATATTTTACACTGCACACCATGGATTAGGAGCATAGCTCCCATTAACTGGAGCTGGAATCACTTGGCTGTTTTTCCCCTCACACTATGTTAGAAACATACCCTACAGGACAGAGAGACTGGGCTCCCAAGTGCCACCTTATGAAGAAGGTGCAGAACACTTTCATTTAATACTGCATGTGTTTCCATTAGCAGAGTCAATTGCTCTCTGTCCTCAGTTTTAAGACTCCCTGTTTGTCTCTATTACAGCTCTGTTTCCAAACGCCTACCAATCCTCCCTAGTCCTTCCATCTGAGCCTGCAAAGTTTTGATGATACAACACTACAGCATCTTATCTTTCATTTGGTTTAAAATTTGTGATCGTAATTACAGATGTGCTGTAGACTGAGCTTTTCTATGGGCTCACTGCTGCTTAGGAAAGCTTATGTGCCCAATGTATCGTCAGTTTGGGGTGGCGGCTTAAGGGATGTCAGTAGAGCAGAGGCCTGAGTATCCTGAAACATGCAAGGCACAGGTGACTACAACTTTGATTCAGAGTACCACTGCAACTGTCCACACTGGCATGGCTCCTACAGGATGGAAAAATTATGTATCTGTGTAAATACTAAGCAAAAAACTGGAATACATTCATCACATAGGTAAAAACAGAGCTGTGGGTAATATATTAACACTGTGGTCTGTTACTAATCATGTCTCTGTTGCCTGCATGGCTATGATGTATCTACTTGCCAGATACCGGTTTTCCTTATCTATGTCCCTTGATGCCACCGATGTCTTTCCGACACTCTTCCTGCCTGGGAAATTTACAAAGAAAATGGTCTGTTCCAAATAGTCTGTATGAGCGAGATTTTGTCATGGCAGCTAGCAACAAACTTGAATTTCCATTAATGAAAAATCTGAAAGTTATTAAAAAAAATCTAATTAAAAAGTATAATTTCATTTTTATGTAACATTTTTAAAACAAAAAAAAAATTCATAGAAGTTATATTCCAAAAATGCAAAAATCCACAATGACTTAAATAAACTGAGTTCTTTGCTTTACATTTTGAGCTCAATTAGAAATCATAGATTAGACTTACTATTTGTATGAATGTGTGAACTGAAAAAAAATTAATCAGTGGCAGAAAACATCAGAGGAATATTTTTACTCAAACAGCATGATGTGTGTCAACTTTACCAAACAGCAGCAGTGAGCAAAATAGTTCCTTTTACCACTTTTTCCACAAAATTTCACTGAATTAAACCTGTTCTTCAAAGGTGTTTTCATTTTGTTTAAACACAATTCCTTAACAAAAAGTCTATTAATTATTTTCACCAGCTTGATCCAGATCACAGCTGCTATGAAATTCTATATATGAACCAGTTTCAACACAAAAGTCTTTGCTACCTCCTTCCTGATCCTGTCTTTTTGTTTTGAGTTCTTTGCTAATAAGTAATGAAAATGTTACAGCCTTACAGCTTGTTTTGTGGTTGCAATTACGTAATCATTATTAATGAAGCAACAATGTCAAAACTGTGTGAAGCCAAACTCACATTTAAGCACTTACAAGAAAGATATAAAACAACAGATGTCTCAGTTTTTGTACTCCAATGATTTCATCCCTTGTTAAAAATAAACATCTGGTTTAAAAAAGAAAAGGGCTTTTCTCAACTCTTGCAAATTAATTGAATCCAGAGCTTGGTAATACAACTAAAGAGTTCTCTTTTTTTCTTTTTGTCCTCCCAAAACTTGTTTGTGGGGATGCTTTTATTCAGTAAGCAATAAATTCACTTCAAAGCAATCCAGAAATGCTAGGAAGGCAATGGTGTAGTGGTCATCTGCCCCAGCTGAAGTGTTACCCCTGATAGCAATCAGAGATGTAGCAGAAGTCCCAGACTTGCCTTGTGAGTTGAACATCCTGAAAAGATTTTAGGACAGAGGTGGTTTCTGTCCATGGTTTTTGTTCAGAGAGTTGATAGAGGTCAGTCACAAATGTTGGTTCAGATTTTGATCATAATTTGTCAATAGGTACCGAGAGGTGTCTAGATCTGGGGAACCTCAGGAAACCAGCATTTGGTTTTATGCAAACATCAAAAGTCCAGATGCTTATTTGAACCATCCACATCTGTTGAGTCTGGGATGGATATTTAGCCGGAATAGGCTTCCCTGTAAGATTTCATAGATTTCATAGCTGAACTTGTGGCCAGAAATACCACAGCTTCTTTAGTATTTGAGCACTTTTTATTCCAGTGCTAAATAGGCATGTGTTACATTTAAAGAGAGAGTGAGATATGCAAAAAATTTGCATAAAACTTTACAAAAATTGAGATCTAGTCAACAGACACTGTGAAAAATAAAATATGTGATAGGAAATGAAATCTGTAGTAGCAATTAGTGAAGAAAAAAATTAGAATTTGAATAGTTTTTATTTTTCTGAAGAATAAAATTCAATCTAGTGGTTACCACTAGAAAATCTTTGGTAAATTACTTTTTGGAGAAAAAAAAGCATAGAAAAACACCACCTTTTTTAATTTTTATTGAAAGAGAGTGTTCAAATTTAGGATTTGGAGAATACTTTTTTTCAGTCCCTCTAGCACTGGAACAAGTGCAAAACAACTGTCTGTGCACTTTGTTGCAAATCTTGCACAATTTTAAATACACAAACCAAGGTTCTTGCAAATTGCATTTTGAGAATATAGCACATTTATGCTTACAGCACTATAAGCAATGACAAGATGTTTTGAACAATCTGTTTTCTCAAATTAGATTAACATCACAGAGCAGCACAATCTGCTCATTGATACCAAAGGTACAAAAAAAAAAAACAAACCAGTGTTTCTTCTCCTCCTTCACAATATTACTTTGGCAATAGGCATTCACTGTCTGTGTCATCATGAAGGATGTGGTGCACTTTTAGAGCTGCTGTTCTTTAGAAGAGACACCAGGCTCCACAAAGCTCTGCTGATAATCAAGCAGCAAAAATACAGGCAGCAATTGAGGGTCCTTGCCAGCATTGTGCTTTCTGATCATACAACACAATGCATGCAACCCACTTTTAAATGTGATGGGTGAAAAATCTGCCTACTACATTTGTCTGCTCTTAAGTAGCAGTACATAATGAGCCTTAAGTCACCACTTCAAAGAAAAAAAGAATCACAGAAAAGTTCAGCAGTACAAAAGATTTGCTAATAGCTAAAGTAATCTTTTTTGTGCATAGTATCCTTGAATCTTTTGTGGGGTAATAGAGACTTTCCTACCATAGCTGAAAGTAACAATAACCTTCTGTGCAGCTGCTATTACAATCATATCAAATTCGTGCATTGCATAAGTACTCTCGTATTCACATTTATGCTGTTAATCCCAGGAACTACCAATTAAACTTCCTTCTAAATTTATTTATTACACACTTTCCTATGCAAAGTGCAATTTTTATTATGTGAGACAGCAAAACCAAACTCCAGAAAACTGAAGCTGAAAGTGACCTATGGTTTTAACCTTTGAACAACATGAACATACATGACTGTTTAGTTTCACTGGGTTCTGCACATTATAGTTATATTTGCAAAGAAATTCTTTGAAAGCATGTGTTGTGCTGAATGACTGTATGCAAACAACTTTGGAACTATGTAGCTTTGACTTACAGACTACAGGGCAAAGGTTAAAATCATGAGCTTTGTTGTCCTGTTGGCAGCAGTTCCTTTTGAAGCTTCCTGCTTCCAGGGAAAGTTATATACAGTAATATACACAAATCTCAGTGTCTTTCATTGTGTTTGTAAAGGAAAAAAAAAATTAATTCCCCAACTTCTAGTGTTTGATCAATCTTCTATAGATAATGTGAGCAAGAATCTGACTGTTCTTGCATATATATGCACACGGAAATGAAAATGAAGCTATTCTCAAAAGACTTATTTGCATGCATAGGTAATGTGCATACAGAGAAGCTTGCTGGTTATTGGCAGATTTACATAAGGAAGTTTGGGTGTTGTGCAGATGACTACTTATTTGTGTGAGATGGAAGCCCTGTATAATAATCCAGGTTAGAAAAACTTGATTTTAGAGAGATTTTGTTAAACACTTTGGCATTGCCATTCTAATGAGTTGTAGATGTTTCATAACAACTCTATTGAAATGAGACAAAAAATAAAAAGGCTCTTGTAACTGCAATGGGAATCCACTGCATGAGACTTTCCACTCCTATAAACAACCTATATTTTACTGCCTTTTACATAAAAAAAATAAGTATACTTAAAGAATTTACTGAAATCTTGTAATATCGGGAATTTTGAGCACCCTGGCAAAGTGAAAACTTCAGAGCTACTCAGACTGTAATGTTGGGACATTTGCTTACCCCCAAGCAAAACCATGAACAGCATCTATTCCTTAAGATGGTGTCTGAAGCAGACCTTGCAGACTAAGACACAGACCAACAGTCAGTGGTGTGACACTCTGTGCTATTAATCAGTAGAATTCTCATTTATGTGTAGCTAAAGAATTACAGCTGTTTCATACAATGGGTAATAAATGAGCAGGACAAAACAAATGAGCAGAGTAGTCCATTCCTGCTCTACTCCAATCCCTGGCATTAATTATCCAGTCTCTTGCAGCACATCACTCCCATTAACTCGATCTTGGGATTTTTGTGTGCAAGTCTTTGTGACAGTTGCATCCCAAAGCAAACGCAGTGGTGACATAAGTAGCAGCCAAACAAATAACTGGAGTGTTTCAGAAGTTGTGGGTAGTCAAGCTTCTAAGATGCTCTAATTTGCTTCATCTCCTCTTTTAATCTGACACCATCTCAGTCACACAGACTGTACCACAGCTTTCTTTTCCTTCAACACAAAATGTTGAAAACACTAGATGTCAAAATATGGCATGAAAGGTACCCCTTTACAGCCATTTTCTAGGAAGGTTTGGCCACTGTTTCACTGCTGAATTTGACCTAGATGCACCCATGGTATATATAGCTGTCTTCACTGGTTCTGGTTTTGCTATGTATTTTCCAATATGTGTTTTCTCATTGTGATGGCTGGATGCCTCTCACAGGAACCCCAGGTAGCAGAAAACCCTGTCTTATACAAAGCTCAGATGGAAAAAAATCCAAGTTAGTTTCTAAACACTTTAAAATAACACTTCCTAATGCTTCCTATGGGTGATGTTGACATATTTACAATGTTGATTTAAAGGGTAGAAGGAATATAGTTCTTCCTGACACCACAAATGTAGTCACTGGCCCACCCTGTCACTGGAGCCATACAATGAAATGGCTGCCAGCAGATCTTGATGCCCGGTACATAAAGTCAGCAAACAGACAGATGGTCAAGAAAACCTTTGAAGGTTCCCTTGCTTTTTGCCTCTCTACAGTGGAGTTACAGACAAACACTAATACTGCAGTTCCTGAGATGTATGGTCCAACATGGTCCAACAAAGTTCTTGAACTTTTTGTGAACCATTATAGCCCAAGTTTGCTGTATCAAAGTGCATACTAAAGATCTCCTTCATTTCTTTACCCCATCCTTCATTCATAGTTTTTTGATGGAACTAATCTAACTGTAAAGATTTGTCAGACTTCAGAAGTTCTAATTTCTCAATCTGGTCTGACATGATCCTGATTTTCTTCAATATTTTGTCTTCTACCCCTGGGAAATTTATATCTGTTCCTGGCATTTGTCTCCCATCTTCCTTTGTGAACACAGAGGAGGAAAATTAATTTAATTTCTTTCTGTATCTCTCTCTTTCTCTGTCTCTCTCCTTTTTTCTTTTTATTTTTTTTTCCTTTCCACAGTGAAGTCTTCTTCTGTCAATAAATTACTCCTGCCAAGTCTGGAGGCCAAACATCTGTTCTTTCCACCCGTATGTTTCTTACATTTTGTTGTTGTTGTTTGCTTGTTTGTTAGTTGGTTGGTTTTGGCGAGATTTTGCTTTTTGTTTGTTTGTTGTTATTTGTGGGGGGTTGGTGTTTTTTTGTTTGGTTGGGTTTTTTTCAAGTCTTAATAATCTTTATCTATTTTGTATTCTTCAGGTTTTGTTTTCTTATTATGGTTTATTTCTTCTATTCAGTCCTTTCCATAGTCCACTTTGGACTTGATTTTTAAAATTTTTGTCTTTTTAAAATAATCTGTCTTCACCTCTGATTAGTTTTTCATTTCCTTGTTCTTTATGAGGTGTTGGCAACTCAATACTGTAAGTGGCATTTTCCTCTTTTCTCTCCCTTCTCTCATTCCTAGCCTGTGCTGAACCACAGCCCAGAATGATGTCAGGAGAGCATTTAGATACCTTTCCAAGATTTGATACTGACTGCTGTGCTCATTAGAGGTCTTACAATATATTTTGCAAGAACGGGCGCATTAACCGTTGCATTCTGGACCAATTCCAAATGGAATGATTACTTTCTGCCTGCCCAGACTTCCCATACAGTTTTGATGGGATAGATTAATCTCTACTTGAACTGTAGCATTGCATTACTATCAGTATGTACCACTTTCCACACCAAAGGTGACTGGATGGAGGCTATTTTTCTGTTATAGGAGGTTCTTTTCTAATTTCACAGTGAAAATATGTTTGGAAGGAAGTACTGATTTTCTTTATTATTCCATTTTTTAATTCCAGTGATATGTATACAGAATTCTTGCATAATCAGTGTTCAAACTCAAGGCAGTTCTTCTTTCCTCCTCTTTCTTCTCCATCCCCAAATAGAATATATCACTTAACAGTGACATGGACCATCCCTGTTTTCTGCTCTTTACACTCCTATTAGCAGTTCAGTTGATGTACAAGTGAAACTGTTTAGATCCACCACTGCAAAAGCAGCTTCAGATAGCACTTCTTGCAGTGGTCTCCAGTTACATGTTTTTAAAAGGAACTGCAGTCTTCATAGAAGGCTTTCAACTCAAAAGATGCATCCCATGACTTAATGTATAGGAAGTGCTTGCAGAGATGAGGGAGGAGTAGGAGAAGAAAGCACACTGAGGTGTAAAGCTTATGTTGTCAGTCCATAGAGTATAATTGAAAGCAGCAAGCTGTTTTCTCAGAATAGGTGTTGAGAGAGGCTCTCTGAGTGACAAGACTCAGAGAGAAAACATTTCTAGGAGTCCTGAAAGCATTCCTTAAGGTCAAGAGTGAACTCATAAGATAGTTTATTTAGGTTCAACTCCCATGACTGGTTTGTGACCTTTCTGCTCTTCTTTATTGTTCTAAAATAAATGGACAAAACTTCCTTTCTGAGTTCCGATTGTTACTAAGAGCCACATTCTGTCTACATGGTTTTCACTATGAACTGACTGGAGGGCAACTTGTGACTCACCCCAGATGAAGAAGTTTTCTATTACGAAGTCCTTGACTTCCTTTTCACTTGCTTCCACAGTGTAGCATTTTGACTTTTGAGTTGTTCAAAAAGATCAAACTTCTTCGCGTACTATTTCCCCCTTTCCTTTTTTCCTTTTGGTAACCTTGCTGAACTCATGACCTGCTTTACTTGTCTGCCCCAGCATTATCTAAAGCAAACAAGTGATCATGCAAGACCCTTGCCTGATCGCTGTCCACAAACTTTCATTTTTCACCTGTTTTTCCTCCCATTCCCTACAACCGTTTATTAGCTATTTCTCTATTTTGCACCTGCTCATCTGTCTTGCTACTTTATCCCCTTCTGCTGTTGTGTGCATAACACTACTTTCATAGATATATCTTTGGACTCTCCTCCCTGCCAGCCTGAACTCAGCACTATAGTTGTTTCTGTTCCTCACTGTATGTAGCTTTCAGAGAGTCCTTTCAGCCTTCTACCTGTACTGACTTTGTGTTGTCCTCCCATGCCTAAACTTTCTCTCTCCCTCTCCTCTCTCCTCCCTTTCTCCCTTTCCTCCCTATCTCCCTCCCTTCATTCCTTCCTCCCTTCTTTCCTCCTTTCCCCCTTCCTTCTTTCATCCCTTCTCTCTAAGCCTTGAAAACAACAATTAAAAGCAGCACCTAAATAGAATATGGAGTATATATTTGTATATTTGTACCAGGACTGAAGATCTGGTTTACGGTATCTTAATTTCTGTTTGGAGTCATTGTTTATATAATGCATGGTGTGATCAGATGTTTCTTTAATGCATTCACAATTGCTTGGCTTATTTTACATAGTGAAGTATCATGCCGTACTATATCTCATCACCTTTCAGTGAACATAACAGAATACCGGAAATTAAACATGACAGTTAAATGGCAAAAGACAAATACTTGTTTCCAAATCAAGAATAAGCTATCAACTTAATTAGCATCTCTTAGCACTTTCCAGGTTTTATTTACAAACATGCTGGGCCAAATTCTTTGCTCAGTTGTAATCATGCAAACATCTATTTTATATGTCTGAGAGTTAATTTTCTGATGTGTTAGCATTTCATTTTTGTAGCCAGTGTCAGCTATATTCCTTTCCAAGGTGCAATGGCAGAAGATGAAATGTGATTAAGATGGGGATGGAGGGAGAGGTGTACTGAAGACATCAGTGTAAGGTATGTGACCAGAAGCAATGAAAGAAGAAAATGTGGTTGAAAACACATTTGAGGCTGAAAGACTCAACCCAGTCTCATGAGTTAAAGGATTTATGAATGAAAAAGTGATATGTCTGAAGGGACTGGTATGAGGAAAGGAACTGCTCCATAAGCCTTTCTCATGCATCCAGCATTTATAGTGGCAGTGACTCCTGTGGCTGACCTTGACTGTGCTCTTATGCTCGTTTTGAAGAACAATGACCTCTAAGTCTATGCCCACCAGTTTCTCAAGTTCTCTTTTCAAAGAGGCCACAGTATTACAGGATAAATCTTCCTGGAAGGCAATAGGACATAGACTGTGGTGGTGTTGGGGTGTCTGAAAAAGTTAACCTGAAAATCTAGGCCATCATCTGGCCGTGGTGAGGTTGCATATGTGTGTGTGATAGTGGGTGTTGCTATTTATCTTCATCTACCAACATCTATGAGTCTTGTTGTGTCTTGTAGATTTCTTTTCTGAAACTTCAAACTGCCCTGCCCCTGAACAAACCAAAGCCTGGGAGACGGGCTGTTTTCCTACTGTTCTTTGTCAAATATACAATCTTTTGGGAAAAGGATGCAATAAACACACAGAAAACTTGAGGATGGGGTATTGGTACATGCTTCTTATGGTGAAATCTATGTATCTATAACAATTTAAAACCATAGTAAAAGGGTGTAAGAACTCCTTACACCATACTCCCTTACCCTACTTCTTATTTAAAGCACATGAAAAATACAGCCATTCTGGTTCATCTTTCAGAAGGGCTCTGTCGAAACAGGTGGCATTTTTAAACACATGCTTTCTATTATATACAATGTATTAATAAAGTATTGTGGTTTCAGTGTTTTGCTGGAAAGGGACTATTAAAAAAAAAAAGGGAAGGGTTCTGATGAAATGCAAAATTGCCACCTACACTACATTTTAAAATCTTCTAAGGAAATGTAAAAACACAGGCCTGCATCAGGAAGAGCAGTTAAACTGTAAGGCATGTAAAAATGCTTGCAGAAAGGTTTGATCTAAGCCATTATTGTAGTTCATTAAGGAAAATGAAATAATTACTTTTTAAAAACAAACAAGCAAACACAATACCAGCTGAATTACACATAGTATGTGTACTTATAATATTTTTTCAAGAAGAGAGAAAGGATTTAACTGGCAGTTGTTTTCTTTTAAAACGCTTCAGGTCTGTATTTATGATAGGTTAAAAATTCTCAGTGGCTATCTTGTTGTGTGACAGGAGTTTACAGCATTAGTTTCACCAGACAAGGACTGGTGGAGTAAAATTAGTCATGTATGTAAATTATAATCATGCTGAATAGTTGTATGTGCTCATTTAGGCATTTTAACAGTGTGTGATGTTATCCTCTCTGCAGGACTAATAAGCATTAGCCATAATGAGGTCAGTCAGTCAGTCAGGCATTATCATGGGATTTAATTGGGACACTGGTCTCTGCTGAAGTGAAAATTAATAACTTTTGTCAATGTTCTGGCGAAATGTTCTGTCTTATTAAACTATGAGGGTCAATTAGAAAGCATTATGTAATAAAGTCCCCAGCAGCAGAACTCAAATTGAGTTATACCACAGTCATTATTCCAGGACGATTGCATTTGAAAATGGAAAACCACCGTGCCATATGGAGGGCGCAGGTTATATTTACAAGCATTGCATGTTAAAGCTTCGGCAAGAAGGAAACAATTAAATGTAATACTGAAATAAATCAAAGCACTGAAAGTGCCATGTTGTGCCAGGTGCTTAATATAGCCAGCATACCCCTAGATGAGACTAGGCAAAATGGCACCTGTTTATAAGCCTTGTTTGGGTTCTGTCAGACAACATCCTCCCTCTGGATTGCTCCAATGATTCAAAGTCTGGGACACACCTGGAAGGCTCAGCCAGGCATGTTGACTCATATAAATAACAGTTTATTGTATGGCTATTAAGACCAGAGATTGTTTTTATTAAAGTGCAGTTATCATGATATAACAAATTAAGAACTTTTAAAGCATGTTTAATGGCCTCTGATATTCCCTGTTCGGTCATGTTTTACAGTACTTTGAATGGGGGAGTCACAAAACCTCTGTCAGTACTGGTGTCTGAAGACAATGCCGGCAAAGATGCAGAGACCAAGAAGGATTTTATAGGGACAGTGACAAGTTCAGATGCCTGTTTTACCTGTCCCTCAGAGAAAGGCACAAGCAGTCATTTTACTGTTTCTAAGGGTTCCCCCTTAACAAAAAAGGTAGTAGTATGTCATGCTAAGCACCTTTTTCTCCAGAATTTACATCCCAAATACAGCTGGAAATCAGTAGAATCATATAATAATAGAATTGTTAAGGTTGGAAAAGACCTCTGAGATCATTGCATCCAACTGATAACCTAACACTGCCATGTTCACTGCCAAACCATTTCTCCAAGCACCACATGCCTTTTGAACACTTGAAGATGGTGATTCCACCACTTCCCTGGGCAGCCTCTTCCAATGCCCAACCACCATTTCAGCGAAGATATTTAAACTAAACGTCCTCTAACACAAGTTGAGGCCTCAGAGTGTTTACATGCTGAAGGGCTGCTCATCTCTGCTCATCCACCCAAAGACTCCCTGTGAGTACATGCCAGAGCTGTGCCTCACTCGGGGTGGCAGTGGGCCTGTGTACTTCAGCTTCCTTCTGCAGGCCGAGGTTACTGCTGCCCCTACTGGAGAGCAAACTGCCAAGCAGAGGTGTCCCTCAGTGGCTCCCACCCAAATTTCTGCATGGCAAAGGCTACCTGCATGGTGCAGCCCCAAGGTTCAGCAGAGCTCTGCACTCAGCATCAGCTCCAACAACCCAGAGGGCTAGTGGTCTTCTCCTCTCCTACCAAACCAAAGCGAGCTAGAGTCTCCCAGGACATGTCTTCCAGGAGTTGACGGACCTTGTGCGTGCTCTTGCACTGCAGGAAACCACAATTCTCTCTGAAGCGAGACATTGTGCTGGAGTGCCATCCTCAACCTGTCTTCCAATTATTATTCACACATGTTAGGATGATTTTCTAAAGTTTTTGGGTTTTGGCCTAACACAGCTCCCACAGATGGCGGCAGCAGATCTCGCTCTGGATTTTACAGAGCAATGAAAGAATTGCACAAGGGCTATGCATTTCTCAGAGCCCTAGTCCTGAGGGCGAGCTCTGATCCCAACTTCTGATGCTTCAGTAAGGGTTATACCATCCTCATTGGAAGGATGTTGGTTTTTTTCATCTGTAGCTTTACAGTCCCACAGGACTTTACTTGATTATTGCCAGCAGTGTGGGCTAAGTTAATTTTTACTGTGGGTTTTAAATAAGCTGAACCAAACTTCTGTTTCATTTAAAACTGCTCAATTAGGGTCAACTATGTGATTTCCAACTTAGCTGTAAACTGACAAGCAGAATCAGGCAAGATTTTCCCCTCACTCATTCCAGTTTGACAGCAGCGTGGCTTACAATGACTATTTTGGTGTTGCTTCTGATTTACACTGCTTGTTAGCAACCCATCTCTCATGGAGTAAGAACGTTTTGCTACTTAGATCAGAGCAACAGAGAATGTCAATATATTTTATAAGCTTTTATGAATGAGCCTCAGTGCTAGCCTCAGGAGGTCCCCAGCGGTGGATAAAGGTCATCAGCTAGACAGTTAAGAAGCATCTATTAACTTTGGACACTATTTTTTCATTGCCCAACTTCATACCCTACAGTTTGGAAAGAATCAGGTATCTCTTCACCTCTCCTCCTGATGATGATTGAGGCTGCTGAAAACAACTCTGTCAGAGCCCAGTGTGTTGGTGAATGCCCTTGACAGCCAGGGTGTTTCCAGCCAGGGAGTTGCTCTGGCAGGACTGGTCTTGGTACTCAGAGCTGGTCATATGCAGTTCTGTGCCTGAACCACAAGACTGTGCTTTCTCCCCTTTATATACTGCAGAATAGCCTGTCAGCTTTTCTCTCTCTCCAGCCCTGTGTAAGTCACCTTATCTCTTATTTTCTTTCCTGGACAGGAATAACATATATAGAAGGTCTCTGTTTCTGGCAGGCATGGCTGTGTGTTGTATGTTAGACTCATATCTACACATATGCACATATGAATATGTATACCTATGTATACATATATAGACATATATACACACACACACACACACACACATATGTATCTCTACACACGCAGATACATATGCCCTCATGCACTTGTGGAACAGCACCCAGATGCAGTGGTTCCAGTTCAACATTTGAAAGAAATTAGTGAATATGATTTTAAGCATTTTCAACATAGGAAATATTTTAAACACGACAGCTTTGCTAATTATTTTCAAATGGTGAATGTCAACATTTTCAAGGTATCACTGCATAGGCTAGGCTGCATGATGTAGATGCTCTCAGCCTCAATACAGATAAATGCACATTCATGCATAGGCAAACAGACATACACCTGACCTCACCTCCCCACTGATGAATCAACAGACATTTCCCAAGGAGGGTCCTTTATGCTTTTCAAGTGCCCAGCACACCAGAACTTTTAGCTTCCCCTTGTGTTTTCCCCAGGGTTTTTTGGTGTTTTTCTCATTTCTGCAAGACGAATATCAGGCACTTTTGTTGTTGTTGGAAAGAGTAAGTGGTTGGGGAAGTGTTAATTCTTCCTAGTCTTTTACACCTACAGTGTTTAGGAGACCCTAACACAAAACAGTCCCAGGTCTCGGTGCTGGGCTGCCTGCTTCAGTCTTTGGTAAAATGATAATAGTTTGGCAGAAGTGCCCTATGTTAACAAAGAAAAGTTTGATTAATCACCAGGAAGGAAGACTCGGGAGAAAGGGGAGTGGGAAAGATAGAGAGCAACAGACAGACATAAGATGAAGACTATTCTAAAAAGTCTAATCAGTTTTAAAACAGCTTTAAAAGGAATAAAAATTCTTAAATCTCTTTGATGATATTCAAAGAGCCTTATTTAATATATGAGAAAGTACATTCTAAATTCTTAACAGTGATAGTGTCGTAAGTCCTTTTTTCCACTAAACCATTCTAATTCCATAATTTAGAGAGTCTTGAAAAGTAGCAGGATCAAACTGCAGTGTAATTGGATACACTGTGCACTTCCAGGGTGAATTTGGGTCCCTGCTATGCACAAGAGATTTCTTTCTTTCTTCTAAGATCACATAGAGTTTATTCATTTGAAAGGAGAGATGCAGCAGCAAAGTAAGCTTTTTACAAGGTGGATGAGCTAAGTGTGCTGCGGGAAAACACTGGCCATTTGTTTGGCACTGATGGTTTCTTTGTGATTGGAGGGAACACTATCGACAGGGAATCAATGTGGGTTTACTAAAGAACACTGAGCAAACGGGGGTGGACAAGCAGTCAGACAGGAGTGGCAGCCTACTGCTCTTCCTTCAGAAATAAATAGGTCCAGCTATTTTAGTTCCTTCTTTCGACTTCCTCTTTTCTCCTTCTCACAACCGATGTACAGTGTCTTTCAGTTCAGTTATTAGCTCTGCTGATCTGAGCACTGCAATAACCAGAACTTTGGATGCGTTCTGTTTCTGAGAAGCCAGGGACAGTTGCAAGCCTGGGTTCCTATAGGGCTTTTAAAAACAGAAGGCAACAAAGAACAAGAGTGGGAGAAGAGAAACATCTGAACATCTGCTGGAAAATTCTAACTGGCTTGTTCAGCTGAGTTCAGCAAGAGCAACAGCAGAGGAGCAGAGGAGTTGGCAGGTTTTGCCACACTATAGATGGAAATCGCTGCAGATGATCTCAAGATATAAAAAAGAATGTTCTGGACAGTCCCTATACCTGCTTCCCTCCTCTAGAATATTTTTTCTTCCCAGCTGACAGCAACTTCAGTGTGTGCTGGTTAGCTGGGGGGAGGTATTAAAATAGCTAGAAGCAGGGCTGCGCATGTAAGCAAATACCTGTATGAATCAAAGATGCCCTATCATAATATACTACTTTCTTTAAAATTACTCTGTGGGTGAAAAGTAACAGAAACTACCAGTCTTTCCTTCAGGAGTACAAATATTCATCTCTCGAATAGATCTGTTTAGGGTCAGGGGAAAGAGAAGAGTTAATAACATTGCATCTTCTTTTCTCTAGACTCTGGGCAATACAAAAATACTAGCTTTTCATTCGTTAAGTGTTCCTCTCTCTCTCTCCTCTCTCTCTCATTCTCTCTGAATATGCATATGTGTTCATCTGTGTCTCAGGCACTAAGTATCCCTGTCACTACAATAGCAGAAGATTTCAGACATATATACCTAATTTTGAAGAGGAACTCTTAACTTACTCATTCATTGCATTCTCCCTGAACTTACATTATTCCTGGCAGAAATTTTCAAAGATAATCAGTCAGCAACCTCAGTCAGGGCTTTTCACTCTTTGCTCAGTGGTTCACAGTTATGTTGGCTTCATAGACTTTCACACTGCACCATCTCTGTTCCACAGCCTAGCCGGCAGGCTCTGGACAGCAGGACAGCTAGATCCAATAAATCTGAGACCTGTCTAGGTGCTTCATTTATCAAGAGGCCTAATTTACCCAGGCCCTTTAGACTAATTGCAGATTTGTAAAAAATGCTGATAATGTAGAACAGTGCATTGTGAATGTCCCTTGCCATATTTCCGCTAATGTGTTTCATCTGGAGTACATAAAGATACAGGGATGCTGATTTTAGACACAGCACTTTGGGGCTAATCCAGTTAAATGATTATCCCTAAAAATCTGCAGTGATGTCATTTTCCCTGTAGAACTCTGCCAGTTGCCTTGTTTGCTTTATTGTGAGAAATACATGATCCCAGGCTTTAGAAGGTCACTCTATATTCTTGTTCTAATGTACTGTAGCTCTCTTATCCCACTCTTCTGGCTACCCACTCTTCTTACATACAATAACTATGTTGACAGAAATCCTGGTTTGGAATCTTGGCTTTTGTGCGTACATTGATAAGGAAAAGGTATGATCCTTTTTTTGATAGATGAAGATATATGCAGGTACTGACTATGTTTTTCTTAACACACAATTTCTTCTTTTCATTCCCCTCATTTCTCAGTTTCCTTCAGAGACTACTATTCCACTGTGTTTTGGTCACTTTCATTACTAACACTGTTTATATTTGGCCCCCTCTTCTGCACTTTGCCCCAGGATTCATTGCCACAATCTTTTCTAAGCTTTTTATCTTCTTATCCATGATCCGTAATACCAAAACTCTGCTCCATGCGGTAAACTCAGCTTCTACGTTCTTTCTCAGATATCTTCTCCCTTTCCTTTTCTCCTATAATTCCTTTGTGCCTTCCTTTGTGCCCCAGGGAACTGTGTGGGACACACCCAGAACCTCTCTGTTGTGAGAAGAATCCAAATTTTGTTTCAAAATATCTGTAACTGATACAGTGTGTTCATTGAGGCAGGTGCCAACTGACCTGTTATGCAAAACACTAACAAGTAGCACTATGATAATCAATATCATTATTATTATTACTAATAAACACAATTTTAAAAAAGCGGCCATGCAGTCAACACTGATACCTGGGAGCAGCTGTTAGGCAGTTCCAAGTGTGTTTCACTGCTCCATTGACATGTTAATGCTAATTTTTACTATGTAGATTTTGAGGCGATTCCAGGATCTAGACATCAGGAGATCCTTATTTTTCAGTAAGTGGCTCCGCAGGGCTGTGATAAGGCAGCCTCAGGAATTTGACACTGTAAATATTACAAAGCTTTGAACAAAACCCTTAAGATTATTTGTTTATCTGGCACCAGCTCCTTCTTAAGCCTTCCATGCAGAGATAGAGGAGAGCAATAGGGATGTCTTCTCAGATGTCCCACCAAGGCTGCATGTGACCTATCAGTGTTCAGCAAGCAGATGGCAACCCAACCCCACTGCTATGGTATTAACAAGGAGCCTGCTTTAAAGATTTTTTCTTATTCTTTCTGATGCCCCTCAAGTATAGCCCCAGAGTTTAACAAAATTAGTATATGGTGAGTTAATCCTGTTCAAACAAGGCAGGTAATTTTGCAGGGTGAAACACAGAGGAACCTTATAGCCCAAATAATATAAGAGGCTGTTTGCTCTCAGGAGGGGAAGCTCCCTAACATTTGAAGACTGTCAGTTAAGGACCACTTGAGACTCTCTACAAAGATCCTACAAAGTTTTCCTCTTACTGTATCTCATCTACTGTTTTAAAGTATCCTTAAATATCCTTATGCTATCATGCTGTGGAATGGAATAAACCAGCAGAATTCTTAACTAGGAACAGTGAGAAACAAAGTTAGAGGCATTATTTACAGTCATGGTATTAAAAAACCCAAAGTATCCCTTTTTTTCCTAGCCAAAAGTTCAGCTTTGCCAAGCCCTGAAGTCATTAAGTTAATGCAACAAGATGCATCCTGTGTAGCATGACCCCAAGATGGGTGTCAGAGAATATGCACATGCACACAGTGGGAGCTTCACATTTCTCATTATAGGGATGAAGGGGAATTATTGGTGAAATTT
This sequence comes from Manacus vitellinus, assembly GCF_001715985.3. Classification (NCBI taxonomy): domain Eukaryota; kingdom Metazoa; phylum Chordata; class Aves; order Passeriformes; family Pipridae; genus Manacus; species Manacus vitellinus. The sequence continues at coordinate 36,596 of NW_021939324.1, read as the reverse complement.
CTTTTGCCCCTTTCCAAAAATTGTCCTTGTAGCTGTATAACCTGGATAATCTCCACTTCTAGGCTACTGCAAGCAACTTTTGGACTGTAGAAGAGATTCAGGGGAGAGATGGAAACTAATGAAAGTCTGGCTGACATTTTGATCACACTCATGCATTTATCAAGATTATCCCAAAGGCATATGTCACAGTGAGAGAGCAGTTTTTCCATATTAAAGATGGCATTAACCTTCTATCCTATCTTACTCCCTTTGCTATTCCCAAACTCTGTAAATATTTCAGATGTCTTCTGCCCCACTCTCCCACCACTCAGCTCTGTTAAAAATGGCAAGATGATGAAAAACTCAAATTTAACCCAGGTCTTTCTTTATCTCTAAGGTAATTAAGTCTCATTCCTTTTTTGTACCTTAGAGTAAAAGGTAGCTCATTGTTAAACATCCATTTCAAGTTGCTCTTCTGACTCCCAAAGGTGCAGAAGCATTCAAATAATCCTCCTACAAGCCTCTCAGAAGAATCTTGCGCCAGTCAGTGGTACATACTACTTTTCATGCTGCTGTGCCGTTCACAGATGTATCATGGACAAAATAAAAATAAATAAATAAATGAGTTTCTCTCTTTTGAGGAAAGGTTGGGACTTCAGAGAAAAAGCATATTTTTACAAGTCCGGGGTGTCAATCCAAACTAGTATCTGGGAAATGTTCTCTACTGTTCACTGTCACCCATCCTCCAATTATGGGAATGCTGCATTGAATGAAAACAGTAGTTATAAGAAGACTGTATTTTTGTACCAAAGTATTTCACCAGGGGATGAGAGAAGTCATTGGGCAACTGACTGAGAGTTTTGGTACTAAATGATGTAGTAGCTGCCATGGAAAGTCAATAGGAATTTCATCATAGCTCTCAACAGCAGCACATACATATCCCTAAGTCCTTATCTGGCAAATACTTTTATCTTTAACCTACTAAGAGAGGGAAATTCACCTTGACCAAGGATTTTGACACATTATACTGTCTTACATGAACTTTCTCAATCAGCATCCACTTCCTGGACCAGTGTCATATAAGGCCAAGTCAGGCATCTTTAAGACAAGTTTTGACCTAACCCAAGAACTAACTGTCACTTACTACATGACAACTATGGCACTCCTCAGAACAAAGACATAAGACTATTTTGTGTTCACAAAAGAATCAATAAACCAAGCATACTAAAACTGTGCCTTAGAATGATCCTGCTTAATAGTAAAATGAGTCCATATGTTAAGAAACTAGGTTAGTGAAAAGAAAAATTATTATTTGAAGCTTCAGAGGTAGTTTTCCTATGAACCTTTTAGGCTGTATATAAGTAGAAAAAAATCATAGAAGCAAGAAGACTTTTTTTTTTAATTGTTACATTTCTGGTGACTTACTGAGAAGATAGCCAGAAGCAATTTATAAGTACAGTAATGCCGGTTCCAGAGCACTCGTAGAGAAGTGCCACAGGTTGTACACAATACAAGGATAATTCAGTGCAATTGTTCCACCTTACTTATGTGAGTGAAATTCAGTATTAGCCTCTTAGTTTCAGTGACATGACATTTTACACTAATTGAGGATCTGGCCTAAATTAGTGGTAGATTTCAGTGGTAGATTTCAATTTTTTTTTTTCTAGTATTAAAGTGAAGAAGTCGAATAATAAAATGCATGTTATCATTTTACACCATTTTTATAAGGTGTAAAATGATAACTTGGATAAAACTTTATTTTTTCCTTGTACCTATTTCTACTCTCCAGAGCCTTAAAATTCCATCTGTCCTTAAGAAACAGGCAACCTTACACATGTAGGAGTTTTCAGCTTTAGTGGAAGGATCCCTGCAAAATCAGTGAATCAAGTTCTGCTCATTCTTGCACTCATATGAGTTTTAAGCAATTTCAGAGATGGGGTTGGTTGAAGTTATTATACTGTTAGTGAGAGTTTCATACCTTATGGAGATTTTATATTAATATAAGATTATTGCCTTGCCTGTGGATCGTTGTGGCCAAAAGAAGTAAAATACTTCTACTCAAGTGTTTGCTGACATCATTCATTTACTTTTCATTGTAAGACATCATGTGAAGCTACAGGAAAATATTTGGAAATGTGTTTTTCTTTCAGAACTCAGAAAATGGAATTGCCTTTTCGGACTGGTCATTGAAGATGAATCCCCTAATTATAAACATAAATAATACATGGGAAGATTGACTTCCAGACAAAAGAGATGGATGGGAAAGCTCCAGAGGCTGAAACTCAGGAGAGCAAGAAATTGTATCCACACCTCTTGGGGAGGTTACAAAAGACACTTAATCTGAGGGTGCATCCTGCATAGCTTCTGGTTAGTGGAACTGACCAGAGAAGAAAAGGAAAGGACCTTTTTTTTTAGAGGGCTGCAGTGTGTGTTTTGGCAATTCTTACTTTCTCTCTTCTTACTGAGAAGACACTCTGTTGCCTGTCTCCCTGAGTACTGTAGTTAATCAGTGTCAACCCAGTGTGGTCGTTCCCATGCAGACATTGGTTCAGCCTGAGACCAGTTCAAGTGGGGAAGTCTTGAGAGAGACTTGTGTCACTTTTGAGGGTACAGGGACCATGTGAGCTGCAAGACTTGGCCTTCCTGAATCCAGACTGCAAGGGGGAGCGCAACTGCTGGAATATGAGGGCAGAGAGCATAAAACACTGCCAAAAGTTCTATGGAAGAGTTTCCTATCATTCACACCACTATGCTGTTGCTGTGTTGAGGTTTTGGTACCTTCTAAAAACCTAAAAGTTAATTGGTTCTGTGCATAGCTCTGGAATTTGCAATGGTCAAATATTGCCCATTAGAATACACAACGTAATTTTTTACTGATTCAAAACATTTCTGGAAGAGGGTTCAAGATACCACATTGTGGCTGTACAGGAGGTGTAACACTGTTTAAATAAGTTTAGTGACTGCTTACAACATCTGGCTAAAGGATTACAGCTAAATATGTACAGAGGTGGGGAAAAAACTTTTGTCCTGATTTAGTGACTTTGTTTTTGTCCTTATTTAAAGGAACAAAACAAGTATACTGAAACAATCAGATTTAATTCCATCCTTACTCTTTCATTTTTACAACTGGATTTACTATTGATATGTCTTTTGAGGCTTCAAAAGGGAACACTGCATTTTGAACATACATGTCATTTTTATTCAATGAAGGTAGCTGATGGCATTTTACCTGTTGAACTAGTAAGTTTCAGTTAGCTAAAGGCCCTACTATCATGTTTTGTCCTCACCAGGAAACTACATGGAAAACCAAATATTTTATTAAGGACAGATACAGACTCAGCTAACAGTTCCTGAAAGATTTTCTCTACCACAACCCTTCTGTTGCAACAGCCCTTCATCCTCAAGGGCGCTGGGGCGTCTGCCTCAAAGGTTCTTAAACACATAATGAAGTCTCTTTGGCTTCAGCTGGAGGAGTCTCAAAATCTACCACCAAGAGGACAATAATGCCTTAGGCTTTGGAGCCAGTCTTTCAGTCTTTGCTTATGTGTGTCACTCTGATAAAGTTCCATGGGGCAGCTCACATGAGTGTCTGAACAGCTCACTTTATGTTGCTTTTCAGTGCTTGTGTGCTTTGATAATCAATGTGTATAAGTCACCACATAGCATTTTTATTTTTATTTTCATAAAATACTTCAATTTAATTACACTGATATGAAATACGCCTCTGGCCCCATACAGCTGTTTCCAAAAAGCCTAATAACAAACAGATCACAGGGCAGAAGAGTGCATATTCTTACAGTCACTTCTAAGTCTAACTACTTTTCAGAGTTCTTATTACAAGAAAAGCCATGCTGCTGATGTTGCTTTAACTGTGATGTTAAAATGAAAAATCACAGTTGCATCCCAGGGGGATTCAGGAACACTGACTTTGTTGCTCATTTGAAAAGGGATAATGTTCTCTATTTCTATCATGTGGGTATCAGTTCCAACTTGGAAACCAGCCTTCTCTCATAATTCAAGCTGAGGCTATACTGATGCAAACCTTCTCAGATATTATAAGCTAGCATGAGCTCAAAAAAAGAATTCACTGCTCAAGGCCAAATAGCTTCAAAGCTAACAATCCTCCAGAGTCAGTGTGAAAGTGTTGAAACTGTCAATGTCAACTTACACCATGCATAGTGAGTGTAAAACTTCAATAATGACATCATGGAGAAAAGGACAAAGGGCAGGCACTACACAGAAAAGTGCCAGTGCTCTTCAAATCTTTGAAACCTTCAAGGATTTATGTGGACTAACACTTTTACACATAGTCATTGGGGTCTTAGGCTATACTGATTAAGGATTTAGCTTATTCAAAGACTCTCACTGATAGCAAGGATGACAAGGTTTCAGCAGTTATATTGGATTCCATTAGCTTTCACTTAAAAAAACCCATATCCCAAAACCCTCAGAATCCTAGTCTTTTTTTCTGCCTATCATTTTCTTTCTTTGTGTCAACCTTTATTTTCTTAACACACACACACGCATGTGTGCATGCACACACATGCACATTAATATATATTAATGCCTGGGTTTGATTCACAAACAGGTTTTACAGCACTTGTGCTCTCAGTTCCCAGAATGCAGATCCCATAAGAATTGAGTCAATTCTTTGGGAATTCCCTGAAGCACCACATAACATGTTCACTCATTTCAGCTGCACTTAGGGCAACAGATACAATTTTAAAAGGGGAAAAACATATCAGAGAAGGAGAGATGGGTGTTCGAGTTTAAAAATAAATAAAAAATCAGCTAATCAAGAAAGGAATTAGAACATGAAACTCAGTGCGGTTTTGGTGTCTGGGGTAAGGACTTACCCCTAATGCTTTGAGTGCAAACTGCAGAAGTAAGTGTAATGGAGGACAGCGATGCTTCCTTTATATCTTGGTTTCCAACCTCAGAAGAATAGCAAAGAGAGGGAAGAAGTGAAGAAGTTTCCCCTCTCCTCCTCTCCCTCTTTTATTTGTGAGAACAGTAAAAGAATAATCCATGTTTTGCTGTGCACTGTGGAGAAATGCAATAATGGTTTATGTCCCACACTAAATATCTTCCTTGAAAACAGACAAAAATTATCATCTGTCATTTAATACATGGTAGAAACAAGACAAAGAAAGATTATTTAATTATTATTCAATAATTTAATTACCCTGCTATTATTCTAGAACTTGTGACAAGGTACTAGATGAAGCCCACCCAGCTCTTTTTCCAGTTATTCCCAACCTGAAGCCCAATGTTCATTCCTTTTTTTTAATTTGCATTCCTCATTTCTATTTTCCCCTGACTGCTGTAGATATCACCAGTTTCTTGTCAGTCACCTCATCTGCTCCAGCACATGTGGCACATTTCATTTGCTTGACACAGGTTTTTCTGTGGTGCCATTGTAGTCCATGCTGGTATACACATTACATGCATAAGAAGCTGGCAGATCTGACACAAGGCCTGTGGAAGACTTGTGACCTTCTAAACCTGCAGATGCAAATCAGACAGTGATACATAAGAATACCTGAAATGGCAAGAGAAGTATACTACATATATTTCAGCGTTATTTTCCTGAGCAGTTGTAGGAACTGTCGCACAATATTGCTTGCTGCATCAAAGGTCCTGATCCCACTCCAAAGGAGTGAGGAATGGATGACTGCTTCTGAAATACTGTAGCTCAGGGACCCCAGTGCACACTCTTAGACAATTATCTAGGATATTTTCTAGGATTATCTGCATTGTCATGGAAAGGGAGTGTGCTTATTCTATAGTCTGAGACATTGTAATTATACAGTTGATGATACAGCATCGAGAATTTTTAGAATCCATCAAAGGCAGCTAAGTTTACCCCATTATTACAGTGCAACTAACTTTCCATGTATCAATACCACTCATGCGAGTCAAAGAAGACCTTCCAGAAAAACAAACCAACTGAGAGTTATCCCTTTCTCACACTGAGAAATAGGAAGTCTAATGACACAATGGGACACAGTGGAAGTTACTGCAGTCTTCCCCAGCTCTGGGATGGAAAATAGTAAAGTTAGATCTGTGGGTTACTCAGCTCAAGCTAATAAGCTATACTTAGAGGCAGGGGTTGTTCTTCTAATATAGTTATCCTACTTTGAAGACCTCAGGCAACAACACACTGTGGGATAGAGCTGCAGATCCACAGTAGTACGAGGGTACTCTATATGATACCCTGGGCAGCAGCAGCCTGGAAGTACTCTATGTGGTTTACAGGTTCACCTGGGAATGGAACCAGTTCAGAGGCCCACTGGCCAACTTTAAATCTGTCTTTTCTAGGGAGAGATTCAGATCATGGGATTAATTCTGCAGTTTTTGGTCTGAGGGTTCCCTGACTCCTGTACACCAGCAATCCCATTTTGGCTTCTTGCAGAACTCACAAATTTGCCACTGAGATGTGCAGTCTCCTACTCCAGGTGCACCACAAGGCCATTGTCTTGAAGATCATGACTGTTGGGATTTAAACAATATTCTGAGGGTTTATTTTTCTTCTTTCTTATTGTTGCTAACTTAAACCAACTGTTTATTTTTCTTGCCACATTGGTCTCCTTAAGAAAGAAATTATCATGAAAGGAATGGAGGGTGAAGTGTTATCACAACTGTGGGAGTGGACAGGAACAAGGGGGAGGTGGGAATACTCTACCTCTTTAACAAGCTGCTCTCTTCTGTGCTAATGCACTTGTTTCTGCTGAAGGCACTGCACCACAATGCTGACTATTTAAACTTTTATGAGGAAGATTTCACATATTTTCTGTGAAGTGATCTCCTCAAACGTATTTCCTTTTGGGGTCGCTATAATGATTGTGTACACAGATACCCACAGAGCTGAGTTAGCTGCTACTGGACTGTTATTTCACCCACACTAACTTTACATCCACTTTAGGTCACTGACTTCCTTCGATCTATTCCCAACTTGTATAGTGAGATCAGAATGTGGCTGCTCTGGAGGAGGCTGCTTTTTTGTTTTTCGATAAGGCCTATATAGCATGAGAAACCTACATTAAAATTGGAACACTAGTCTTGCAAGTGAAAGTCATAAGAGTTTAGTTTCATTACAGATGAAGAATTTAGATGCTTGGGCTTGTTTTCCTGGGAGGAAATATTCTTCCATATTCTAGACAAAGTTCTTACTGTGTGGTGGTTTTGAGCCTACTTTGGTGGACTCTTCCTTTCTAGAGATGTATGTATGTCACGCATACAGTTCTGCTAAGGACTTGCTGAAATCCTCTGCTATAGCTCTGCAAAGAGCAAAATTTTCCTCAGGGCAGAGAGCAAGCACAATGTGGGACTGCATGTAAATACCACTGGAGGAATAAATACTTCTTAGTGACTTGCAAATCTGTGCCCACTTTCCCAAAAAACATATCAAGCACATTGTTCTCTGCCTAGGTAGTATTACCTAATTCCATCCAGCTGGGAGAAGAGGAGACCAGACAAAAAAAGCCAAACAGGACATCTGCTTCACTGATAATACCTGACCATTAATCCACTAAAACAGCTCAGTCACATTGCCCTGGCTAATGATTTGTTCTGATGCAAAGTTTTAAAATGAATGCTGCTCAATATTAATCTTCTGCCTGATTGTCTCCAGTTGTCTGCAGTTGTCCCAGTATTTGGTGTATAATCAACCCAAATTTTGAAGGGGATCTTTCACTGGCAGTGCCATCCCCTCTTCTTACCATAGCACAAGTGTGACTGCAAGAAATATACTTCATATGTGGTGAGCGCAGGGTGGTTTGACATCTAACCTCTGAAGAGCAGCATGAAAGTCAAAAATCAGCTCAAGGAATTAATTTCTGAGAGGGTAACGGCAGATAAGATATACTGTCTCCTTGTGGCCTCTCAGCAAATGAGGCGACCCATGCCACAGTAAGCAGCTGAGAGGGCAGTCACTTCTTTCCTCCAGTCCTACACCCAGTCCATGCTGATTTATTTTTCTGTGACTAATTCCCATCACTGCCTTATCCACCTGGCTGCATCTCTTGTTTCTTTTTCAGTGGCTATGAGCAATATCCTTTCTCACACCTCACAAAGACACACACATCTGGAAGCATTATCCCAGCTAGGGATGTTTGAGTGACAAAAGACTTTGCTAGGGTTTTAGAAAGGATAGACCACTGAAAGCAATCAGAGACCAAACAGACCACAGACCAAACACATATGGCCTATCATTTAGGTCACTTCCTTGTCAGGGGAATGATGCTGAAGCACACCACCTGAGACTTGTCCCCACTGCCCTAATATGCTTCCTCCAAGAAAGGCTTACCAGTCTTCACAACAGCATGGCAATCTGGTACTCCCATCCAAGAGGCAAAATGAGGTCAATTAGGTAGTGTTTATGAAAAACAGACATGAAGGAGACTAAGATATGGTGTAAAATGTCAAAGAGGTAACGAAGAGCTGAGAGCAGCTGTACACTATTTCACACTCACCTGAGATTTCAAATCTTTGCAGTAGTTTTGCAAAGCAAAGCATTCTCCCCTCAGAACACACTAAGATACAGGACTATGTTCACAAGACCAGTCTTGTGACTCTAAGTAATCAAAGTCTTGCCTGTTGTGTAATGTCATCACTGAAAAGGCTGGTTGTACTAATAGGAAGTGATGGCTGATCCCATTTAGAGAAATATTTCTAAGAAGCAACAAGCGGTATAATATCAGGAGGACTTTTAGATTTCCACATCTCTTCTCCTGGGGGCACATATAGATAAAGAAGAAGTAGGCAAGAAAAGTTAATGTTTACTTTCTTTTTTGTGATCACTAATTATAGTGCTGCAAATGCAACTGCATTTGTCCTATAAATCACATAACCACTTAATAAAAGCAAGAAAGATGTGTAGAAACAAGGTAGGATGAAAGAGTGAAAAATTCTTTAGGCTAATTATAGGAACATTGTGTTTCCTCTTTAATATGCAGGCATTACAAAGCATGTACATGGTCAAAGTCTTTACTAAACTCTTATAGGATAAACTCAGAGTAACTCAGCTGAAGGAAAGGTTTCTTCAAATTTGTTCCCTTAGCTGAACTAAGTACACAGTTCTTATGAGTAGAAGATGATTAACATGCAGATCTTACCACATCGTTTACAGATGTTTTGCTGCAGGCCAAATCCTGCTTGATTTGCATAACTGTTTTTACAATTGTTAGCTTTGGCTTCTCTGTGATATGAATTATGTTAGAATGTCTGGTCCATAAGCTACCATGAAGGCCCAATAAGATATGTGCTATACCATATATGTTATCTCATAGACAACAAAGAGTAAAACAATGCAAAAAATTGAGTTGCCCACAGCCACAAGACAAATTATCATCTGTCAAAATCTGCCAGTTCCTAAAGATCATGTTTATACTATTCTTTTCTTGATCTCCCATTTCAAAGTCTAGCCCAACTGTGCACTAGTAGAAAAATCCTATGGTTTCTCCTTTCTTGAATGTCCATCACAACCCCCTGCTTGCTGATGGGAGAGCTTGTCTCTACAAGCTGTACTTAACTATTTTCTCCATGCAAATCATCATCAGCATGTGACCCACCCAGAAACATCTGCAGCATGCATATGATCTCAGAAACAGGAATTATTCCTACTGATCAGCCTTATTCAAGAGTTATCTTCACTGAGAGCAGTATCTTTGGTTACAGTTGTGTTCTGTGGGGTCTGAGCCAAAAAACAAATCTACCCTTGCCTGGATGATATGGGCTCAGTCCTGTGGTTGCAGTTATCATCTTTCTGAAGTTCTCTTCAGTGCAGTGTCTGCATCAAGTGGTATTTGGCCCTGATAAGAGAAACCGCTCTGTTTCCCCAAGCCTGGACTAATCCTCCATGGCCTACTACTTTGCTTTTCCTAACAAAACTTGTATACAGAATAAACAGTCAAAAAGGCTGCTGTACCTATTAACTATTCAAACTGAATGTGCTTCACCCCTTGCCCCAAAAGACATGCACACGTATAAGTCCTGAATGGAAGTAAATGCATTGCACAAGGAATTGCAATGGATATATAGTATTTCATACTGAATTGTCAAGATTGCCTTCTAAATCAGATACATCATCTATTGACTCCAGTGCTCTAAGTCACCCTTTGAAACAGATGGCTTCCCTTGTGAATTAGATGGGGAGATCATCTACTAAATCATCTCCAGATGCATATTGAATCCAATACAGTAACATCTCTACAAGCATCTCTACAAAACAACTAGACATAGAGGAGGCACTACCTATGGGTTATTGCTTTAAGGACTGGGCACAGACAATACTTGGGAAGGTTGGTGGCCTGCTTGTGTAGACAATGAGAAGCTAATTGAAAGCTGAGATAATTGTTCTGACAGGTACTATCTCATAAACCTACTTACAGGAGTTTTAAAGATAATCATCCCCTCCAGCTGCAGGGATGTGTGCCCATACTTCAGGGGTTCCCGTCCATGTCTAGTATATTAATTTAAATGGCCAAGCTGTGAACTGGATCAGGTGAGGCATCAGCACACCCTCTGTTTTGTCCATTTTGCTGACTCTGCAGTGAGACTAAGCCCAGCAGAGGGATGGCTCAGACAAATAGAGTGGTACCACAGTAAGCTGCTAGAACTTGATGTGCCAGGGAATGTCTGTCAGGACTCTATGGGTACAAAGAGCAAAAAAATTTTATTCAGAGAAGATATTTACATAACATACATCAAAAAAGAAACATAAAGATATGCTTTCCCCCCATGCAATGGAAATGATAGAGGCTCACCTGCTTCTTGTGCAGGCCACCTTCAGAGGCACCTGCTGATACAGTCTCATTCTCTTTTCTCTCTGAAAACCTTGTTGCACAAATGAGGGTTTTTTTCCCTCCCTCATGCCCTTCATGACAACAGTAGTCTCCATGTGCTGTAATTGGACTGACTGGCTGACTGATTCCTGTTCTCCCCTTGTGCAGTCCTGGAAACCTGGGAGAAAAAAGGTGGAACAACCAGCCACTCAAAAAAACCCCCAGACTATTTCAAAGGTTAAGGAGTAGAGCATGTAACTTCTGTCTGTTACAGATGACCGGGTATTGCAACTGGGATGTCTTGTTCTCAGTACTTCCTTACTATGATTGTCACAACGATGACAAAGGATGGGAAAGACAAGCCATTCTCAATAAGAACTTCTAAGGGGGATTTTTGTGAGGACACTTTTATTCTTTCCTTTTTTTTAAAGTATGACAATGCTTGAGAAAACAAGGGACAGTAAGTTTAGCTTTAAGGGTGTTAAAAGCTGTGAATGTTCAGAAAACACACTGTGCACGTGTACATGCACCCAAGTCAAGTAGTCCTTCTAGCATTACCCTGGGTTTTCCTCATAGTGGAAAGAGAATGCTCACTGCCTCACTGCCAGTAAGTCTGAATTGATAGTGGTGATCTTATTGGGTAAAAATGACCACTACAGACAATACACAGTTAGTCTTGCAGTTCAGCTTCTCTCCAGCTCAGCATACTTTTTTGATTTACTTTTCTTTCACCCTCTCCCAGAACATGAACTAATGAGCCACTAATTTTGGTCACCAGTACCAAAGCATTTCAGTATTCTTGTAACTCCATATATTTATATCCTTAGTGAGGGGTCCTCCTTTTTCTTTCCTCTCCTTTTTACTAACCCAGCCTGCACCAGGCCTTTATCTATTCTCCCTTTGAATTCCAGTCTTCTGAGTTTCTCCTCCATGGGTTCCTCAGCAAAAGGAAAACATCAAGAAACTCCTCTAAATTAGGAGGAGAACTTAGAACAGACTCAGCTTTCATTCATTTGAAGCAACGCTGCCACAGTGCTCTTGAGCATACATGTCTTCTGTGCTTCGCTATTTCAGACATAACTATGCGTCTTATCACACTACTGCAAGGGCTGGCCAGAGTTCCAGCACTTCAGATAACTTGAAGCATATAAGTACGGTCTTCTGCCCAAACTCATGCCAGTCAGTCACAATATTAACAACTCCTCCATGTAACTCTGATACATTTTATGATTGGTGCAACTTAAAGGAGGATGGAAAGGGAAATGAAGGATTCACTAAGAAGCTGCCTTCTTCATTTTGCCAGCCTGTAAAATGGGACTGTGGAGGTTCGTATTAGAGGGCCAGGAGCCAGGAGGTGTAATATTTTGATTTCTTCCCCCTGCTTAGAATCCCAGATAAGCAATAAAAATTATGCAATGATAATAAGGTCATTTTTAAAGGTTGCAAACATTTGCAAGCATGATAACTCATAAAAGTTTATATCTTTTGAGGTCTGAATTTGACTCAACTTCCATTTCAGTATCAAAGCACAGTTCATCTTGTGTTGTCCATTTTTACCTCGTGCCCTCGGAATATTTGCCTATCCTAGGGATACATTTTTTGCTAAAGAATAAATAAATTATTAATCTCCTGTGGTCACTGCTTCAACCCCTAAGATGTTGACAAGACTGAGAATCTTATGGGAGATGAAAGGTAGTCCCTATATTAAACAATGGGCTCAGCCGTCTCCAAGTCATGTGGTACAGCAGCTAAAGATGTTATGGAACAACCATGGTAGCTTACACCTTGATTATGTCAACATCTCACAGTTGCTGTAAGCTACCCTGGCAATATTGTTGAACTGCATTTTGTTTTCCCTCTTATTCCTTCTGGTTTTGCCTACTCATTTATACACTCTTAACATATGAGAAAAAATGAAAAATTTCTTTACAGTGCTTTTGCTGGCTCTGAAAAGTTGATCTTCCAGGACTGGTAACTGATTTATTGAATTTGGCCCTTATGGTAATTGTTTAAATGTTATAGAAGCTTTAACATGTCATCTGTTAAACTTATTGGTGATGCAGCTGTTCAACGTGCAGTGTAGGTAATATTTACATGATTTACTGGGTGTCGTACAGTTTCTGATTCAATAGTAATGTATTTGATTCAATAGGTGATGCATCTGATTCAACTGGGAGTCCATCTAATTCAAAGGTGATGCATTTGATTCACCAGCTGATGTACATGATTTAGAAGGTGATGGATCTAGCTTACTGAAAATGATTCCAATTCCCCCATGCAAGGTATTTACTTCAGTGTGTGATGAATGAGCTTCAGTAATAATACATGTTTCTCCAATAGCAAATGTATTGGCTTCAATTTATATCCCAAACTTCCTGAATCTGGAATGGAGTGACACCTTGCAGCCACCATTCAGGTGAGGATCACAAGCAGTATGAAACATTAGCCACTAAAATAACGGGAGCAAATTATGTGATAAAACCTTTGCTTCCCAGATGAAATATTTTCACCAGATGTGATATGGGGATACAAATGCCCTGTCACTGCTGTTATTGCTACCACAGTACACGACGAAAATCCCCAAATCCATTTACCTTTAGTGCCATTGCTGGGATTACATACTCAGTACTTATTTCCCCAGAGTTACGTGAGCTCTCCAATAGTGGCACCTGAACTAACAGCTCCACTTACGTAATTTTTGTGTGCGCTTTTATTTTGCTAGAGGTTGGCAAATATTTAGCCCTGGTGGAAATGTGGTAAAGGGTGTTGGGAAAGAGCAGTATTACATGGGGTAGGGCATATGGGGACTCAAGCCTGCATGACATACTGCAAACCACCATTCCTTCACTGTCATCGTATCCTGATGCAAACGTATGGAATTTTAGCTTTGCAAGCATCAGTCCAGTGTGTTTCAACCAGTTATTGCCTACACTAGAAACCTTTCTGAATAGGTCAGTCTCATTGCCCCGTCACCTTTGGGGTCCAGCTCTAAAAGTAGTGGAAGGATTGTTTCTTTTCTGGATGATGGTTGAGATACTTTGCACATAAATGTTACATTTTCAGCCACAAATATGGTAAGAACATTTACTTGCACTCCTACAAAAAAAGAAGCTCTTGTCAGACTTTTTAGAAGGTCTGGGCTTAGTCGTGAAAGAAGTTAACTTATAATCTTAGCTGATGTGCACCCATGCACACCTACAAACTTGAAACAGTTTTTCAGTGGGAAAGCCACTTCGTAGCTGGAAGCAACCCTTTTCCACTTTCCAACCCAACTTTGTGGCTGCTGCTTCCTTACAACCTTTCCCTACCCATATCCCCAGTGAGTGGGGATATGCCTGGGTGGCACTCCTTCTAGGTGGCAAAAACAGCATCTGCAGCCTATCCAATATATATGCTTCCATTTTGTTCTCCACTTGGGTGGGTTCCCAGGGCAAATGCCACACTCTTTGTGCCCTTGTTACACCTCTTTGAGGTATACTCATTTTCTTGTGTAGATGCAAGTTTTCTTACTGTACCCATGGCTGATATGTCTGCCTTTTAAAGTCTACCAGGCCACTAAATGACAGGGAATGGGTGTCATTCTTCTATACAAGGCAGAGTCCCCAAATGCTAAAAATAGTGTGTGCTAAATACTAAAATAGGAATCTAATCTTAAAATAAATAAATAAATAAAAATTCTTTCACAGCTCCAGGCTGTGTCTAGAGATGCACTGAAGTTGTTGCAGCAGTCTTAACTAGTCAGTTTTTTTCTATCCACTGAATTTTCAGGGTTGGGATTCATGCACCTCCATTTGGTATCATATGTTCAGACAGGATACAGTACACATTGGTTTCTGATCTAGGGGAGTAGGGCTGTTTTTTCTCCTTTTATTCCTCTCTACATACTTCTTTTCCTTGATTTCCTCTCTTCTCTCTAGTCATGGCAGTGACTGAAATGCAGACACAAACTGTATGAAGACTAACAAGAGCAACTGCCAGAACCTACACCTGAGACAGGGCAACCCTGAATGTTCACAGAGACTGGGGAATGAGATAATGGAAAGCAGTGCTGTGGAAAGGGATCTGGGCGCCCTGGTCGACAGCAAGTGGAATATGAGTCAGCAGCCAAGAGGGTCAAACGTGTCCTGGGGGGCATCAGGCACAGCATCTCCAGCCAGTTGAGGGAAGTGATCGTTTCACACTGCTCTGCACTGGTATGGCCTCAACTTGAATACTGTATGCAGTTTTGGACACTGCAATACAAGAAGGATATTAAGCTCTTAGAGAGTGTCCAAAGGAGGGCAATGAAGACGATGAAGTGTCTGAAGGGGAAGCCATATGAGGAGCGGCTGAGGTCTTTCAGTTTGTTCAGCCTGAAGGACACTGAGGGGAAGTCTCATAGTAGTTTATGATTCCTCCTGAGGGGAAGCAAAGGGGCAGGCATTGATCTCTCAGTGGTGACCAGTGACAGGACCTGAGGGAATAGCATGAAGCCATGTCAAGTGTGATTTAGTTTAGATATTAGGAAAAGCTTCTTCACCTAGGGAGTGGATGAACACTGGAACAGGCTCCCCAGGGAAGTGGTCGTGGCACCAAGCCTGACAGAGTTCAAGAAGCATTTCGACAATACTCTCAGGAACATGGTATGACTCTTGGGGTTGTCCTGTGCAGGATCAGGAACTGGTCTTGCTGGTCCTTGTGTATCCCTTACAACTCAGGCTATTTTATGATTTTATGATGCTACGAAATCTCTCTTTTCCATTATAATATATGCAGTAACATCCATCTGCTTCTCTTAATGCCCAATCAGTAAAATATGTATTCTGTGCTCAGAGAGTAAGTGTATTAACTGCTCTTCACTGTTTTAATGAAGAAAATGAGGAGTAATAATAAGTCTGGAAAATGAAATGGCTCAGAGTGATGGTGTCATTTCTTATGCAGAGTTCAAACTTTGGATAGTACTTTGAAAGACTATGGATCTGCAATTGCAAACACTGCGGTAATACTAGGTAAGAGCATCTCTTAAGTTGTTCCACTTGACGCAAAGTACACTGAGAGCCCTTGATAAGTTGAGTAGGCTTCACAGAAGGTAAGAAAAATTCAGTCTCGAGTGCCTGGCATTTTGAAATTACCTGGATGATCCGGAAAATTTAGAAGAACAAAAATGCAAATATTGCTTTAGTTAGTATCTGCATCTGTGTCTATATAGGCAGAACAAAACCCACTATTCAATTTTCACATAATCATGCACCTTCTCTCAGCTCTGCCCATGTCCTTTCCTCTCCAAAAGGATGAACATCCCATAGTTAAGGTTTGGGTGCTGTGAAAATCTCCATTAAAATGAAGGGAAAACCAGCAACAGTTCTTGTCTTGAATTTTTCTCCAAGTTGTTTTTTTGTTTTGTTCTGTTTTGCCTTCTTTTGATTTTGGTTTGGTTTGTTTTTTTTTTAATTCTTTTAGTTTTATTTTGTATCGAAGCATTTAGTGAGTAACTCTGAGACCAAAATAGGCTATATTGCAAGGAACATCCTGCCTGTCTGCTTCTTCACAGATTACAAGTGTTCAGGTGGGCTCAAAGGCCCAGGGTTCTGCAGTTAATGCAGTTAATGCCATTTTATTAACAGGTTTCCAAACACACTCTGTGCATTTTTTTCTTTTTCCTGTTTTTTTTTTTTTTTTTTTTTTTTGGTAACAACTGAAAGCTGGGAAGGAAACGGGAGAAAAAGTACATTTCCTTGGGGCCAGGAGTGACTAGATATACAGCTCATTGTTTTAGCTACTTTTTAAAAACTTCTCCCAGGGGCTGAAAAGCTGATCCCACCAGTGGGCAGACAAGCAAACGAATTTGTTGTAGGCTTGATATGCGCCTCCCAGAGTCTTTGCATCTTATAGGGCTTGGAAGTTGTGATGCATTCTCTCCCCTTGAAATAGAAGCGCCATAGGCACTGTCATTAGTTGAACGTGGCCATTTTTTACAATTTCAAACCCCGCCATGTTGCACAGAGGAACTGCAGCTGCTGCTTCTTGGGATACTGAGTAAAGCATACTCCTATGACGGTTCCCAGAGACCCATGCACAGCATAGTTTATTGAAACAGATGTGGTGAGGGAGGTATGCTTCATCGACAAAGCACATTTGTCTAAAAACAAGAAGAATAAAAACACAGTACTTACCATTGGTGCTTAATCTTAAATCCAGTGAAGTTTGGAATGGGGGAGATAAATGCTGTGCTTGCCATGGTGTAATACACAAACACATAAAACCCCCTTCTTCATTCCTGCTTGATTTTTGAGCACTTTTGCCACTTAAAAAAACCACAGAAAGCAGCCAAGCTGCTCCTATGAGCAAATTGAGAGGTAAAGCAGAGCATTAAAGTAATTGTGAATTAGCTAGAATGAACTACCTACGTCCTTTGCCACCATGTAGCGGAAGCACAGTGCAGAGCCCTCACTACAACATGCAGATATTGCCCAGACAGCTTCTTATTTTTGAAACCTGGATCAGACAACTACTTTCTTGGGTATCTCTGAGTCTTTCACTTAAAACTATGACAACTTTCACAAACATCAGAGGTTATAAGCTCTGTGAGGTATGGAGATTATTATCATCCCCATATAGGTGTGGAAACTGAGGACATCTGGCTTGGTAGTTATAATAACATCCAGAAGTAGAATCGGGGACTAAATTCTGCTTTCCCACACTTATTTGGGTCTTTAAAATCTATCATTCTACCATGAAGCGAAGGCAACTCCATGAGGTGTTAGTTAAGATCAATGAAGAGCAGCAGGTAACCCTTTCCTCTTTCATGTGGCACATTCTGGTTTGGGTACAAAGAACACTTTGCCTCTTGGAAACTCTCCCTCACACTTTTTCCTCTAAGGCAAGGAAGAAATTTCATCTTGGGAACAAGATGCTCTATGGACAGTGTTATTTTTGGATGTGTGTTTACCAAAGCTTCTTCTCCCCTGAGTTTGGCTATGGCTAATTGCTCCGTTAGTGCCAATAGGGCCTGGTTGTGTTAAATGCTGGACTAGAACAAGTGGGGAGGTGTAGTCTAAATCAACTTGAAACACCATGTTAGAACATGATCCTAAATTAAAGAGTAACAAAATTCTTATTTTCCTGGATTGCCTTTTTACTCAGGTCCCATGCCTGATAATATAAACCTCTGCACCTGCTCTGTGATTTATCATTACTGGGGCTTATTGGAAATTTTGTGCTTTCACTGTTTGAGTAAGAGGATTAGAATTTCTCAGGACTCAGTCTGATTACAGTAGCAGGACTTTGAGCAGATGTAAGTCAGAGCAGTATGAGACATCTCTCAGGTAAGAAGAGACTAGATGGATGGCTTCATCCACAAGAACTACAGGATTTTGTGGTGGTTGTCTTTCCCTACAGCTATCTTTACTTCCTTGGGGAGAGGGAGTAAGGATATCAATGTTTAAAAGGACTCAGTAGCCTGTTAGATTTAACACATAGCCCTATCTGGTACAACAAATGCACAACAACAGACCAAATGTTTATCTCTGCCAAGCAACCAGTTACAGATATTATAGTCATATCTGAACTAAATACATTTTCACTCTTCTGGTCATAACATTCCTGTAAAAACTATAATCTTCTTTAAACTTGCTGATCAATTTGAATGGCAAAATAGTATATTTTCAATAGGAAAATTATTAATAATGGTCTGGGTCTCAGGATAGCAAAGGGACCAAAAAACCAGCTCAACAAGCCAGCTGAGAATTTCCCTGGAGAATTTTCCCAGCTCTTGGCATAGCAGAAATCTCAGGGATATGACCAGGAGGCAGGGAGGAAAGGGGTATGCACTGTGGCATAATCCTTGGGGCTATTATTTGTTAAAACCACCCCAAAGTTGCCGTTAATTGTGCTGTGGGCTGAACTGGCTCCTAACCAGCTGCTGGGGTGTGAGAACTACAAATATGGCAGAGGTCCCTTTCTTTCCTCCACCTCCTAGCTGCAGAAAGCACAGTTTGGCCTGGATGCATGAGTGAGCCTTCTGGTTTATTCTTGCAGCACAGCTTCTGTGTTGTGTTCTGTTGTAGCTCATCCCTCGGACAACTACCAACCAAACAGGCCAAATATCTTTCCATAATAGACCTCTTGAAAAGTGAGTACACATACACATACACAGATACACAAATACACAAACACACACAAAATTCTAATGTTGGTGTCTACATATGCATTTTCCAGAGTGAAATGGAAACAAATAGTAGGATAAATAAGACAGTAAAATATTATATAATTGAGGTACTATTCTAGAGATGTGTTAATTAAGGATGGAAAAGAAAGTTATTTTACCATGCATTAAGAGACAAATCACTCCAGACTCAGTGTTTTCCCCACTCTTCTCCCGGCTAGGGTTTTATATCACCTTCTCCTACTACTTTTTGGAAAGTTATTTATTATAACAATTTTGAGAAATTAATTTTTTCACAGGCTCTACATTTTTCATGGTCCTGCTAAAAGAATAAATTTAGACCAATACTAGGATTTTGTATATATCTGTAAGATATTTTAAAAACCTTGTCTCTCTAGTAGGCAGTCTACTCGTCATCCTTTAACCTTTGAGGGACACGTAATTTAAAAACAATTCCACTTAACAGAAAGCCTTGCAGTGTGTTCTGCTGCATAATCAGATACCTGTCAACCAGAACTTCAGTCATGCCTTAGAATGATATGTCACAGTCAGAACATCCAGTTTCAACATCCACACAATTCGTGAGTCAGAAAAGAGTGATCCCCCAGTTTTCTAAGGTCCTCCCTATCCTGTAACAATTGTCATCTGGCCATGAAAAATCATCTGTATTTAGCAGTTATGCCTTAACTTAACCAAGGGTTGGAGACCAAAAAGTGGACCTTGGCATATGCAAACTTTGGGTACCAGACACTGTTATAGACAGTACTGAGCAGACTAGTCTGAAAATGAGTGTCATGGGTAATTACAACTAAGAACCATGCCAGAGATCCAAATTTCAAATTACCTGACTTAAGACAGATTAGTGCAAAATGATAGTAGAATCATAGAATTGTTTAGGTTTGAAAGACCTATAAAACAATTGAGTCCAACCATTAATCCAACACTGCCAAGTCCACCACTAAACCATAACCCTAAGTTCCACATCTCTGGGTCTTTTAATTACCTCCAAGGATGGTGACTCAACCACTTCACTGGGCAGCCTATACCAGTGTTCGGCAAAGAAATTTTTGGTAAAGAAATTTTTCCTAATATCCACTCTAAACCTCTCCTGGCACAACTTGAGGCTTTTTCCTCACCTCCTACTACTTGTTACTTGGGAGAAGAGATTGATCCCCACTTTGCTATGGCCTCCTTTCAGGTAGTTGTGGAGAGCGTTAAGGTCTCCTCTTACTTTCTGCCCTTAATTTTGTTTTGGTTTTTCTACATGATTTACTGAAAAAGATTTCCCTGTGAAGAAAATGAGAAAAATGCACAGGGGCTGTTTTGATTTGCTAAATTTTTCTGACCACTTCAGGAAATCCCACCTGAACACAGCCTGCCTAAGACAAAGCTGCCTGAAAGTTTGTCTACCACCTTCCTCCCCTTCTTACCTTCCCCCCAGCAAAGGCCCTGCTGTTTATGCTACACCCTAACACAGGGCTGGAGAAAGATTACGAAACAGGGAATCTATTCAGGAACAAACTTGCGTATTTTTTTTTCATTTTCCAGAGGTAAATAAAAAGTCAAGCCCATCTGACAATGGGAAATGGGATTTAAAGCAAAAAGAGAAGCCCATGTTTTGTCAAACATTCAAGGGGGGTTTTTTTCTGGTGAAAGGTTATCACAAGAGTTATAACCCCTTTTGTGGGATTACATCACCATTTGATCTAAACCCCCCAAAGTAAGATGACATCTGCTACTAAGCTGTGTTGTAAATGTCTTTAATTTTTATATTTCATTTGAAGGGAGTTGTTAAAGTGGGTTTACAGGGTGCTGGCTCTTTGAATAAAAGGCATCAGGACTGAAGCAAAGCTCTGCATGACACTTAATTTTCACTCTAATAAGCCCTCCTAAAACATTACAAGATTTTGGTTTTCCCCAAACTTGCTTTCCCTTCCTGCATGATTATTCGTTTTCCTTCTTTTCTTATTTTTTTCTCCCTCCTTTTTTTAAGGACACATTTAAGGAAAATGTTTTTATTTTTTGCCCAGATGACACCACTTCTCTTTTCACCCAAAGCCAGATGTTCTCTCTGTGAGCAGAAGAAATCTCTCTGAAGTCTTTTTTCAAAGCTATTGCTTTTATTTAGGTATTTTGTTGTTGTTGTTGTTGTTTGTTTGTTTGTTTGTTTGTTTTTAAACTGTTCTTCTGGACTCTCTGGGGCCTTAAGTTTGACTTTTGTCTGTGGGGGTGGGAAGGGATCCTCCAATACGTTTGTGCTCAAATTTTAAGGTCCCTTTGGATGTGTTCTCCAGTACATGAAAACGCTCTGTGCTGGCTGAGCATAACTAAGTTTGGGACCCTTCTTGATTGCTTGGAAGGGTTATTGTAGAGCAAACATGAAGTATCATCTTTCCCAGTCCCAAATGCTTTCATTGACTCTTTTTGCCCAGACAAGAAAGAAAATGTTGAGTCCAGACTTTTGGCATGGCAGCTCAGGCCTGAGAATACTTCCACACAGCCATCAAATCTGGCTGGTTTGTTTTTTATTTGAAAGTATTGTTTTATTCTGGAGAACAAAACAAATGATTACAGATTGTGGACCTTGGTCATTCAGCAGATAAATGCAAGAAAAGAAAAATCTGCCTTATTAAACAAAAGAAAAAGAAGGAATAATATCAATATTTACAATCAAACAGAACACAAAAAACCGAGCAGTCCATCTGCAATGTGATATTCATCTGAAGAATGATATTGTCAAAATGCAGGAAGATTCTGCAGCAGTTACAATGAAGTGGGTTTGCAAAGAATTCAAGTATGTAAGAACAGCATAGGTCATGTTCAACATGCAGACCTGGACCCAGAATTCGGTGTCGTAATTCAATCTGAAGCTCTTGGATTATGGGACACACAGAAACTACCACCTAGATGAGATGAGAAATATTTTGCTTTGTTTTAAACCAAGAAACAAGAACAAGGTTCCTAAAGGAATACCATTATTATTATTATTATTATTGCAACAGAAAGGTATTGAAATCAAGCACTCAAAAGTCAGTAAATGTCATAAAAACAGTTTTTTCCTGCAAGATTAATACAACCATATTGTGTATTTATTTTTGATTCTCAATTTCATTGTGAAATATATATTTTAATGGATTATATTTGTCATTAGTGCAATTTGTCATAAATACAATAGTAATCATCAGATTCATATCTAGCACTCATGCAGAGCTGCACATAATCACAATTCTCTACAAACATACTTGCCTTGTGCTCAGAGTTCAAGTGGTAATTCCTGAATAAAGAACAGAGAGATCAGACCTGCATAACACTCAGAACCATCTGTACTCCTAGGGCTGCAGAGTGCAGACAATCGCCTGACTTGCTACTCCAAAGTTCTTCTTGTCTGGACTATTTTCCTATGCTGGTGGATTTAAGCTTTCGTTAAAATCTGCAAGAATAGTTGAAGCCTAGTGCGTGCATGAGTCCCTAAAATTGCAGGGGCTTACTGCCCATTTCTCAGCAAATAGAGTCTGTAGAGATACAACATTAATTTTGTTACTAGCATAGATATAATCTACTTAGGATCATACTTTCATGCTGTCCTGTTAATATGTTTGGATATACACCCTTCCCCTGCTTCAGAAGACTTCTGAAAATTCACCTTTCTGTGAGGCATGCCAGGTGCTGGACTACTCCCCACTCTGTGGGTGTTCTTCCTTAAACTATTTTGTTTGTAATGAGTAGTGCCTTTAGGGTCTTATCTTGCATTCCTTGCACACCCAACGTTCACCAAAGTTGATGGAGATATATAAGGCAGGTCTTTAGATTGTGCTGAGATCTGCTGAGCTTTCTCCTAATTCTGCCTCCTGTGTGGGCTCTGCTGTTCCAAGTGAAGTGCAGCCTCTTTTCTTGAATTCAGAACCTTCTTTCCCCTCCTTTCCCTCCCTTTTTATTCAGGTTTTTTTTGGGTGGTATCTAAGTAAGGTGTTGCATGTGCTGCTATCATGGACACATCTGCTTCCTGAATACAGTAGGCACTGATGTTTGTTTCTCCAGCATGCTATCTAAGATACTGAAAACCTTTCATTTCTTTCACTTACCACCTTCTGAAAAAAATCACTGCTTCAATGTTTGAGATAGGCATAATATATTATAGTCTTAGTAATTTTTTATATCTATCCTTATTAAAAACAAACTTAGCAAAGTTAATTAGGGGTAATTAGCATTAAATAGCATTCAAGCTATTCATTATTTACTTAGCTTTGAACTGCAAACTGTAGGAATGCCATTTGTTCATTAAAATTCGCAATCTTTGCCCACTTTCCCTTTGATAGCACAGTAGTTAAAGAAAGTTGTGCTGCTGACTAACTATTCTCTCCACACTGTAGAGATGGCTGGAGGCCATTATTTCAGCATTAGAAACTAGTTAATATTGAATGCCATGAAGTTAAATTTGTGTTCATTTACTTATAATGTTGGAAATCAGATGTTCATTCTGTGCAAATTTCCCAGCACTACTCTCAGCCAAGCTTTGCAAACTCAGAAAAAAAAGTGCACTAAACAATATTGAGAAGGTGAGGAGGCTTGAAACATGGTAAAAAAGAGGAATTAAACAGACCTATCAAAAAGAAACCATTGCTACCCCTGCTCTGGATAAATCTTCTTTAATTTTCAGTCACCACCCTTGTTAGTTTCTTTTAACAGCATAAGGAAAAAATATCTGCTTTTTATTTGTAACCACTAATTTCTGAACAATTACACATCTGTAATTCCTCAGGACCTCTTGCTGTGTGCTGCTTAGAGATATTATAACTTGAAAAAAAGATGCAATGACCTTTGTCTTGACAACAGAGTACAAGGACCCATTTCTTAGTTACTCAATGGGGATTGTTTCTCAGGTACCTCTTCGCTAACTTGGCTATGCCTATCTAAGGTGCGGGAATGACCCCTCCACAACAAGAACCATATAGACTAGAAAAGTAACTTCTGCAGAGGGCTGCAAGGCTGGCCAGATAGTGCAATGATGTGTGGGTTGGGACAAATCGTCTAAAACAAGTTTAGGCAGTTAGTGCCTACTCAGGGATTGCTATTTGACAATGCCTTTGTCTGATTTTCCTCTTCCAATGCAACCTAAAAATGATGACATCTTCTAATACTCCCTCCCCCTTCCCTCCATCTCTTGAACTAATGAGCAAATAAGGAAAGAAAATTAAAGAATAAAAAATGTAAGCAGTGATAGGGTGAGATCAATAAACTGTGGATTGCTAGCACTGAGTAAGCCTGAGTAATCTTCTGTATACTGCATGTTGAGTTAACTTGCAAGAGAAATATATTCCCTCTTATTGTCCTGTGTCTCATTGCGGGAAAGGAAGCAGGGACTGCAAATTAAAATACCCTTGATTTAGGTTCTGAAAGGAGTACCCAGGAGTTCTTCCTCTATTGCCACATGCTAGAAATTGAGCTGTCTGCATCCTTACAATGTAACAAGAATATTTTATTATTGTTTTCAGCCTGTGACTTCTTTTGTGCTATTCCCCCCTGCCCCCAACAAAAAGGCCACCAAAGGTGCTCTTGTGAGTATCATCAGCACAGGATTCTGCTGTTTCAGATTCACTGCTACAGGGCAGAAGGTGAAAGGTGCCTGAATAGTAGCCCAAGTAATACTATACAGCATGCTGGCATAAGAGTGCTTAAGAATTCCTGAGCTGAAATGTACTGCACTGAGGATTATTCACTGGGTACATATGGGGCTAAAAGCAGCTCAGATAGAAGCAGACAACTAACTACAAAGAACCGTGTTTGTCAACATGTTTGCATCACATGAGTTTTACACAAATAATAAGTCTCTGAGTCACCAGTCCAGAGAACATACTGCTCCTAAAGATGGCTCCTTTTCTTCCACCATCAAAAATTTTACTTGGGCTAATGTTGATGAGTGTCAGTTTCCCCAAATCATGGAACAAGGGAGCAAGAATGGAGGTATCTTCAGTTCCAGGGGAACCTATAAGAAAAGTTAGAGCAAGAATGAGAAGAAAAATGCTTGGCAGGTTATGTATTTTATGTGCAGGCAATAAATTTATGTTGTTTATATAATTGCAGTGACAATGGAGCTAAGTTTGGGATGTACTGGGTTCACAGCAAATAAGGAAGTATAAGCAACTGAAGAAAACTCACAGGAATAGAATATTTAGTATATAAATAAACTTGAAGTTCTCACTCTAGCACATACCAAGCTAGAAATGTTGTCCTCTTCTGAAGTACAGGTATGACAGCGCAGAAAGTGAGAAATACCACAGACTTCAGGGAACCCATGTTTACAAACTCACTTGCAAGGATTGACAAACCAAGTTATTAAGTTGGGTTTTCCCATCTACAGCTGATGGAATTATAGACTGCACACTGTATATAGGGTACTGATAGTCAGTTGTGAAATAGGCTGTATAATTTTTCTGCTTTCTAAAAGGAGAAACTTAAGCTTAAAGAAAGGAAACTCATTCAAACTCTGCATGTTAAACCATTTTCAGCAAATGGTGTCTACTTACACTCTATTCTAAGCTCTCTCATGTCAAAAATTACCAGTTTGTCATAAAGGGGAACTGTAAAGGGCAGCAGAAGAAATTAAAGAAGCTGTGTGCTGAATTTACTTATGTTTGCATAAGGATAGGCTACTTTTTAATCTCTTGAGCTTCCAAAGGAAATACTCTGGAGGGTCAAAAGAGAATAATTTAATTACCTCAGAGATTCACAAGAAATTAGGCTTCAGTGATGCCTAGGATTAGTTAAATTAATAGGGAACATGCTTCAGTCAGATTGTTTGACAGTTACACAGTGAAATTACAGTGCCAGTGCATTTCCATTGGCTTCAGTATGGTCAAGATTTAGTTTGTGTTAGCTGTGAACCCAAGATGATTACTGGATGGGTTGATTTAGGCTACTGTTAGTCTCCTAAGAGAGGACAGCATGCTGAGGCCATTTACATCTGCCAATGTATATGTGGCTACAGCTTGAAAACAGTCAAATGGACACAATATAAAATGCTGAATATAGTAACACTTGAGTGAGGGTTGGGGTTCTTTTCTTTGATTTTTGGGGTTTTTAATTTGGTTTTGGTTTTAAGGTTTTGTTTGAGTTTTTTTGTTGTTGTGGGTTTGGGGTTTTTTTTGGGGGGAGGGGTTGTTAAATGCCTAAAACCAATATTTAATGTCTTGGGAAGTGTAATGTTCAAAAGGAAGACCATAGCAATACATGAAAAGAAAAGGCCATGTAAAAGCATGAAAAGACACAAATTCTGATCTCTGAGTACAGAACCAACGCAATGCCATGATACAAGTTTTCTCTGGATTTACACTAACATAATGTGATCTAAAGTGTAACCATTTGTATTATTATAAGGCTAAAACCAGACCACTTTGCTTTGATACTTCATTTTGGCTACGACTGCAAATGCATGTATCCAGAACCCATGCACGTACCCACAGACATGCACTCACATTCTCTTCAGTAGCTTTTCAGCCATGCCACAGAGCTGTGTGGTCTCTCTTGGATAAGCTGTGTTAAATTAAAATTAAACATCACCCAGCTTTGTGCTCAGCCTCCCCCTGTGAATGTTCTGCTGCGGGTATGCAGGGGGTTAATATCACAAATGTTCCACAGGAGGTTAGTGGGATTCAGTTTCAGCTAACATTTATTTTGCCAGCTCCTGTTCACTTTCATCTCTGCTTATGAACACTATTATCTTGTTTGTAATAATATATATAGATCACTGCAGCTGCGCTCTGCAAAATTCATCCATTTTTTGAACTTTGCAAAAAAAAAATTCTGCAAGTGTTTTATCACGTTACTGAGCCCAATGAATTCAGCCACTTTCCCAACCTGGTCTCTCATACAAACTGTAAGCAGGCATGGGTTTGCAAAACTTCCACTGAAAATGGACTATCGTGTTTCTGAAATAACTTACATCCAATGCAGATTTTTTACCTTTCGCTCCAGACTAATTGTGAGCTGTTGTTTATTAAAAAAATACTAAATTACTTCAGTTCCTCTGCTTTTTGTCCATTCCTATTGTTAATTTCCTGTTACAGGTATTACCTTTGACACATGTATGACATGTGCATCAGGTCAGCATACTGTGCCTGAACTGTTCTGTCACTTGCTTGGTAGATTGCCAGCAATAATATTGATATCTATACTCTTATATACTTTTCCTATCTCACAAACATTCAGCTTTCAGTCTTGGGATCAGTGCTGCTAATAATTGACGGACACTGGAAGGGCTATTAGTGTATTTGATATATTCTTTAGCAAACTTACAGGAGCGTGCTACGCAGCATATTTTTACATAAACATGATGTAACCCCAGCAATATTTGTACTTAAAAAACCAGTGAGCCTAAAGAAGGAAATGGGCCTTTTTAAAAAAACCTGTACAGTATAGATGCCATGAAAAGTAGAAAGAAGACTGTAAAGAGGCAGGACTAGACTCAAATTTACACCAAAATTTCCAGCAGAAAGGCCTCTTGTCATATGTTTTCTGTGTTCTGATCCTATGGCTTTTTCCTAGAAAGGCTCACAAAGCAAACTTTTGGCTTTAAGTTCTTAGTGTTTACCTACCTCACTATTACTATAGTACAGCTTACAACAGAAGCATTATGCCAGAAGTTGAATGATGTGATACAATAATTGACTTCCTTTCCAGTTTCCCAGTCTTATTCCTCCTCAAAAACGGAAATCATTGTATGACTAGGTCATAACTCTATTCTGCTTTTGTCGTTTTGAGACAGAAAAAGACAGACTAACTTTCAAAGCCTCCACCCTAGGTTTTCAAAAAGGTAGAGCATAAAAGGAAGAATAGAAAAGGAAACAAAAAGGAAATGAAATGGAGAATTAAGTAGTTTGGCCTTGTACTCAGCAGTCCTCAAGATCAAACTCAATCCTCTCCACAGAGCAGCTGGTATCAATGATCTTGCATCGTTCAAACAAGTTCCAGCATATAGTGAGCTGGGATCCTGCCTTCTACTGCACTCCTGTAGAGGCAGCCTCTCTGGCTGCCACTGAAGTGTGCCTTCCAGAAGCAGCTTTGCATTATTTTGACAAAGTAACATATCATCTGTCCTTGAGGCTTCAAAATAGATAGTAAAGGGAAGGAGAGAGTAACCTCTCTCAGGCCTCTTGCTGCTATCACTCTCCTTTTATATTTCATTTAGAGCACAATGTGAGCAAAGAAAGAATGTTAGACATGCACACTGTAATGAAAATCCATGACTTGACCATGCATTCATAATTATTTTATAAATAAATGGCTTCTGGAGAGGCACATTTGTCTCTTCCCACAGAGTGTATGTCTTTCATTAATGTATTACAGGCTGAATGAAGCCAGCCTGAGTGCTTTGCTTGCATCTTCCTCTTCCTCTCAATCATTGTCTATGGATAGGTTTTTGTGGTTCAGAGAGAGCTGCAAGCCCCACACATCTCTGCAGGACTGATGGCTCGTCGATAACATTAGCCAGCATTATGGGCCGCATTGGTGTAGAACAGAATCAATATGACCAAGCAAAGAGTCTAATCAGTTGACATGACCATCTTCAGCAGAGCTTACAGTACAAGAAATGAGTTTTTTTAAGGAATCAGCATCAGCAGTGGTTATTCACTTCACACCAAGAAGTCTTGATGAAGATTTATTACTTCTTGTTTTGTTAGCACTGCAGGTTAAGCTGGTAAGAGTGAAATAATCTTTCAGGTTAAAAGAATAATAAAGACTGGACTCTGCAAACAAGGTCCACATTTTTCCTAGGAAGGTCTAAAGAGTTGCTATAGAGCATTAATACTGCAACATGGAAGTGAAGCTGCCTCACTAGGAAATAAGATTAATATAGGGACCAGGATGCAGGGATTTATGCCCTTTGTCTGACTAGGTTGCATATGGTTTTCTCACCATCTCTTTTGTTTTTTACTGAAGGAGTAGATTCAGCTCTCACTTCTACTTGTGCAAATTGAAGTCACTTGACTGAAAATAAAGTTGTTCCAGGTTTCTATCAGCATAAGTGAAAGCAGACTTTGGCAGTCATGCCTATGGCAATGTACACATCTTAAAACAAGTTTCTCACTGGTGCATAGCTTTATCTATGTGGCAATTATGGAGCTGTTTTACAATCAACTCCCTTTCTCTTTCTGCTCACCCCTCTGCATGCAAATTCACCCATAACATGAGACCAACAGGGGCGCAGCTATCAGATATTTCACTTTTATGAACTCTGCTGATCATCTGTTCTCATTTGTCCAGTCATCTGAGGGAAACCCTGTTCAATCATGTGAAGGTAAAGCATTAGTGAAATCATTAGTGCAGCATGAGCAGATTAATAGGCCCATGCCTCACCCATTTTTTTGCAAGCAGCATCCCGCCTACATCAGAGATACTTCAGCAGTGTTATTTCCTAAACAGGTAAAAGAAACTAATTGCATTTTGGAGGCAAGTAGCTTGTTTGTTTATGGGAAAATGGGCATGTTGACTACTCCCATCCCACTTTGTTAGAATGAAATAGCTAGGAAATATTCATTAAAAAAATAAAAAATAATCTTGAAAGAGATTAAGTGCCTGTTCAAATTAACAACAGAATCAGAGGAAATTAAAGGACCCAATCCCACAGGGATCTTCACAAACTGGACATGAGGAGAGGAAGAGAAAGTTTGATTCAGGCTTTTCTGCCACTGCCACAAAAGACTTGATGCTTGCCAATCAGTCTGTGATACTTACACACCACAGTTTGGTGTGACAAACCTGCTTACCTCCTGGGCAGTGGCAGACTCTCACTCAATACAGTCACTGGCATCAGGCAGTCACCCTACCAAAGTTCTTCTCTTTTTATCCCTCTTAGGTACATACAGAGACACACACACTTCCTACTGATTTCATCAGAGGGGAGACACTGTTCTAAGTTCTTAATGTTAGAATAGTAACCATGGGTTTCAGTCAAAGTGGAGACCTACAGCAGCATGCACAGACCAGACAAGTTCTTCATCCGCAGGAGTGTCAAGTGCACATCAATATTGAGCTAGTTCCTCAGTGGCAGAATTCACCTCCAAGTTTCCAGTAATGTTGCCTGTCAAAAATGAGACCCAATCAAACAACCTACGAGGGAAAAATTAGTCCGGGATCTGTGTCTTTTGTGATTGTCTTTTTTGTTGCTGCATGAAGAAAACTAAGATTTTAAACATAAGCATGGTGGTGGTTTTGGTTTTTTTCATTTGTTTGTTTATTTGTTTGTTTTTTAATGGGAATTTTGCTGCAGAATATTAATACTGTAATATTAATTTAAAAGGTTTATTAAATTAAAAGAAAAACCAACAGTCCAGTTTTGCAAAGATTCCACCATTTATAGTGATTCCAGGGAATATTCTACTCTCAGAGCCCCAGGATCTTGGTATGTAACATCCTCATTTGTGTTAATGGAAATTTTACCCCCTTGAATTCACAAGGACTGAAAAGTTTCACCAGGCACACAGGTTCTGTATAAATAAGCAGCACACAGCAAACATATTCTTTTAAAAGGATTATCACTTTGACAGCTATTCAGTTGGGGTGGCTTTTTCTGTCCCCTGGAATTCCCAGCTTGCCCTCTTAACTACACAGAAGGTAAATCTGTATAATACTTCACAGCTGCCTTTACTGGGACCTAACACTAGGCTTACTGGTTGTGCTTTCCTGGTACAAAGCACCTCGTCAAATTTCCTGCTCTGGATGCAGTGAACGCAGCTGATGAGCTGTCTTATTAAAAGTTATGAGGAAAGGATGCTCACTCCATTACTTTCTGAACTACTGGATACACACATTGAAGCTGTTGAGCCAGTCAGTCCCTCAGAGCTCACTCCTTCACACAGAGGCTGCATGCTAACATTTAATAACACATTGCTCCTGTGGTGGTCAACATCAAATTTTAATTTTTTGTTTTGTTTTGTTTGTGATGGCATTTTTTGCAGAGCTAGAGTGAAGAGCAGCTGAGAGAGAGACCTCTGGGCCATAGGCAGGGCCAAGAGAGGGCTAAGCTGCTGTAGCACTGCTAGGTTGAAAAAAACAACCTTCCTTTTAAAGAAGATGATGCAACGATTGGTGCAGTTATGGTTCAGTGGGGACAGCTTCAGCAATGCCACGTGTTTGGGTTATACACCTATTACCTTCCCATCAGTAAAAGAATCAGCCATTTTTTCAGGCAGTTCAGTTAAAAGCTGCAAATAATTTTGTTTTTCCACCACCTTAATGAAGAAAAAGACATTTTGCAAGCAACACACTTTGGAAAACTACTGGCGCTTGGAGTGGAAGAGCACAGTTAAAAGATGCAGTGGAAATTGACAAATCTCTGTATGGGGAGCTGAAAATACATTACAATGCCAATTCAACTATAAATACAAAACCTTAAATTAAATAAATCTTGCACAATTATGGATTAAAATATGTTTGACTTTAATGACTTAGCATATACAAGCCTTAACTCTTGAAATTGTTGCTGGGACTGTGTGGCTTGCATAGGGATGCAATAGTAAACAAGTTGCCTGCTGCTACAATGTCATACACGAATGATGAGGGAAGGTGGACCAACATTTTGTTGGTTTTCTGGTTATTAGTTAGTACTCCTTTGTGGGCCCTGCTCTCTGTGCAAAACTGTGGCCTTACAGATTCAGTAACAGCAAGCAGTGTCAATAATGGACTCAATAATGAGTGGAAAAGAAACCCAACCTAATAACAACAAAACCTCTGGGGGAGCATTAGCAACAATTGCTGTCAGCCAATGTTGGGAAACTGCCAGTCTTCCCTGGTGGCAGCCTGTCAACCACAGGCTGCAGCAGGATCCTGGGCTGGGTGACCTGCCAGTTGGGAAACTTTGAAAGGGTAAGGCTTGGTGAATGGCAATGTGCTCCTACACCAGAGCTCAACAGAGCAGGATTTTGGTGGCCCAGGTCTTCCCAGAGAGCTGTGGAGTTCAGAGGGAGGTGGTGGCAGGACAGGAGGGCATCCCTTCCTGCTCTGTCTCCTGCTTGCCCCATGGCAGTGGGTTTTAGGGGTGAGTGCAGAGTGCTGTCCTCCACCGTTGGATGATAAGCAGGGACCAAAACACTTTCCATAGCTACCACTTTAGCTGCTGAGCCAGGATAGCCTCAGAAGCTACCTCATCTTCTTGAGAAAGGTGAGGACCCCCTTTCCAGACCAGCTGAATGACTCTGATGTGGCTGGCCTCAGATGTCCACTGTACTTAATTGATGGTGCCCAGAGCTCCCAGGGCTTTCCGGATCTGTAGGTGGCTGCTGAGTGAGTAGCTGCACTACACCACCTCTCAGATGGGGAGGGCTGAACCTTAACACAGGAAAAAAAACGGCTCAGGAAAATAATTTTTCTTGACACAGTCATGCAGGGTATGGTTTACATCAGGCAAGTAGCTCTGGGATAATTAACTTGAAGTCTGTTTTCCCCAAGGTGTGGGTCTTGTGCTGGAGAGCAGCACAGAGAGAAGTTGTTCCCCTCCCTGCAGTGATTCCCAGGGTCAATACCTCTTTTTCTTTGCCTATCCCTACTCACAGCTATCATCTTGGTGTTTCTTGCCTTTGGCTAAATTTGGTTGAAGTAGGCCTCTGCATTCACATTACTGGGGAGAAGAAGTGCAGTCAGAGGGCATAACATTCATTTCCTTAGGAAACTAGGCTAGAAATAGAACAGCAGTCTACTTTTTTAGGCCTTCCTGCTCTCTGTTTCTCCTACTTACTTTGAAAGTTATGGTAGCTTAAAGTAAAAAAAAAAAGAAAAAAAATCATTGCAAAGGTTTTATTGGGCTGTGGCCAGTTTAAGGAAACTTGAAACTTTGAAAACATGAAGTTTTCAGAATAGAATTTAGTGGATTTGTAGCAAAACTTGAAACACTGTCTAATCTTAATTACAAGACCGGCTCTAGGATAAAGAGTTCAGTTTCCTACTAGCTTCCAGGCATGTCAAACTTCCTTCACCAGGCTGGGTTGAACACACCCAAGCCAAAATGGAGCTCAGTGAGTGTAAAGTTATGTGAATGGATGCCAGAGGCTATGGGAACAGGACGGAAAATTTTACACAGCAACTGCAGTGTTTTACATATTGTAAAATAACATAGCAGCTAGAAAATAATTTTTTAAAATCCAAATGTCAAAGTTTGTCTTTTCTCAAGTCACAGAAGATATATCAGACAACCTGCATGTTTGACACTTCCCAGCCGCTTTCCCAAATTTTTGACAAAGGTATGTTACTATTATTCAACCTCAATGAGAGAATGAGAATATCTGAAGTATATTCCACCGTAAGATACCTCCTCCACTTAGGATAGGACTTATAGAGGAGTACAGTCTTTGTGGAGGTTCTTTGTCTTAGGTATTTTAATTCCAAAATTTCACAAAATTATGATGCTGCAAAATTCTTTATTTTGAAATGTACACATACACACAAATGAAAAAGGAAAATTGGAATTGCAGGACACAAAAAAGTGAAATTGTGAGAGTGCTCTGAATTTTCAATGTCAGTTGAATTTGAAAGACTGAAGCTAAAAGCTTGTAAGTGATAAAATAATTTCAAATCCCTTCATAATACACATGCCCAGGGCTCTGACAACCTCCACATTCAACTGCTTATAAGTTTTTCCTTCACACATTCCAATAATGTGAAGCCACTCATTGCAACATAGAGTATGTGACACACAATTATGGCAGCACTTCAGGTTTCTCTGTGAGTCCTGGCATATGGAAAAGAATTCAAACTCTGTTACAGTGTATCAAAATATATTGGACCAGTCAAATCAAATGCTCTAATCAAGAGATCTTAAGGTGATCTTAAAAGGTATGATTAAAAAAGGTAAAGATAAGAAGGAGAGGGAGCTGCTTAAAAATACCATCTTGGAAAGAAAGAAAAAAAGATTTCGTATAGCAAAGATACTTTTGTTGACCCAAGAAAGGGCTGATAAGAAGCAGAAATTACCCTCAGATATGGCAAAAGTGTAGATATTTCTTTAAGACATGAGAAAATAAGTTAGCAAGATGAATGCATTTACTGTGCACTATGTTACAGATGGGAATACCAAAGGACCTTAAACTTATCCTCGTAACAGTCTGGTTAGTTAGTTAAACACCACTAGGTATATATAGATGAAATAAGATGGAAAGGAAGTCCAGTCCCTGCTTTTGCAGATAACCATATTTAAATATCCTCATAAACTGGTTCAGTCTCTATCATCTAGGTAGTTCTCATTTTGGCCTCTTCTTCTGATACTGGAGGGCTGATTTAGAAGGTCTGTGCTTCAGCACTGTTTCCACTTTCCCTCAAAAATTATATATAAAATAAAAAACCCTGCTCCATTGTCATCTATTTTGCAGCACAGTCATGCCTCCCTTTCAGCTCTCATTTGCTTGGCTATGGAAAACAAGCTCTCTTAAGCTACCATCATAACAGTGTTTATTTCATTCTCTGCAAGCACACACAGTTTTCTTTGAATTTGTCTTTTTCATCCATGGGCAACAGAAATACATAGAGTGCTCTAACTGCATTTGGGGAAGTAGTGCTAGTGCTGTCCAGACTCCCATGGAAATGACTCATCTGATAAATCCTGGAATCACGTTTGATCTCGAAAGCCTCTGTACTTCATCAGAAAATATCTTTATGTTGCTGCTTGGTCTTACTTTATTTATCCAGTGAAAGAAGATTTTGCTATTTGCTTTAATTTTGCAAAGCTTGAATTAGTTTGACTTCTGGCAAGTTCCTAAGACTTCTAAAACATGCATTTTGGGCTTGACAATTTTGTAAATTCCTTTTAGGCTTTTTTTCTTTCTGCTAGCATTCCTTTTGACACATACTGGTAGGCAATATAACACTGCTACAGTGTTTAGGAATGGACCTAAAATGGGGATTTGGATCCCACATCAGTAGCACACTGCTCTTGAGGACCTGATATGAGAAAACAATCCTAAGAAGTGCAGGAAACTCCAAAAGGGGCATTTGATGACTTCCATGTGGCATAATGCTCAGGATGCTTAAGCTTCTCGGCAAGCCAGCATTTGGGACTAGTGCTCCACAGGGACACATTATTTGTTCAGTGGCCCTACATTCATAGGATATTTTGCTACACTCTGTGTTGGTTGTTGTGGGAGGATACGCAGTGTATTGCTGGGAGAATTGAAATCTAGCTGAAACACTGGAGCAACATAAAGGCTGTAATAGGATTTTCTTTTTTTTTTTGGCTAATGGCTGGAAGTTGCCACCTGAAAGAAGAGCTGTTCAGTGTACTGGGGTCCTATAGAGACCATAGCATACCACGCAGCACATAGCCGTGTTGGCTCTGCCACAACAGACAGGACTGTAAGCAGCAATGCTTATTTGGTCTGACTGTCATTTTGTGTTCTTCTTTACAGAAAGGTTTCAGCTAAAGGTCACAGGAGAGCCACTGTATATTTTTTCTTCAAATAAAATCAATTGAAGAACCTAGAACACAATAAGTTATGTTCAGGGCTATACTTCCATGTATTCCCATTGGAGACCTATCAATGTGAACTAGCACTGTTGGGAAATATCTCCAGCTACTCCAGTTAATCAATATCTGTTCATTATACTGTCTCTGATGAATACGGGTAATGATTGGATAAGCATGAGTCAGGTGACTTTAAAATAACTACACCTCACGTAAGATCAATAGAAGGTGGGGTTTTTTCCCTAGTATCATTTCAGGCAAACTAATGTACCTTTTATCCCTCTCTCTTCTTACCACCCCTTGCTCATTCTTGGTATATCAACATCACTGTAGTAGTGGCTTTATTAAATTAGTAGCACTTAATCTACTGTCATACTGTCAACTTGAAGGGCGTGAACAAGCAGACAGCAGGTTTCAAGTGGCCCAGTGTGCTTCAGCTGGCTCTCACCCAGGCAGTTAGCTCAGAGCTGTGCCAAAAGCAGCCTTTCTGGGTTCCTGCTAATATCTCTTCTCTGAGTACGAAAACCGTAAGCTGGAAAAAAATTCATTTAGGGGAATTCATGCCAATTATAGATGTGTTATGACAGATTAAAATATTATAATTATGCTTGGCTTCCATGCAGAACCACATTAACACATATATGACATTTAATAACACAGGAGGATAACCACATGCCTCAGCAAAGGTTGACTTTTACCCAAAGTTGCTCAATTTTACTCTCCCTTCCTCCATCTTTTTCCTGCCCACTGAACTTAAGATCTGCATGTTCCTGCAGTATTTTGGGGGGAAATAAAATGGAAAAGTAAAAAAAAAAGAAGAGGGGGGAAAGACAAAAAATAAAGGAAAGGAGAGAAAGAAAATGTAAGGGGAGAAGGAGAAGCATGGAAATGTGAAACATGAGAAGGGAAGGTTTTGGAAGGTTTGGGAAGGTATGGGAAGGGAAGGTTTGGGAAGGGAAGGGAAGGTTTGGGAAGGGAAGGGAAAGGGCGGGAAGAGAAGGGGAGGGAAGGGAAGGGGCGGAAAGGGAAGGTTTGGGAAGGGAAGGGAAGGTTTGGGAAGGGAAGGGAAGGTTTGGGAAGGGAAGGGTCGGGAAGGGAAGGTTAGGGAAGGGAAGATTTGGGAAGGGGCGGGAAGGTTTGGAAAGGGAAGGGAAGGGGAGGGAAGGGGCGGGAAGGGGCGGGAAGGGGCAGAAAGGTTTGGGAAGGTTTGGGAAGGGAAGCTTTGGGAAGGGAAGGGTTGGGAAGG
>NW_021939323.1:61493-62984 GCF_001715985.3 Manacus vitellinus | reverse complement strand
TCTCGCTCCCCCCAGAGCAGGGCAGGCTCGTGGAAACTCGTGATTTGGGAAAAGTGCTCCCCTCTCCCGGCAGGGAAACATCCCCCCATCCCGGGGGATTCTCTCCTCACCTCAGGGTCACTCCCCGCTCCAGAGGCGGCAGCCGCGGGTCGGCGGAGCCCCAAACATCGCGTTATCCCACTGGAGGGGCGAATCTGCTCCTCCCGGTCCTCCCCCGAAGCCCCTCCAGGAGATCTCGCCCCTCCTCGGGACGCGGCTCCGGGTTCGCCCCCGAGAGCTCAAACGCTGCCGAGATCCGCGGGCGAAAACGGGCGTGGGCGACCGGCAGCACCTCCCGGCAGGCGAGTCCCCCCGCTCCGCCCGAGCTGGGACACCCCGGGGGCCTCCGGCAGCCTCATCCCGTCCCTCGGCAGGTTCCTGGCGAGAGGAGCCCCCAGCCTAGAGCCGCCGCATCCCGCGGATCTCCTCCGGGCACCGGCTCTGGCAGCGCTCCTGGCACCGAGCGCTGCTCCAGGTGCCCGCTCTCCCAGCGGGAATGGTGCCGGCCGAGCCCGGGGGCCGCAGCCGAGCGCTCCCGGGAAGCCGCGGCGGCTCCTCCGGGCACACGGGACGCGTCGTCTTCCCGCTCGGGCTCCGATGACATCAGCGCCAGAGGATGCGGCCTCCGCGCCAAGGGAAGCAGGGGAGGGAGAGATCAAACGATTGCAGAAGCTCTCCTCGGTGAGCAGCCCTTTGCAGGGGCGGAGGGGAAGCGTTCCCGGCGCTCCCGACCGGTTTGGAAGGAGCCCGGAGGAGGGTTCGGCGGCACCTCCCTCCCCCCACGGCCCCCCCCGGGGACCCCGCGGGTGGAACCCCCTCTTTGGAGCATCCCCCCGGTGGGCACGGCGTGGGTTGGGGTCTGGGTCACCCGGCAGTGCCACAGCTCAGCCGAAATCCGGGTTGTTTTAATCGCTGTGCCCAGATTGAGTCACAGCCCCCGGGGCAGAGCTCAGGGCTCTCCAAAGCTGGATCTGGAAGTGCTGAGACAAAAAAAAGCCTGGATTGCCGCAACATCCACTGTCAGCAAGTGCCTCCTGCCCGGGCATTGGAGCCTCTCTGGGAGCTGCCCAGAAGGAAACCCCCCTGGCAAACGCTGGCCCAGGGCAGAAAAGGGGCGTGAAAAGAGAATTTAAGGCAATAAAACCCCAACCCTCAAGCCCAGCAGGAAAAGGAGCTGTGAGGAACACGGGCAGCCCCAACCCGGTGGGGAACGAGATGCATCCCCGGGAAAGAGGCACAGAGGGAATTCCCTCTGCGTGGAATTCCACAACCACCAGCAGCACCACCCTGCTCCGTGCTGACCATGGGGAGCTGGAGAAAGGAGCCACCGAGGAGCTCCCCCGGGAGAGCAGAGAGAGCTCGGGGTGAGAGTTATTTCTGTCAGAGCACGGAAGCCACAAGGT
Source organism: Manacus vitellinus (assembly GCF_001715985.3). Taxonomy (NCBI): domain Eukaryota; kingdom Metazoa; phylum Chordata; class Aves; order Passeriformes; family Pipridae; genus Manacus; species Manacus vitellinus. The sequence goes on along the minus strand of NW_021939323.1, from coordinate 61,542 downwards.
TTTCGGTTCCCTGCACGAAGACACTCCCGGGGTCCTTCCCCCTGGGCCC
>NW_021939323.1:58907-59968 GCF_001715985.3 Manacus vitellinus | reverse complement strand
GCCCGGCAGGGCCGGGGCCGCCGGCGGTGTCCGATCCCGGCAGGAAGCGGGGAGGGCCCCGGGGAGCGGCGGCGGCGGGCGGGGCCCTGGGGGAGCCGCCCCGAGGGGTCCCCGCCGCCCGGGGCACTGAAGGAGCCGCCCCGGGACGGGCCCTGGCGTGTGTCAGGAATGTTGGGCGGCTCCGGGGCGGGCTCTGGGGGTGTCCCCGGGCCAGGGACCGCGCGGGGCGGGTGCTGTTCCAGGGGGATGGAAGAGCCGCGCTGACTCCCGATCCACGCTGACTCCCGATCCGCCGCGGGACGGGCGAGGGGAAGAGCCCAAAGGGGTCCTGAAACTCTCTGCTCCTCCCTGGAAAAAAACCCGGGACGGACTCGGCGCCAGCACATGCGAGAGCTGCCTTTGGCCTCCCCTGGCTGTCCCAGGATGATCCCGGCTCAGCTGCGATCCAGGTCACTGGGAGATGAGCATTTCCCGGTTTGGCTGCTACCAGGAAGCAACAATCCCCCCCAGTAAAACCAGTAAAACCCCAGACCCTCGGAGCTGCGCCCCTTCTGCGCCTCCGAACGGCGGGAGAGGGGTGGCCACGCTCCGACCGCGAGCTTCGGGGTTTACTGGTGCTAAAGGGATTCAGCCGGCAACAAATTAAGATCTTAATTAATTCTGCTTTCGCTTCCTGGCACGTGGGAGCACAAGGAGGAGCCTCGGCTTCGCCTTCCCCAGCAACGGGAGCTCTGCAAAAAAACCACGGGGAGGGCTTGGCAGCCCCCTCTGTGTCACCACCACAGCCCCGTCCACGAGGTGAGGGGCTAAAACCAGCCAAAGAGAGCCAGAACTCCCTTTCATGGCCCTTTTTCTGCATCACAAAGCAAGAGGTGACCTCGCGAAGACAACTGAAGCCATCCCCACCCCGAGGGGACAGGGGGATGGTTTCATCCCCTCGCGACCCCGCCACGGTGCTCAGGGCACCGGTAACGCCAGGATCTCACTCTGCCTCCCCAAAATGCCTCCCCAAAACGCCTCCCGCTGAGCTCCAGCCGCCTCAGCCCCGCCCTGGGAGCGAG
>NW_021939323.1:56422-58092 GCF_001715985.3 Manacus vitellinus | reverse complement strand
AAAAAAAAAAAAAAAAAAAAACAAACCAAAAACAAAAACGAAAACAAAAAGCACCGAGACGGCAGAAGAGGCTTTCTCCGGGCCCAGCCCGGAGGGCGAAACGGAGCCCCCGGGGGAGCCAGTCCCACCCTCAATCCCTGTTTTCTGCTCCAGATGGGAGGTGCACGTGTTCGGGCTGCTCCGGCACACACGTCAGCACTTGGAAAACCCTGCGAGGAGCGACGCAAGCCCGGTCCTCAAGCCCGGCCCGCCGAGGACGCTGCCGACGGCACAGGAGGGTGGCAGCGGCGGGGCCTGGCCGGCTCCAAAGTCCCGAATTTGGGGTTGGCGGTGCCAGTTTTGGTACCCACCCCCCACCCGGGAGGGAGTGCGGAGGGCGAGTTACCACTCGCAGCCCTTCGGCGGCACCGAGGTGGCGACAGGAACTGTCTCCTTGTAAAACATAAATTGTTCTCCTGTTTAAAAAAACCCATAAACCGTATCTATTTAAAAGGTTTGAGGTGCTTTTAGGACCCGAGCCGGGATTTCAGGGCTGAAGGAGCATCCCAGAGTCGGCAGCACAGCCCCTCGGGCAGGGAGGGCACGGGGAGGAGGAGGAGGAGGGTGGATGATGCCACACGTCCCTCCTCCTCCCCACCACGACCCCCGGGCCCCACCGGAGCAGGGAGACCGTCCCAGAGCAGCCTGACCTCTCCTGACCTGCCAAAAACGGGGGCCAGGCCCCCTCCGAGCTGCTGGTGTGGCTCCCGGAGCTGCTCCCGCTCCCTCAACATTCCCGAGCGTGTTTTTGCCCCGCTGACGGGTTAAAAATAGAACCCATCAGGATTATTGTCCTGCCAGCAAAATATAGAAAGGTTACATCCTCCCTGCTGAAAAAAAAAAACCCAAAACTGCACTGCCCGGACTTCTTCCAGCAGAGGCACATCGGGAAGCTTCTATTCCGGGAGAGAATCCTTTGGGTTGGTTACAGGGAGGCATCAAATACCTGCACTGAACTTGCCTTCCCCCTCCTCTCCCGCCTTCCCGGAGCTTTGGGGCGGGTTTTTAGGCCTCTGCTCTGAGGAGGGGGCTCGGGCTCGCACGGCACTCCCCCCCAGGAGGAGCTGCCCCCGCGCTGCCCTCGGGCTGGGAACGGAGCCCGACCCGGTTTTTGGGAGTGGTCTCGTCACCGCCCCCCTCACTTAACACTTTCCAGCTCCAGAGGAAGCCGTTTGGAGCAGGAAAACCCCGACCCTGTCCCTAAAGCTCTGGAAAATGGGGGGCTGGGGGACACCCCGGCCCGGCTCTGGCTCCCCCCAGGTCAAAGCAGTTCCCACATTCCTTTTCCAAAGGCGGGTTTGCAGGGTTCTCCCTCGGGGGAAGAGCCACCGGTGACCCCAGCCAGCAGCCACCTCCTGACCAGCCCAGGAGACCCTCGGGGAGCTTCCCCATCCCCAATCCCGGGGTCATCCCCGCGGGCTCTGGAGGGAGGGGGGACTCGGCCCGATCCTCCTCCTTGGACAGGGCTGGGTTTTAGGGCCTTTCCGTGAGTGTTTGTGCTTGTGCACAACCCGCTCCCGCCCAGCTGGGGCCGGGCTCCGGAGCCCGTTTCATTCCTCAGAAAATCCCCCGGGAGACGAACGAGAGGAATGTGACGGGTCCCTTCCAGCTCCGGGCAGCAAAGGCAGCCC
>NW_021939323.1:51776-54822 GCF_001715985.3 Manacus vitellinus | reverse complement strand
CCACTGTCCCTTCCCAAAGCCCCGGGAGGACCCGCCCTGCTGGAACACAGAGGTCCCTCGGCTGCCTGGCTCTTTGCATCTTCCACCCTCGCGTGAAAACTCCCGCCTTGGAGAGACCCGAACGATTCCCGCTGGAGGACACGGCCTTGGAGAGCTCCGGGATCCTCCTGCTGTGCCCAAAATGCCTGGAGGTGACCCCTGTGCCCCACGCCCACCATCTGGGAGTGGATGCCCCCAGGATTCTCCTGCTGTGCCCAAAATGCCCGGAGGTGCCCCCTGTGCCCCACGCCCACCATCTGGGAGTGGTGCCCCCGTCACAACCCCCCTCAGGAGCACCACGACGGCAAACTCAGCTCAGCTGCCCCAAGTCAAGCCCAGGAGACAGGACCTATTCCCACCTCCAGGGTCCTGAAGATGCATCCCCGTGAGGCCACTCACTCCATCTGGTGGCAAACCATTCCCGTGCTCCCAAATTATTGCCCCCCCTCTCTCTGCAGCAGCAGCAGCAGCAACTCTCCCTTTCCAGGAGGTTCAGCATCAGTTGGCCCTTCTCTGGCTCGTCCCTGCTCGCTGCCAGCCCCCCGTGCCCTCTCAGGTGGCCCCTCTGCCCACATCCCAACCCCTCCAAGGTTGCACTCGGGGATCTTGGAGGTCTTTTCCCAGCCCAGTGACTCCAGGGCTCTGCGACTCGGGGCTGCCAAACCCGTGGCCCGGCAGCTCCCGGTGCTGAGGGAAGGAGAAAAGCTGGTCTCTCCACCCTCGGAGGCCTGGCAGGGAGCTCTGCTCCCTCAGCCCTCTGCCAGGGCTCCTGCAGCCCAAGGAAAGCCGCGTGGGCCGTGGGAAGGGCACGTGGCTGCTGCTGCCGGGGGGAAGAGCGGGGAGCTGGGAGCGCCGGGACGGTCCCGCAGCGGGAATTGCTGACACCCAAAGGATGCAGGGACGGGCTCTGCGGGGGCTGTGGCTGCTCCCTCGGGTCCCTGTCCCTGCAGACAGACGGGGGGCAGTGCCCTGGGTGAATTCCTGGCTCGGCAGAGGTGGAGATGCTCCCCCAGGGGTGAACAGCCCCCGCCTCGCACGGCCCGGGGAGGCCGCGATCCCGACTGGATAAACCACGGCATTCCCAGAGAAATCAGCTCCTGCAGGCCTGGCTCCTGCAGCCTCAGCTCCTCTCCCAGCTGTTTGGCTCCCCTTTAAGCCCAGCCCTGCCAGAGCTGAGGCCTGACCCGGGAGCAGAGCCCTGAGCTGCACAAACCCTCCCCGGAGCCCCCCCCGTCCCACTCCGGGCTTAAATCCACCCAGCCAGCCCCAAAGGCAGTTCCCTCCTTAGTCTTTGCCTCACAGAGCTCTTTTTCCCCCCTGTATTAAAGCCACAATTCCCAGCCAGACCTCCGGGGTGTGATTTTCTCCTCCCTGCCATGAAGTCACAGAAGTCAGAGAGTTCCCGACGTTAATTCGGGGGCTCGGACAAAATCAACCCTCCAGGTTTTGGAACGAGAGGCCACTCCAGGAGCTCTGCTCATTTGTTTGGGGTGTCCCCATCTCCCCAGCTGGGAGATCCAGGTGCTGATGGATCCCAAAAGCGACCAGTGGCACAGGAATGGGAATGGGAACGGGAATGGGAATGGGCATTGGGCTGACTGGTTGGCAGGTGGGGCAGCTCTGGCAAATGTCATCCCTCGTCCCCAGGGTCAGGAAGGCACGAGAGCTGCTGTGAGGAGGTGACCCCAGGAGCCCCCTGGACAGAGGGAATGCCGTGGGGCTTTGCCAGGAGCTGCTCCAGCGAGGCAGGAGGGAGGGAGGGAGGGAGGGAGCCCAGGGATTTGTGCAGACACAGCACACGCCCCTGCTCCAGCCGGGCTGAGCCCACAAATCCTTCTGCAAGTCTCCCCGTCCCACCTCCAGCTGTGCCAGCACCCCGTCCCACACCCTGCACCCCTCCCAGGCACACCCTGCACCTCCTGGGCTCGCTTGGCACCTCGTGCCAGGCACGGCCCTGCTGTGCCAGGCTGGTTTGGGCTGGGGGGAGAGTCGAGGTCCCCTCCGTGCCAGCACCCACCTCTCCCCATCCCCACCTGGATTTATCCCCATCCCCACCTGGATTTACCCACATCCCCACCTGGATTTATTTCCATTTCCCTCTGGATTTATCTCCATCCCCACCTGGATTTATCCCCATTCCCACCTGCATTTATCTCCATTCCCCCCTGGATTTACCCCCATCCCTCCTGGATAAATCCAGGTGGGGAATGGGGATAAATCAGGCTAACACTGTTCCTATCCCCATGCCCATCCCATTCCCATCCTCATCCCCAGGCTCCTGTGGGTGGGCCAGAGCCTCCACCCACCCCGTGAGTCAGCCAGACAGACACCCACAGGACAGACACCCACAGGACAGACACCTACAGCACAGACACCTACAGGACAGACACCCACGGGACAGACACCCACAGGACAGACACCTACAGGACAGACACCCACAGGACAGACACCCACGGGACAGACACCCACGGGACAGACACCCACGGCACACCCAGCCCTGAGAGCGAGGGCCCTCCGAGGAAACAACCCCCCAAGTGCAAACCCTCCCAGCCCCCCGACCCCGACAGACCCAGCAGGGCTTTTCATCAACACTGACACAGCCCCAGAGCCCCCCGAGCATGGACAGACCCAGCAGGGCTTTGTCATCAACACCAACACAACCCCAGAGCCCCCCAACTCCAACAGACCCGGCAGGGCTTTGTCATCAGCACCGACACAGCCCCAGAGCCCCCCAAGCATGGCCAGGGCTTTGTCATCAGCACCAACACAACCCCAGAGCCCCCCTGAGCACAGACAGACCTGGCAGGGCTTTGTCATCAGCACCAACACACCCCATAACCCCCCCGAGCACGGACAGAGCCGGAGCCGCCGGAGCCGCTGGAACCACAGAGCAGGCGTTGGAGCTCCTGGGCCGGGGAAGGAGCCGAGTCCAGACACCTCCCCGGGGACTCCCTTCGCCGAGATTTGCCCCGGGAAGTGCTGGGCCGTGGCGCTGCTGGGCCGGTTC
>NW_021939323.1:49052-50311 GCF_001715985.3 Manacus vitellinus | reverse complement strand
CCTGCCTGGCTGCTCTCCAGCCCCTCTGTCCATCCCAAATCCCAGCTCCCTTCCTGCCTGGCTGCTCTCCAGCCCCTCTGGCCCCAGGGGCTGTTGTGGCCAAAGGCAGGACCCGGCCCTTGGCCTGCTCGAACCTCATCCCCTTGGAACCAGCCCCTGGATCCGGCCCGTCCAGGTCCCTGTGATGTGATTTTGCGACCCCAACCCGGGTCTGGGCAGTGCCAAGCGCCCTCCTGGCCCTGCTGAGCCCCCCAGGAGGTGCTGCAGGCTCCCCGTGTCCCTGCAGGTGGAGGTGAACTCGGCTGTTTGTCCTCCTGGCTGTTTGTCCCCGGGCCGGGTCCGCACACAGACTTATCTCCCGCAGGGCAGGGCTGTGTTGCTCCTGCACACACACACGGTTATCTCCAGGGATTTGGGCCTTCCTGGGAGCTCACCCCGTGGCTCGGGACCTGCAGCAGAGCTCCTGCTCCTCCCCAGCCCTCCTGCTCTGCCCCCTTTGTCACCACCCGAGCGGGGGGACCCCCTTTGTCACCACCCGAGCGGGGGGCACTGACTGGGGCACAGCAGCTCTTCCAAGGAGGGGAAGGGAGGGAGAGGAGGGAGGCTGGAGGGATGGTGGGTCCTAAGGGAGGGGTGCTGATCCCACCTGGCTGCGTTTGGGGTCTCCACAACTTCTTTTTGGCAGGGAGAGCCCTGATTCCTACACAAACACCTCCCCCCTTCCCCTCTCTCCCCCAGCTCTCCAGTTCGGAAGGGACAAGGAATTCAGGCATTCCCAATGTTCCTTTAAGGAGGCCAAACCCTCCAGGGACCTCCAGCACACCCTGACCCCTGGAGCCAGGCCTGTGCTGCAGCCCAAGGCCAGCACCTCCCCTGGAAAGGGAATCCCCTGCTGTGGGCACGGGGAGATCTCCTTCTCCTGGCCCTGCTTGGCTTCCCGGGCTCCACCCAGCCCCAGCAGACACCCCTGAGGTCCCCCCACCTCATCAGCCGCTCGCTGCCTTCCCAAAACACCCCAGAGGAGCTGCACTGGAGGCTCCAGTGGCCCAGGGAGGGAGGAAGGATGGCTCCCAGCCTCCCAGGGCTCCCAGTCTCCCAGACAGGGCTCCCAGCTGTGCCCTGGGACATTTGCTTTTGTCACAACAGGATATTGAGTCATAGCCAGGGTCCCTCAGCCTGTCCCTGCCATCCCATAACCTGTCCCTGCCATCCCCAGCCTATTCCTGCCATCCCATAACCTGTCCCTGCCATCCCATAAC
>NW_021939323.1:43507-46621 GCF_001715985.3 Manacus vitellinus | reverse complement strand
GGCTCGGTTTAACGAGGCTTTTCTGCCAAAAAGTCCACATTAAGAGCCCTGCACCCCCCCCCGAAAGCTTCGTGGCACCGTCACATCGCGCCCCAAACGTGCCAGCTCAGAGCTCTGAGGGTCAGAAACGTCCCCAGCACGCCCCGGGCCCGGCAGGACCTGAGCAGGGCAGCCCGGTCGGAGAGCTGGGAGAGGGGGGGGGACCACAAACAACCCCAACAAAGGCAGGAAAACATCCCATTCACTCAGCGAGGCCGCGGGGCTGCTCCCAGCAGGGCTTCCTGAGGTATTTTTAGGGCGGCAGAGAAGGGAACGGCCGTGCCAGGCGGGAGCTGAGCCGCGGGCACGGGAGGGGGGGCTGCTGGAGGCTGACAGGAGACCACTGAGCCTGTTCACACTCAGCCAGGCCAGGCCAGGCGTTTTTTGACCCCAAGTCAGCAGAGGAGCTGTCAGTGGGGAGCCCGAGCGGGGCCGGAGCGGATGCATTCCTGACTCCTGCCCTCGGGGAGCATAGCGAGGGAATGAGGCACAGACACAGCACTGACTCACCTCCCTCCTGTGCTGCCCCGGAGAGCAGCGGCTGGGCTGGATGCGGATCAAAAGGTAATAAATCAGAGCAGAACAACCAGGGGTTGATGTCTGAACCAGAGATGGAAGAGGAGATTCACACCCTGCCCTGCCGGGGCACAGGAGGAGCTGCCTCCTTTCGGAGCCTTGCCAGCACACTTGTTTGTTTTTTCCCCTCCTCAAGGTCCCAGCTGTTAAAGCCATGATTGCAGGATTTCCCAGACTCGCTGAAAAAGCACGTATGCCATTGTGTCCCACGGCTGGAACAGGAAAAAGCCTGAAAATCCGAGCCACAGCCCCCGAACACAAACGGGCTCCTCCTCGCCGCCGACGCTCTCCAACCTCGTTTTTCTTTCAACGCTTCCTAAACGGCTTCGGAGTTTTGCAGGGCCGGCTTTCGGCTCCCCCCCAGGACTGCTCCTAGCCCACGGTGGGGGAGCTTTTTGGCCTCGTGTATCCCAAAGCCATCCACGTGGCCGCTCACAGGCCACGGCCTCGGGATACTCAGAGCCACTGGTGTCTGTCCCCTGGTGTCACCTGGGTCTCGGCTCCGGCCCACAGTACGAGAAACAAATAATCTGGTTTTGTTATAAGCAAATGAATTTAGTGGAAAAACAGAAGGGGGGGGTGTGTGTGTTCTTTTTTCATTTAGTTCCAAGGTTTTTTTTAGCCATATTGTGAAAGCTGTAAGGTGGAGGGTCCTGTCCAGAACCTTTGCAGCCGGGAACAGGGAAAAGCACCAAAATAAAAATGTACCCTCCAGCCAAGTGGGAAGCAGAAACCGGGGCCAGTTGTGCTCCAGCCACCCCAGCCTGGGTTCCCCAGCCCTCCACACAAATCCAGCCCCACAAAACCACGGAGTCTGTGGCTTTGTCGCCCGCACGGAACACGGCGTGGCACTGGAACGCCTCTGCCGGCTCAGGAGCGGCCAGGACAGCTCCCAGCACGGAGCCAGAGCCGCTCCCTGCCCCGGGGAGGTTCCCAACGAAGCCATTTAATAAACTGCAGGACAAGACATGCTCGTGTCCCATCCTCACTCACCTCCATCCTCTGTCCCAGGACAAGGCACGCCCTGGGACCAGCCCCGACACTGGGACTGACCCCTCATCCCAAATGACGCATCCCAGAGGTTCAGGACCCTGCTCAGTTCAGGGCTGACCTCCCTGCCATCCCACGCTCTTCCTGCCGAGCTTCCAGCCCTGCTCTGAGCACTTCTGCTGCCATTTTCGTGCTCCCACTTCCTGCTCACGGCAGGCAGGGAGTAGGAAGTGCTGAAATCCTCCGACCCTCTCGCTGCAGAACCAGGAAGCGCCAGAGATCTCCTGAGGGAGGCTGTGATTTGGGGCTGGAACCCTCTGCAAACATCTGGTTGGAGGGATCACATCTGGACCCTCGGAGCGGGGCCCACGCTCCCCACCCTNCCCCGACACAAACAAGGGGGGGCCCAGAATCCCGGGAATCTCCGCAATTCCCAGCCTGGAACACTCAGTTTTCCAACCCTTGGAGCCCGGACTGGCCCCTTTTTCCCGGGATAACCAGGATGTGGTGGAGGAGAAGGGCTGGGGAGGGGGGTTCTGATATCCCAGGGAATTCCAGGATCTCTGCAAACATTCCAAGGATGCTCCCGAGCCCTGGGATCATTCCCAGCAGCTCCCAGTTATCCAAGGGCCTTTCCAACATCCATTTTCCAACCTCAGCCAGGATATCCCCCCTATTCCAGATTTCCCCTCTATTCCCAGTTTCCTCCTCTATTCCCAGTTTCTTCCCCATTCCCAGTTTCCTCCTTATTCCCATTTTCTTCCCTGTTCCCAGTTTCCCATTCCCAGTTTCCAGGGACTTTCCCAACCATCCCTGGAGAGGCACAAAGTCATTCCAGGACTGGAAAAACCCCGGGAGACGCTGCACTTTTTGGAGCCTTTCCACACATCCCACCTTTTCTTGTCCCACCAAATCCATGGAATCCCGAGATTCCCTCATCCCAAACCTCAATTCCCGGGACACTGAAGTGTGATCAGACCCTCCCCACACACAAAACACCCCTCCTGGGAGGATCCAGCCCCAAATCCCGAGTGGATTCCCACAGATTCCCAAGGATTCCTGCAGCCACTCCTCAAAAAAACCCTGGAGGAGCAGGAAAATTCCCCTGGGAATTTTGGGGCTCCAAAACGAGGCACCAGAAATGAGGTGAAGGATAAGGGGGGGAGGGGTCCAATTCCCACCCCAAAACCCCAAATCCCAAGACGGGGGATCCCCCTAAATCTCAGGATGGGGGTGGCCACGACCCCTCCCCAAAATCCCGGGAATGGGGGTGTCCACGATCCCAAAAATCCCGGGAATGGGGGTGTCCGTGACCCCCCCCAAATCTCAGGGATGGGGTGTACAGTGAAAGCCTCTCCCCCCCTCCCCAAAACCTGAGGTGGGGGGTGACGGTGACCCCCCAAAATCCCAGAATGGGGGTGTCCCTGAGCCCTCCCCAAAATCCCAGGATGGGGGAGCGACCACGAGAGCTCAGGATGGGGGTGTCCACGACCCCTCCTCCAGTGACCG
>NW_021939323.1:35029-37721 GCF_001715985.3 Manacus vitellinus | reverse complement strand
GGATAGGATGGGATAGGATAGGATAGGATAGGATGGGATGGGATGGGATAGGATGGGATGGGATGGAACAGGGATGGGATAGGGGTGGGATAGGGATGGAACAGGGATGGGACAGGGATGGGATAGGGGTGGGATCCCCCCAGGCTCACCTTGGCAGGCTCAGAGGTGTCCATGGGATGGAATAGGGATGGGACAGGGATGGGACAGGGATAGAACAGGGGTGGGATCCCCCAGGCTCACCTTGGCAGGCTCAGAGGTGTCCATGGCAGAGCTGTCCACCTCGGCCGCCTCGGCCTGGGCAAACTCTGGGATGGGAGAAGCAGCAGCTCAGGAAGGATTCCCACATTCCCACCAGGGCCCAACCCCACAGTGGGACACGTTCCCAGGGGTTCTCCCGGGGTTTTTCCCTGGGGAATGGCCTCACCAGCCCCCTGCAGGGACATCTGCATGGCGTAGGCGATCTGCTCCTCCTCCGTCATGGAGCTGAGGTCGGGCAGCCCCGCCCGGCCGAACTCCTGCTGGGTGATGGTCATCTTGAGCAGGGCATCGTCCGACTCTGCGGGCACAGACACGGTGTGGGCACTGCCGGGGACCCACAGACCCCCACAGACCCCCACAGACTCCCACAGAGCCCACGGGGGGCACTGCCAGGGCCTGGCCCAACTCCTGCTGGGTGATGGTCATCTTGAGCAGGGCATCGTCCGACTCTGCGGGCACAGACACGCTGTGGGCACTGCCAGGGACCTATAGACCCCACGGGGGACCCACAGACCCTACAGGGACTCACAGACCCACTGGGGGCACTGCCAGGGACCCACAGACCCCACTGGGGGCACTGCCAGGGCCCGGCCCAACTCATGCAGGGTGAGGGTCACCTCGAGCAGGGCATGACCCGACTCTGGGGGCACAGCCCCACCAGGGTCAGCACCGAAGCCCTTCCAGAGCCTCCCCACCCTCCCAGGGCAGGATTTACCCCCAGTCCCCGACCCAAACCCGCCCTCCTGCCCCCCCAGACCCCCCTGGTGCTCACCATCCCCGGCGGTGGCCGCAATCCCGGCCTCGGCAGCCGAGGCGGCCGCAGCCCTTCGGGCCTCCTCCCCCTGCCGCTGCCTCTGCTCCTCCATGGACACCCTGAGAGCCTGGCACAGACAGGGAGGGCACTGGCACACAGCTGGGGTGCAGCCACACGACCCCTGAGGCTGGAAAAGCCCTCCCAGCCCATCCCAGTCCACCCTGTGCCCCATCCCCACCTTGGCACTCCACACTTGGCATCCCCACCATGGCCAGTCCTGCCCTGGGCACCNGAGCACCCCCCGGGGGCCGGCGCTGGTAACCCCGGTAACCCAGAGGTTATTTTTGGCATCCTCTCGAATCTGAGAGGTTTCAGGGCGCCTCTCTCTCACCGCTTGGGGCTTTCTCTTTCCCTTTCGTTTATGCCTCTTTTCTCCAGGATCGGCCCTTTCCTTCCCTTTCACTTCCAACACCTCACGGATCCACGGTTTCAGCTTCCAAAACCTCGTGGATCCACGGTTTCAGCTCCCAAAACCTCGTGGATCCTTTCATGGATCCGCGGTTTCACCTCGGAAATGGGCGGCCAAAGCTCCCCCGGGGAGAGGCACAGCCCTCAGAGGGCACCTGATGCCTCAGCCCACGGCAAGAACAGAGGCTTTGGCAGGAATTCCTCATCCCAGGGGTTTCAAAGTGCCTCTTTGGTTTGGAAAATAGCCCCGGGACAGAAGTCCTCGTCCTCTCAGAGAGCCCCAGCAACACCCGAATTGCCTCGACAATGTTTTTATGTCCAACAGAACAGTCAATAACTTCACAACTCAGTCCCAGAGGGCCCCGCTCTGCATAAATTTGCATATTACTCAGCGGAGCCAATCAAAGGTGGGAGGGGACGGGGCTGTTCTGTGGAACAGCGGGGGGAAAAGGGGCTCATCCTCCCCATCGAGCTCTTCCTGCTGCTCAGTTCCCTCCAAATTCCCTTTAATTCATCCTTCCAAAGGCTCCAATCCCCTCGGGAAGGACGCGGCGGGGCCGGTCCTGCTGGGCTCCCATGCAGGTCCCTCCCATTCTGCTCCAGAATCGTGGAATATCCCGAGTGGGGAAGGAGCCACGAGGATCACCGAGTGCGGGTCGTGTCTCTGCACAGAACAGCCCCAAAACTCACACCAGAACCCCCGGGAATCCACCCCAGCACATCCTGGGGGAAGCTGGGGGTTCTCTCTTGCAGAGCTGGAAAACCAGAGTTTTCCCGCTCTCTGGATCCACCTTTGGAACCTGTGAGCTTCTCCCACTCCCATTTTTGAAGCGGGAGCAGCAGCAGCCTGGCTTCGACCCCTCTCGAAAATTCCCTGAACGCCACAAGCCAAACCCACCCCCGACAGCAAACAGAGCCCACCGAGACCCCCCTCCGGCCGGGTGAGGGGCTTGGATGGAATTATTGAGGAATGACTATTGAGGAATTCCCCCCGCAGCAGCCCCGGGGTCAGGGGAGATCACTGAACCGGGAGGATTTCGGAAGCGCAGCCGGTATTTTCAGCCTGGAAAGGGAGGCACCGCCTCCCTCTCCGAGTCCCTCCTCCCGTGCGGGGCAGGCGGGGGGGGGGGACGGGACATTGCGGAACCCGCCGCCGGTTGGGAAAGAAACGGGTTCTTTTCATCGGGGAGATGAAGGTGCTTCACCCCCACA
>NW_021939323.1:32519-33504 GCF_001715985.3 Manacus vitellinus | reverse complement strand
CTGGACACAGCACTCCAGGGGTGGCCTCACCAGTGCTGAGTCCAGGGGCAGAATCACTGCCCTGGCCCTGTTGGCCACCCTGTTCCTGAGCCAGGCCAGGATCCATTGGCCTTCTTGTCCCCCTGGGCACACTCTGGCTCCTGTCCAGCTCCCTGTCCATCCCAAATCCCAGCTCCCTTCCTGCCTGGCTGCTCTCCCCCCACTCTGTCCCCAGGGGGTTGCTGTGGCCAAAGTGCAGGACCCCAAATCCCATTTTCGGGCTCCCAGGAGCTCAGAGCCTGCCTGGATCCCCCCTCACCCCGAGGGATCCCACAAGTCTCACCTCCTCCCCAAAATTGATGATGTCCACGTTGACCTTCTCCTTCTTGAGACGCTTTGCCAGCTTCACCAGCTGCCAGGAGGAGACGCCGTGGGATTGGTTGGGATTGGGGCTCTGACCCACCAGGATTTGGCCCAAAATCAGCCTCCCAGCTCCGAGCTGGAAGGGTTTCACCTCCCCAGCTGGGACAGGGGGATGGGGCAGCAGGAGCCTGGCCCAGGCCATGGCTCCCAGAACATTGGGATTCACTCGGAGGTGCCACCACAACGGGACATTCCCAAGGCTGTTGAGGGGGAATTCCCACCCCAGATCCTTGGGGAAAGAGCCCAGAGCAGTTTGGGTGACAGGACACGGCACAAGCTCCCTCTGGGAGAGCTGGATCTGTCCTGGGATCCAGGGATCCAGCCCAGGGATCCATCCCAGGGATCCATCCCAGGGATCCAGCCTGGGGATCCAGCCCGGGGATCCAGCCCGGGGATCCAGCCCCCCCAGAACCTCCTGGCTGGGGTGTGAGGCTGGAATTTTGGTGCCAGGGACCCCCAAAGCCCCCCCAAAGGTGGGGTCACTCACATCCTTCTCGTTGTCCTCCACGGGGCTCCCCACGAAGGCGATGATCCTCATCTTGTGGTTCTTGCCCTGCCGGTGCTTCAGGGCCAGCTGGGGGGG
>NW_021939323.1:29020-31544 GCF_001715985.3 Manacus vitellinus | reverse complement strand
CTCCCCTGGTGTCCCCAGGTGCCAGTGACCCCCCCAGCCCCCCGTACTTGGCCAGGGTGATGAGCCCCACGTTGTTCTCGGGGTTGCTCCTGGTTTTGGAGTGGCACACGATGTTCACGGCGTCCTGCTGGGCCTGGAGCCTCGTGGGCAGGAAATCCCCGTTCCTCATGTACTCACTGTTGTCCACGCTGCAACACAGGGGAGGTTTGCCCTCAAAATGTGCTTTTTTCACCCCCAAAATGTGCTTTCTCCATCCCCAAAATGTGCTTTTTTCTACCCCCAAAATGTGCTTTCTCCATCCCCAAAATGTGCTTTCTTCATCCCCCAAAATGTGCTTTTTTCTATCCCCAAAATGTGCTTTTTTCTTTCCCCAAAACATGCCTTTTCCTATCCCCAAAATGTGCTTTTTCCATCCCTAAATTGTGCTTTTTTTCATCCCAAAAATGTGCTTTTTTTCTACCCCCAAAATATGCTTTTTTTATCCCCAATATGTGCTTTTTTTTATCCCTACAATATACTTTTTTCATCCCTAAATTGTGCTTTTTTCATTCCTAAATCGTGCTTTTTTCACCCCCAAAATGTGCTTTTTTCTTTCCCCAAAATGTGCTTTTTTCATCTCCACATTATACTTTTTTCATCTCTAAATTTTGCTTTTTTCCATCCCCAAAATGTGCTTTTTTGAGAACAAGGTTTCCCAGGGCAGAGGGCTGAGTTGTTCACGTGTTTCCCTGAGTTTTCCCATCACATCCAGCCTCGGGATAAAATTCCAGGGATGGGGGAGTCCAGCTCCAAATTAAAGCTTCTCAAGGAGCATTCCCAGAATTCCTGAAGCTGTGACACCACGGGAAAGGTTTCTTGGGGGAAAAACCCCCCAGTGAGCGTTTCCCTGCCTCAGAATCCAGGGAATAACCGAGAATTCCGGCTCTCCAAGGAGCAGCCCCGGGGGCAGGGGCCCCAAACATGAGTCAGCAGGAACGGGAGGGGATTTGATCCCGGGTCGGGTGATCCCAGAGAGCACAGGGAGAGCCCCGGGAATGGCAAAACCCGGGCAGATCCCACGGGGTTGGCCCTTAAATCCCAGTCCTGTCCCACAGGGAATGGGGACACCCTACTCTGTCCCATAGGGAATGGGGACACCCCAGTCTGTCCCACAGGGAATGGGGACACCCTACTCTGTCCCACAGGGAATGGGGACACCCCAGTCTGTCCCACAGGGAATGGGGGACACCCCAGTCTGTCCCACAGGGAATGGGGGACACCCTACTCTGTCCCATAGGGAATGGGGGACACCCCAGTCTGTCCCACAGGGAATGGGGGACACCCCAGTCTGTCCCACAGGGAATGGGGACACCCCAGTCTGTCCCACAGGGAATGGGGACACCCCAGTCTGTCCCATAGGGAATGGGGACACCCCAGTCTGTCCCACAGGGAATGGGGGACACCCCAGTCTGTCCCATAGGGAATGGGGACACCCCAGTCTATCCCACAGGGAATGGGGGACACCCCAGTCTGTCCCATAGGGAATGGGGACACCCCAGTCNCGCTCCAAAACACCCCGCGAGTGACTCAAAGTTTCTGCTCCGAGCCCGGGCGGCCCCGCGCCCCCTCCCGGCCCCGGGCGGGACTCGGTGCCCTCTCACAAATAAACCTTTCGGAGAGGTTAATAAACCTTTCGGAGAGGTTAATAAACCTTTCGGAGAGGTTAATAAACCTTTAGGAGAAGGTTTCCCCGATAACCGGGCGCCCCGGAGCCTCTCCCGCGGGGTTCGGGGAGCAGAGACAGCCCGGGGGCCGCGGGAAGAACCACAATCCGGGATTAACTGAGCCAAGCAAACAAACCCCCCCCGGCTCCTGGCACCCCGAGACTCTGGGGGCTGCTCTCCCTTGGCCAGTCCCCCCCTCCAAAGTCACTTTGGGCACCGGCTCTCCCTCCTTTAACCCCCAGAGTGCCCCGAGGTGGGATGGCAAAGTTCCTGTGGGTGTCCCAGCCCCTCTGGAAGCCCAAGAGGAGCCCAGACCGGGCTGCTGGTGACCCTGGAACGAGCACAGAGAGCTGAAGGTGACCCCCAACAAGGCAAAGACAAGTTCTGAGGATGGAGATGGCAAAGCTGGGGCTGCCCCTGGATCCCTGGAAGTGTCCAAGGCCGGGTTGGAGGGGGCTTGGAGCAGCCTGGGCTGGTGGAAGGTGACCCTGCCCGTGGCAGGGGGGTGGAGTGAGTGGGCTTTGAGGTCCTTTCCAACCCAAACCATCCCACGGCTCCAGGACGAAGGTCCCTGAATCCTGATGTGCTCTGGGGTGTCAGGACTGTGAGCACAGCACCCCCCACCCTGTTTCCTGACAAACACCCCCCAGGCACCTCACTGGGTGCCAAACAAGGCACAAACACAACCCCAAGAGCCCCTCAGAGCCTCCTCTTCTCCGAACCTCACCAACCTTTCCCCTCCACCTCCAGAACCTCCTCGGCCTGGAGACCCAGCCTAAAACCACCCAGGGAGCCACGACAGCCAGAGGACAAACAGAGGC
>NW_021939323.1:22588-24872 GCF_001715985.3 Manacus vitellinus | reverse complement strand
CTGTGTTTCCATGGAAGCTCCCGCCGCATTCCCGGGCAGTGAATGTCCCGGGAGCAGAGGCACCTCCTGGACAATGAATGTCCCGGGAGCAGAGGCAGCAAAATGTCCCGTTTAACAGCTGGGGGGTGCAGGGAGGCTGAAACTGGAGCGGCCTCAGAGCCATCCACGCTCACCTGGGAAGGGGGAAATCCCTCAATCCCAGGGGTTCCAGCCTGGAGCTCGGATTTCCCGACGCCCCACGGACGCGGGATGGGACGGGAGAGCAGAAAGGGGTCCCTGATCCCCAGCCCTGCAAGGATGAGTGGGATGGAATTCCTCGAGGGCAAGCCTAGGAAAGAGCAGGAATTGTCCCAGCTCTCCGGGGAGGATCTCAGGGCCCTGGGGTTGCCCTCCCTGTGCGATATTCCCGGGATCCATCCCTGTGGGATGTGGCTCTGCTCTCAGGGCCAGGCACAGGACCCTGCTCCTCCACCAGGACAGGAAGCTTTTGATCCATGTGGGGAGGCTGCAGGGACCACCCCCACCGTGCTGGGACACCAAGGAGGAGGCCAAGAACGAGAGGGAAAGTTCCAGAACTGTCGTTATCCAGGATTTCGGGAGGCAAACAGAGAACCTTCTGCTGGGAAGGCCCCCGTGGCTCAGACAATGGAGCAGAGTTTGTGTGTCCCCCCCCATGGCCACACTGGTGGAAATTAATTCTCTGCCTGTAATTGCCCTTCTGTTCACTAATTGCTGATGTGCTTTCAGTGCTTTCAGCCTAAATAACGTTTATTTTGGGTTAAAGGCAAATGGCAAATCAGGAGAGAGCCCAGGGAAGCTGCCACGGGGCACAGGACTCGTCTGCCCCCCCTGCCAGGAGAGGAATCGAGTCCCACTCAGGGGCAGCTCTCACCCAGGAAGGACCAGGGCTGGAAGTGCTCCCAGGGCCATCAAGTCCAGCTTTAGTGCCTGCCTGGCCTAAGACGGTGCCAAATTGTCCCCAGAAGTCCACATCCCACATCCCCCCACCGTGGGGTTCATTGTCCCCGGGGCCTGGAGGGAGCAGCAGGAATTCAAGGCACAGAACGGAGCTGGGGTTATTTTTGGGGGGGGATAAAACTCGCAGGGAAACGTGTTCAGCTCTCTGGAAGACCCCAGGCCCAACATCTCCCCCGAGAGAATTCCCAGCCTCGCTCCCACGGGTGGGACATCCCGAGCCAGAGGGATTTTCCCGCGTTTCCCATCGTGGAGGAACCAGGTGTGTGTGTGAGAGAGGGGGGGATAAAAAAGAGACGTTCCCTGGCAGCAGAGGGTTTTTAAGACACTCAGGGTCGAATTATCTCCTCGTGCAACGCCGCTGCAACTCGGAAAATCTAAAGCTGCAGGACATAAATCAACCACCAACCGCCTGGGGCTGAGGAGAAACTTCCTCTGGTGACAACCTGTTGCACAAGTGCCTCTAACGGGAGCTCTGCCTCCCCAAATCTCTGTTGGGAAGGGATGACCGGGCCCTGGGATTGGGCCTGGAGGATCCTTTCCGTGCCCTTTTCCTCCCATCCATCGGGTTGGATCCTCCTCCAAAGGCAGCAGCTCCCAGCTCTGTCCTGGGGCTGCAACCTGGGTCAGCTCAGCCAGGGGATCAAACCCTGCCAGGGGCTCCCAACGTGGGGTGCAGGGAGAGGAGCAGAGACATTGGGGAGTCTTTGTTCACACCGTGGGGTGCAGGGAGAGGAGCAGAGATACTGGGGAGTTTTTGTTCACACTGTGGGGTGCAGGGAGAGGAGCAGAGATACTGGGGAGTCTTTGCTCACAATGTGGGGTGCAGGGAGAGGAGCAGAGATATTGGGGAGTCTTTGCAGGGAGAAGAGCAGAGATATTGGGGAGTCTTTGCTCACAATATGGGGTGCAAGGAGAAGTGCAGAGATATTGGGGAGTCTTTGCAGGGAGAACAGCAGAGATATTGGGGAGTCTTTGCTCACACTGTGGTGTGTGGGGAGAAGAGCAGAGATATTGGGGAGTCTCTGCTCATGCTGTGAGGTGCAGGGAGAGGAGCAGAGATATTGGGGAGTCTTTGCAGGGAGAAGAGCAGAGGTATTGGGGAGTCTTTGCTCACACTGTGGGGTGTGGGGAGAAGAGCAGAGATATTGGGGAGTCTTTGCAGGGAGAAGAGCAGAGACACTGGGGAGTCTTGGCCACGGAAATGTTCCCGCAGCCAGAAAAAGCTGCCCCAGAACTGATGGATCCCAAAGGCCTCACAGGCAGTGTGGGGGCTTTGGCAAGGAAACCTGGGGTGTCATCCTGTGGC
>NW_021939323.1:19780-20846 GCF_001715985.3 Manacus vitellinus | reverse complement strand
CCTCAAAGCTCATCCAGTGTCACCCCCTGCCACGGGTGATTCTGGAGGTGGAGGGGAAAGGTTGGTGAGGTTTGGAGAAGAGGAGGCTCTGAGGGGCTCTGGGAGTTGTGTTTGCACCTCATGAGGTGCCTGGGGGTGTTTGTCAGGAAATAGGGTCAGGGGGTGCTGTGCTCACAGTCCTGACACCCCAGAGCACGTCAGGATTCAGGGACCTTTGTCGTGGAGCCGTGGGATGGTTTGGGTTGGAAGGGACTTAAAGCTCATTCAGTGCCACCCCCTGCCACGGGGGATTCTGGAGGTGGAGGGGAAAGGCTGGTGAGGTTCGGAGAAGAGGCTCTGAGGGGCTCTGGGAGTTGTGTTTGTGCCTTGTGAGGTGCCCAGTGAGGTGCTTGGGGGGTGTTTGTCAGGAAATAGGGTCGGGGGGTGCTGTGCTCACAGTCCTGACACCCCAGAGCACATCAGGATTCAGGGACCTTCATCCTGGAGCCGTGGGATGGTTTGGGTTGGGAAGGACCTCAAAGCCCACCCAGTGCCACCCCCTGCCACGGGCAGGGACACTTTCCACCAGCCCAGGCTGCTCCAACCTGCCCTGGGACACTCCCAGGGATCCAGGGGCAGCCACTGGGAAATCCATTCCAGGGCCTGCCCCCCCTCCCAGGGAGGAATTCCTTCCCAATATCCCACCTAACCCTGCGCTTTGTCCGTGCGAATCCATCGCCCCAGTCCCTCTCCAGCTCTCCTGGAGCCCCTTTAAGCCCTGGAAGGGGCTCTAAGGTGTCCCTGGAGCCTTGCCTTCCCCAGGCTGGACCCCCCCAGCCCCCCCAGCCTGTTTTAACGGCGATTTTTCGAAGCTGCCTCAATTCCTGTTCGTATTTTGGGCTCGGGGGCAGCAGGGGGAGAAGCCCCCGAAGCGACACATCCTCACCCCGGGAGCTCTCTGCTGCTCCAGAGCCCTTTTCCCGCAGCCACGACGCTCCCAAAAGCAGCACCCGGGGCCTCAAAAATCACTTTTCAGAGCGGGGGGGGTGGCACAGGCGAAACGCGGGGGCCTGGAAGGAAAGCGGGG
>NW_021939323.1:16588-19720 GCF_001715985.3 Manacus vitellinus | reverse complement strand
CTGGAGGTTCTGCAGGAGGGCAGGGGCAGCAGGTCGATGCCCCCCGACCCTCTGAGCTCACCCCTGGCCCCGGGGGGGGTTTGACTCTCCCCTGACTCCCCCTCCTGCCCCAGGCCCGGCTCAGGTTCCCACGGCCTGGGGTGGATTTGAGCCAGGGCTCAGTGTCTGCTCCCTATTCTGTCTCAGTTCTGCTTTGAGATTTGGTTTCGTGACGACAGGGACGTTTCCTTTTCTGCTCTGCTGCAGAAATGAGGTGTTGGTTTGCCTGAATTCCTCACATGTGACGGATTCAGGGAATGGGAAGAGGGATCTTTGCTTGTGACACCTGAGCAGAGCAGGATCCCCGGGCTGTGAGTCATTCCTGGGAGATCATCCCACTGCAACCCAGACCTTGAGCTGCTCATAATTTCAGGGTCTCTCCCCATCATTGCTCATTCAGCACATGTCCAGTGCCCTGAGCTCCTCCAAGGCCAGGCTGGCTGGAAAAACTGCTCTCCCAGTGTGAAAAGTGAAGCCCAGAAAGAGAGAAAGCGAGAAAGGAAGGAGCCAGGGCTGTGCTGGGGCTGGGTTTGGAAGGCAGAGCTTCTCTCTGACCTGCTGAGAAGCAGGGACCGAGAACAAAGGAGGCCAGAGGTGACAGGAGGAGCAGGAGGAGGTGGAAAAACGAGGCTAAGCCAGGCTGAGCCCCAGCATTCCCTGTCTCCCAGCCCGCTGGGCACCGGCAGGAGCCCCGGCCCGGCAGCCCAGGGCTGCGGCAGCACCCGCTCAGCTCGGGCAGGCTCCGTCTCCTCCTGCTCCAAACTCAATCCAGGGGGACAAGAGCAGCCCCCCAAATAAACCCTGGCTCTCCCTGCCCTGGGTTTGCCCCGGGATGGGTTTTACAGGCGCAGCACAAGGGGTTTTTTTTTCCTCTCCCGTGCGTTTTGCACTCGAAAGACGCCAAAACAACAGCGAAGCAGATCCAAGTCTGGAGTGAGGGAATAACAATTCCAGAGCCCCCAACAGCCCTGCAGTGCCTTGGCCAGCCAATTCCAAGGGTGGGGGGGATGTGTGTGGCCACGAGGGGCTTTCTGTGTGGCCACCACACACAGACTGCAGCAGTTTGCTGGTGCAGCCACCACTGAGCCCTGAACTCCTGCAGCTCACACACGATTCCTTTCCGCCTCATCCACCTGGTCTGTCGGGGGAAAAAATCAGTTTGCCTTCCTCCTGGCCCTCTGGCTGCTCCCTGGCTTTATTTGCTGTGAAAGTCAACTCCCTGATGGATCGGCCAAGCCCAATTAATACATATTTAAAGGGCATCTTCCCCCAGCTTGTGGCCGGGTCCGTCCAGGAGAGACACCGAGTGTCGCTGGAAATAAGGTCCTGGAATCACTGGGGCTGGAAAAGGCCTCCAAGGCCACCAAGTCCAGCTGCTGAGGTCACAGCTGGGCACCCCTCAGTCCCTACCCCCATTTCCTGACTGGTCAGGTGGCCCTTCCCAAGCACTTTGTCCCAGTTTCCCTTCCTTAGGTGTGACCCCAAGCTCAGCCCCACCAAGGGCACGGGGCCGGAGAGCCGGGCCAAGGAGTGCCCAGAGCTCTGGGAGTCCCTCAGGATGCCCAGAAGCTCCATCAAGTGGGACCTTGAGCATTCCCAGGGATGGGGCAGCACAGCAGGGACAATTCCCGAGCTCCAAGCACCGGGACACGCTTGGATCCAGATCTCCTGTGCTGCAGGAAGGGCCTCTGGGGCTGTCTGCCCTCTCAACGCTCCCATCTGAGCCTTTCCAAGCCGTGTCTGCTCCTTCCCTCAGCCCTGGCCCGGCGGATGAAAGCGTCGCCGACGCCGTTCCCTCCCTCCCTCGCTGGAAAATCCAGGCAACATCCCTGGAAAGTTGATTGCTGCCATGGAAATGCTGGCCCCTTTCCTCCTGGAGGGAGTGCCAGGAGCAGGGATGAGCTCCTGGACTCTGCTGGGAGGGGGCACTTTGGGTGGCACTGAAGTTCCCGTCCCCTCCCGAAAACCGAGGGAAGGCGAATCCGGCCCGGAAAAGCTCCGTGGAATCCAAAGGTTTCCCTTGGATTCGGGTTCCTTCCTGCTGGAGGAGCCCCCACCCAGCAGGAGCACAACAGCCCTGGGGGTCTCCTCTGGCTGCAGATCCAGCTGGAGATGCTCCTCTCACCCCCCTCTCTCTGCTGCTCCAGAGGCCGAGTTTATCCAACTCCAGCTCGCTGGGGTTTCAGGTGAGGGGCATTTTCCCTCCTATAGGATCTGCTCCTCCCTGGAGTTCATGTCCACTCCCAGAACATCCCCACCCGCTGCCAGGGACACCAGAGAGCCGCCCAGAATGGCTGGATTTGGGAGAGATGGAGAGCAAACGACCCAAACCCACACAGCTGCCCCAGGACGGAGGGAAAACGCTCCCAAACCAGAGCAGGACTGGGAGTTCATGGAGAGAAAAACTCAAAGCTCTGTCGAGCCTTCCCTGAGTTTCCACACAAGACACTGCACAGGCCCTCTGGGTGACTCTGAGAGAACTTCCAGCCGTGTTTGGAGCAGATTCTGTGTCACAGAACACGGGAGAACTCTTGGATTCGTGGCACAAGAACACGCCACACTCCAACAGCTCCCTGACCCAGCCCAGAGCCCCAGACAGCCTTAGTAATGCCCTAATGAGCAATAAAAACGTCCTTTTTATGCCTTGTTCCGTCCTCCCCTGTTTATGAGGCCCGAGATCCCGTGAATCACGTTTGGTCACAGGCACCAGAGGTGGAGGAGCTCGAAGAGGGGGGTGCTGAGACGGGGGGGGCACCGGGTAACAGCACCTGGGCTGGGTTTGGGGGCACAAAACCCACCCCTCAGCCTTGGGGGTCGTCCCACTGGGGCAGGGAAGCCTCATGGGCTTCCCCCCCCAGGCTGTTTGATGCCACCCCCACCCCACGTGAAGGGGTGACTGTCCCGGGAGGGTAAAAGCGGGAGCAAGATTTGGGAGCTGCAGGTTCAGGAGCGGCTCCATGACTTTGTCCCGAGTTCTCCCTCGGTTAATTTGCATCCTCCTGCTGCTGCTGGGATGTCCCGTCTCTCACCTCCTGCTTTTTAGTGCAGGGAACAACCTGAAGGGATCGCTCGGGCAAAGCCAGACCCCGATAA
>NW_021939323.1:13524-14785 GCF_001715985.3 Manacus vitellinus | reverse complement strand
GGAATGTGACGCTCTTCCCCCTCCCCCGGCTCCAGCCGTCCAAGTTTCTATGAGTCAAACGTTTGCAATGTGTTAGCGAAATGTTACCAAGCTGGAATGCGGCACCCAGAGGGTTCAGCTCGGCTTCGCTTTGTTGGCCCGGGAGAAAGTGTCGCCGACACAGAATTCGGCTCTTCCTCTTCTTTCTTTTTGCTTTTTTTGGGTTTTTTTTTTCCCCCCATCCCGGCGAGGGTTAAGTGGCTGTGCGGGGCTGAGAGCCGGGGATGGGGCGTTGGCTCCTGTCCCGAGGGAAAGGGAACCTGTGCTGGGGGCTGAGAAAGGAGGGGAACAGGTGGGAAAGGGGGGCCAGAGAGAACCCAAACTGTGCAGGCACAGAGCTTTGGGAATTCTGGTTGGGAGGGGAACAGGTGGGAAAGGGGGGGCAGAGAGAACCCAAACTGTGCAGGCACAGAGTTTTGGGAATTCTGGTTGGGAGGGAATCAGGTGGGAAAGGGGGGGCAGAGAGAACCAAAACTGTGCAGGCACAGAGTTTTGGGAATTCTGGTTGGAAGGGAATCAGGTGGGAAAGGGGGGGCAGAGAGAACCCAAACTGTGCAGGCACAGAGCTTTGGGAATTCTGGTTGGGAGGGACCACAGAGCTCACCCATCCCCACCTTCCACCAGACCAGGCTGCTCCAAACCCCGTCCCAGGGGAAGCACAACTTCCCAGGCACGAGTTTTGGGATTTGGGGGGTCACAAAAGTCCTGTTTGCTCGTCTGACAGTCCTTGGGTTTGTCCCGAGGTGGGAACTTTCAGCCACAGGCCCGACATCTCCAGGGTTTTCCAGCAGCATCCCCCCTGGATCCACACACACTCCGTGTGCCTGAATCACATTTGGCCGCTCAGATTTGCAACCCTATAAAATTTGGGCCCTAGATCTGATTTGATACCTTTGGGATTTGCCAGTTATTATATCCTGTGGGTTGTTTGTTTTTTTTTCCCAGAAACATTCTTTGTCTTCTTCCCTGTTTTATTCCCCCTTTTCACTCGGCCTCCACCTCCCACAGCTCCAGGAACCTCCTGAGATCCACCCCAAACCCCCTCCCAGAGCTGGAGCTGGTGTGCCCAGGAGGGAGCTGGGCAACCAGGCTGGCAGAGCTGAGTGCCCAGGACGGGGTCACTCACCTGCTCCAGGGGCTGAGCCGGGTCTGGATGAGGAGCCACAAACTTTTCCCTACTTGGATGTTTGGATTATTGAGGTGGAAGGACGGGCAGGAACCA
>NW_021939323.1:6487-9924 GCF_001715985.3 Manacus vitellinus | reverse complement strand
CTGGGAAAGGGCACTGCAGGCACAGAATCCCAGGATCATTTAGGTTGGAAAAGCCCTCCGGGATCACCGAGTCCCCCCGTGCCCGATGCCCACCCTGTCCCCCAGCCCAGAGCCCTGAGTGCCACGGCCAGGCCTTCCTTGGACACCTCCAGGGATGGGGGGGACTCCAAACCTCCCTGGGCAGCCCCTTCCAGAGCCCAACCACCCTTTCCATGAGGAAATTCTCCCTCACAGTCCCCAGCTCAGCCCAGGCAAAGCTCACCAAGGCCGTGCCTCCTGCCCACCCCTCCGGCCAGGACCCCTCTGTCCTGCTTTGGGTCTCTGAGCCCAGATGATTTTTCCTCCAGAGAAAGGAGAGCTGGGACAGCGACACAACCCCGGAGAAACTCTGGCTCTGGGCAAATTCATTGGAAACCCAGAACTTCTTTTCCACCCCCAGTTTGCAGGAGCCAGGAGGGATTTAACCCCCGCTTTTGACGCTCCACTTCCATCCCACGTGGAGGCAGGAGAGGGAGGAACGCGGGCAGAGAGTCTGATCCCCTCTGCAAACCCCCAGCTGGGAGAAGAAGTTTGGTTTGCTGGGGCCGGGGGCAGCAAAGAGCTCGGACAGGAACCTGCACTAAACCTTTGACACACAAGACATTTCCCTTTGGGGCCAAGGCAAACAAAGGAAGGAAGTGTCTGGGACTTTTAAAGCGACCCAGTGGAGACAGGTGAGGGCAGATAAGGGCTGAAGGAAGAGTGGGTTGGGCAGGGGAAGGATCTCGTTTGGCAGATCTGGTGGAGTCCTCAGACCCCTGCAGAGCAGAGGGGAGGCGAAGCTGCCCCCGGGAAGGGAGAAACAGAGCCCAGAGCGGCCCCGAAGTGCTGAGAGGGGGGTTTCTGCTGAGAGGGGGGTTTCTGCTCAGCCCCCGCTTGTTTTTTCCGCACACTTTGCAGAGTTCTCTGTGCCTGAGGCTGCCGGGGCTGCCCTGAGCACCCCCTGAGCACCACCAGGCCCTGGGGAGTCTCCTGGGCTCGGGTGCTGGGGCAGCCCGGACCATTCCAGGCAGATCCCACCATTCCTCAGCTTTTCTTTGGTGTGAAGGAGCCTTTGCCCCTTCCCAGATTATTTAGATTATTTAGATTGTATTATTTAGATTATTTAGATTAGATTAATTAGAATATTTAGATTATTTAGATAATTTTTTAACACTGTTCCAACGCCCCCCCCCCCTTGATTTTATGAGAGATAAAATACGATTTTTATCTATAGGGGCGTGTTGGGAAATTGCGAGATACCCAAGTCCCGTTTGGAACTTGGGTGTCGGGGTCTTTTTCAGCCGGATCAGGGGGAAATATAAAAGTTCTTAAAAATTAAAACGAGCAGCTGGAGCTGTTCTTGCCCTGCAAAAGGGGAGAAAACCCCCGTGGGACGGAGGGATTGAAAAATAACACCACATCATTAAAGAAAAAAGGCTCTTCATTACCCCTGTTCTCTGTCCCTACACCACTTGTATGGGGGGACACGGGGGATCCTCGTGTTTCCAGCACTGGGAATGGCACCAGCAAGGAGTTTGCAGTGGGATGTCACCTCTGACAGCACATCCTGCACCATCTCAGCTGCTGAGGGACCTCAGCCTTTCCCAAAGTAACATCCCCGATTCCTCATCCTTCTAAAAAAAATAATAAAAGCTGAAAGAGATTGCTGGAAGATTGTCCCAGATTTCGAATGCCAGGGTTAATCTGGCCTGGGCGGGGTTCATTTTCCTCTCGGGGTTTGGGTTCCTCCTAACAGGAGTCACCTGTGTGGTGACTGCACAGGTGCCCTGCAGGAATATCCCCCTGGGAACATTTTGCTCTTTGACCCCCCCCCCCAAAACTCTTCCCACTCTCCACAAAATCGCTCCGGTTTCTTTTTTTAACCCTTTTTGCTCCCTCGGGGCACGACCCAGCAGGGTTTAGTCCAGGCACGGGGAGGGTCCCCGGGGGATCCACGGGAGGGGTGCAGGGTCGATTGGGGGGATCTCCAGGAGGAGCAGGAGGGTCCTCGGTGCCACCCCTGGCTCGGTCACAGAGTCACAGAGTCACAGATCCCACCCCCGGGCAACTCGGGCTCATCACCTGGGGTGTTTTGGGTGCTGTGGGTCGTTAAAGAAACACCCCGGGGCTGCTTTTCTTGGCCGGGACTCGCCAGGTCTGGACGAGCCCGGCGTGGTGACAACAGAGCCGCTGCTTTCTGGGTCCTTTATAAAGCAGAGCGGACAAAACGAACCCAAGGTTCTGAACCCAAATTCTCCTTTCCTGCGGGCACCTCGTTTGGGGCTCGTTCCCGGGGGTTTCCAGCGGGATTCAGCCGGGCTGAGGCAGCTCCTCCCTCCTTCCTCGCCCGGCGGAGCCGTCGGTGAGGCAGCGGAATCCCTCCAAATCCCTCCAAATCCCGGAAAACCGGCTGGAGCACCATCTGGAGGCGGCTCCTGGAAGGCGTGGGCAGAGCTGGTAGCTCTGGTAGCACCTTTGGGGGGCTGAGCAGGACCCAGCCCGGCTCCAGAGCTCCCGTCCCACCCGTGGCCTTGGATCCCAGGGCCTCAAGTTATCCCATCCTGCCTCTTCCCGGCTCGGACAAAACCCGTTTCTGGACGTCCTGCCGTGTCACCCGCAGCCAGGTGGCCCCTAAACGAGGGGTTTTCCCAGTGGGTGTCCCCGTGGAACACGAGGGAAGCCCTCGGATCACCCTTTCCCCCTCCAACCTTTGCATTTATGACCCCGCCGCAACTTCTCGCCCCCGTTTCTCTGCCCTCCATCAGCTCTTTTCCCCCGGAGCGCCGAGCCCAGGGCAAGAATCACTTCCCTGGCCCACTGGCCCCACTGTTTTGCTGCTCCCCCTGCCCCACAGCAGCTCCCTGAGGCTCTGGAGCTTTCCCAGCCCGGCTGGAGCAGCAGCGGAGGCTCCTCCGGGCTTATCATCCCATCAGAGCAGTTGGGAGACAGTTGAGTGTCTCTCCAGGGCCCGATAGAAGGGAAGGCTTTGCTGGGGCAGATAAGGGGCCCTCAGGAGGAGCCCGTTGGTATCTGAGGGTCTCCCAGGCCCGGCAGACACACCCTGAGCACGTGTGGGGCGGGGGGGCCTCACGTAGGCAGGGGGTTCAGTTAACTGAACCCTCGCTATCATCACCCTCCTCCTCCCTGCGATTGTTTCTCCTGCTCGTCGAGCCCTTGCAGAGACCTCCCGGGCTGCCCAGGCTGCAAACAGTCAAATCCCACTGTTTTTTGGAGGTGGGTTAATTCAGAGCAGGTATAAGCACTCTTGGAAGGTGTTTCAGCCTCAGATTTTTTGGAGGTGCTTTGAACAGCTGCTTTTTCTGCTCTGCATCGCCCTCCTCCTCCCTGCGATTGTTTCTCCTGCTCGTCGAGCCCTTGCAGCGACCTCCTGGGTTCCTCAGCTGCAAACAGTCAAA
>NW_021939323.1:2203-3152 GCF_001715985.3 Manacus vitellinus | reverse complement strand
AAATGGGGGTTAGGGACCCCAAAATGGGGGTTAGAGACATAAAAATGGAGGTTAGGGACCCAAAAATGGGGGTTAGATACCCCAAAATGGGGGTTAGAGACCCAAAAATGGAGATTAGAGACCTAAAAATGGGGGAATTCACCCCAAACCTCAGCCTCGGCTGGCACAGCCTCCAGGGCTGAGAGCTGGGGGTTAGAGGGGTTAGGGACCCAAAAATGAGGAGTTAGAGACCCAAAAATGGGAGGATTCAACCCAAACCTCGGTATTTTGGGCTGGGTTTTTTGGGGTATTTTGGGCTGGGTTTTTTTTGGTATTTTGGGCTGGTTTTGGGCTGGTTTCTGGCAGCTTTGGGTACCTGGTGCCTGAGGTTGTCCAGCTCCACCTCCAGCCCCTGCAGGGAGCGGCGCAGGGTCAGGGCCGTGCCCCGGGCACTGTCCAGGTCCTGAGTGCTCCGGGTCACCTCCAGCGTGGTCTCCGTGATCTGGGGGGGCACAGGCACCGTTTGGGGGGGCACAGACACAGTTTGGGGGGCACAGGAACAGTTTGGGGGGCACAGGAACAGTTTGGGGGGCACAGGAACAGTTTGGGGGGGCAGGAGTTTTTTGGGGGGGACTGATTTGGGTTTTTTGGGGTTCCCCACCTGCTGCCCCCACTGCTTCTCCAGCTCCTCCAGGTTTTTCTGGGCCAGGGAATTGTCCTGTGCCCTCCGCTCCTCCAGCACAGCTTTGGTGGGTTTGGGTGAGGGTTGGGGGTTTCTGAGGAGGGATATTTTGGGAAGGGAGGATTTTGGGGTTTGGAGTTTTTTGGGGGGGACTGATTTGGGTTTTTTTGGGGTTCCCCACCTGCTGCCCCCACTGCTTCTCCAGCTCCTCCAGGTTTTTCTGGGCCAGTGTTTGTTGGGTTCGGATGCGGGGAGGGGGTTTTTGAGGAGGGCTATTTTGGGAAGGGA
>NW_021939323.1:0-1062 GCF_001715985.3 Manacus vitellinus | reverse complement strand
GGACACCCGGATGGCCAGCTCGGCCTCCAGCCTGGCAGTGGGAGTGGGATTGGGATTGGGATTGGGATTGGGAGTGGGATTGGTCATGGCTCAGACCCAGCTCAGCGCCCATTCACAGCCCTGCCCTCGTCCTCAGCCCCAGTTCCATCCCTCTTCCTCATTTCCATCCTCATTTCCATTCCCATCCCTTTTTCCTTCCCCATCCTCATCTTCATTTCCATCCCTCATCCATCTTCATCCTTGTCCTCAGACCCATTTCC
Source organism: Manacus vitellinus (assembly GCF_001715985.3). Taxonomy (NCBI): domain Eukaryota; kingdom Metazoa; phylum Chordata; class Aves; order Passeriformes; family Pipridae; genus Manacus; species Manacus vitellinus. The sequence continues at coordinate 802 of NW_021939323.1, read as the reverse complement.
ATCCGCATTCCCAGTATTTCCAGTATTCCTGTTATTCCCATTATTCCCAGTATTCCCAGTATCCCTCACCTGACCCTGAAGTCATCAGCTGCCAGCCTTGTTATCCCCAGTGTTCCCAGTATTCCCAGTATTCCCAGGATCCCCAGTGTTCCCAGTATCCCTCACTTGACCCGGAAGTCGTCGACCACCAGCCTTGTTATCCCCAGTGTTCCCGTTATTCCCAGTATTCCCAGTATCCCCAGTGTTCCCAGTATCCCCAGTGTTCCCGTTATTCCCAGTATCCCCAGTGTTCCCAGTATCCCTCACCTGACCCTGAAGTCATCGGCTGCCAGCCTTGTTATCCCCAGTGTTCCCAGTATCCCCAGTATTCCCAGTGTTCCCGTTATTCCCAGTATCCCCAGTGTTCCCAGTGTTCCCGTTATTCCCAGTATTCCCAGTGTTCCCAGTATCCCTCACCTGACCCTGAAGTCATCAGCTGCCAGCCTTGTTATCCCCAGTGTCCCCAGTGTTCCCAGTATCCCCAGTGTTCCCAGTATCCCCAGTGTTCCCAGTGTTCCCGTTATTCCCAGTGCCCCCAGTGTTCCCGTTATTCCCAGTATTCCCAGTATCCCCACTATCCCCAGTGTCCCCAGTGTCCCTCACTTGACCCTGAAGTCATCGGCTGCCAGCCTTGTTATCCCCAGTGTTCCCAGTATTCCCAGTATCCCCAGTGTCCCTCACTTGACCCGGAAGTCATCGGCTGCCAGCCGCGCGTTGTCGATCTGCAGCAGCGTCCGAGCGTTGTCCACTGTGGCCTCCAGGA
>NW_021939322.1:0-1967 GCF_001715985.3 Manacus vitellinus | reverse complement strand
TTGAGGCCCTTTCCTCTTGTCCTATGCTTTTAACCTGGGAGAAGAGACCAAGCCTCACCTGGCTACGACCTCCTTTCAGGTAGTTGTAAAGAGTGAGAAAGTCCCCCCTGAGCCTCCTTTTTTCCAAGCTAAACAATCCCAGGTCCCTCACCTGCTCCTCATCAGACTTTTTCTCCAGACCCTTCACCAGCTCCATTGCCCTTCTCTGTACATGCTCCAGCACCTCAATGTCCTTCTTGTAGTGAAGGGCCCAAAATTGAACACAGGACTAGAGATGCAGCCTCGCCAGTGCTGAGTACAGGGGAATGATCACTGCCCTGGTGCTGCTGGCCACACTATGTCCAATACAAGCCATTGGCCTTCTTGGGCCCCGAGTCCTTTTCTGCCAGGCAGCTTTCCAGCCACTCTGCCCTCAGCCTGTAGCACTGCATGGGGTTGTTGTGACCCAAGTGCAGGACTCAGCACTTGGCCTTGTAGAATTGCATACCACTGGCTTCAACCCATCAGTCCAACCCATCCAGATCCCTCTGCAGAGACTTTCTACCCTCCAGCAGATCAACACTCCCACCCAACTTGGTGTCATCTGCAAACTTACTGAGGAAGCACCCAATCCCCTCATCCAGATCATCAATAAAGATGTTAAACAGGCCCCAATACCAAGCCCTGGGGAACCCCACTGGTGACTGGCCACCAGCTGGATGTAACTCTGCTCTCTAGGCCTGGCCAGCTTTTCACCCAGTACACGGTGTACCTGTCCAGACCGTGATCAGCCAGTTTCTCCAGGAGAATGCTGTGGGAAATAGTGTGAAAGATTTTACTGAAGTCCAGGTAGAAAACACACAGAGTTTTGTTCTCACCTACTCAGCATATCACCAGGTCATAGAAGGAGATCAGTTTGGTCAAGCAGGACCTGCATTTCACAAACCCATGTTGGCTGGGTCTGATCCCCTGGTTGTTCTACACATGCCATATGATGGCACTCAGGATGATCTGCTCCATGACTTTCCCTGGATTTGAGGTCAGACTGACAGGCCTGTAGTTCCCCAGGTCCTACTCTGACCCTTGTAGGGTGTCCTACCCTGACACCCTTCACATTTGATAACTTCTAGTCAATTAGGACCTTCCCAGTTAACCAGGACTGCTGGTAAATGATCAAAAGTAGCTTGGTGAGCATTTTCTCCAGCTTCCCCAGTAACCTTTGGTGGATTCCATCTGGCCCCACAGAACTGTGTGTCTATGTGGTGTAGTAGGTCACTGACCATTTACTTCTCCTTGGATTACAGGGACTTCAGTCTTCTCCTTAATCCTGTCTTCCAGCTCAATATCCCAGGTACCTGGAGGAGAACTGGTCTTGCTACTAAAGACTAAGGCAAAGAAGACATTAAATACCTAGGATTTTTTTCATCCTTTGTCACTGTGTTTCCTCCCACATTCAGTAAAGGATGGAGACTCTCCTTAGCCCTTCTCTTGTTGTTAATGTATTTATAGAAACATTTTTTTAATTGTCTTTTACTACAGTAGCCAGCCTAAGTTCTGGTTGGGCTTTGGCCCTTCTAATTTTCTCCCTACAAGTCCTTGTAGTCTTCCTGAGTTCCTGTCCCTTCTTCCAAAGTCATAAACTCTGTTATTTTTCCAGAGTTCCAGCCAAAGAAATGAGCCAGGTCGGTCCTCCCTTTCCTTCTTCCTCTTTCAGCATAAGGGGATAACCTTCTCCTGTGCCTCTAAAAGTTTCTTCTTGGAGAACGTCCTGGACTCCTTTACCCTTCAGGACTGCCTCCTGGAACAAAAGAATCTGGAAAAATGTTCACAGGGAATAGAAATGGAAAAGGAGAGAACTATACAGCAAGAATCAAATTAAAAAAGAACCAGGAAAAGTTATATTTCTAAAACCCAAAAGAAAGAGAAGTTTTCAAGAAAAGCAAAGGTAAGAGTACTGAAGACATTGTGGGCAACATCAAAGAGGAGGA
>NW_021939321.1:0-1414 GCF_001715985.3 Manacus vitellinus | reverse complement strand
TAAAAAAATTAAAATCAGGAGAGGAGCCTAAAGAAATTAAAAACAGGAGAGGAGCCTAAAAAAATTAAAATCAGGAGAGGAGCCTGAGAAGAGAGCAAGAGAATTAAAAGCTGGAGAAGAGACTAAGACTTATAAGCAGGGGACGAGAGTGAGAGAAGTAAAAGCTGGAGAAGAGACTAAGACTTATAAGCAGGGGACGAGAGTGAGAGAAGTAAAAGCAGGGGACGAGAGTGAGAGAAGTAAAAGCAGGGGACGAGAGTGAGAGAAGTAAAAGCAGGGGACGAGACTAAGTAAAATAAAAGCAGAAGAGACTAAGAATTGAGAGCAGGAGAAGAGACTAAGAGAATGAAAAGCAGGAGAAGTGACTAAGAGAATGAAAAGCAGGAGAAGTGACTAAGAGAATGAAAAGCAGGAGAAGTGACTAAGAGAATGAAAAGCAGAAGAAGTGACTAAGAGAATGAAAAGCAGAAGAAGTGACTAAGAGAATGAAAAGCAGAAGTGACTAAGAGAATGAAAAGCAGAAGTGACTAAGAGAATGAAAAGCAGAAGACACTAAGAGAAATAAAAGCAGGAGAAGAGACTAAGAGAAATAAAAGCAGGAGAAGAGAGCAAGAGAATCAAAAGCAGAATAAGAGAAGCAAGAGAAATAAAAGCAGGATAAAAGAATAAGAGAAATAAAAGCAGGAGAGCAAGAGAATTAAAAGGGGGAGAAGAGAGCAAGAGAATTAAAAGGGGGAGAAGAGAGCAAGAGAATTAAAAGGAGGAGAAGAGAGCAAGAGAATTAAAAGGAGGAGAAGAGAGCAAGAGAATTAAAAGGAGGAGAAGAGAGCAAGAGAATTAAAAGGAGGAGAAGAGAGCAAGAGAATTAAAAGCAAGACAAGTGACTAAGAGAAGAGATTAAGAGAAGTGACTAAGAGAAATGAAGGCAAGAGAGAGAAGAGAGATGAAGATGAGCAAGGGAAAGAAGGGAAGAGAAAAACAGAAAAGACTACATGACAGAAAATAAAGACAGGAGCCAAAGAGGGGGAAAACCCCCAAAGAGGGGAAAAGTCCCCAAACCTTTATTGCAACTTTATTGAATGACTTGTTGTGACCTTGTGAAATACACAAGGCTAGTACAGAAGTTACAACACAGGTTAGTATCCAAGTTACAACACAGGACAGCATACAAGTTACAATACAGTTTACAACACAGGTTAGTAAACAAGTTACAGCATTCCCTCAGGAACGTGGTTCCTGGAAAGGCTCAAAAATCAAAAAATCATCCTGTCTGGCAAAACCCAGGTCCCGAGTCGGCCTGTGCCCAAACACTGGCGATGAACATCGCCTCGCAGACCGACCGGGACCTAGAAAAAAAACCCCAGCCGGGAGGAAAAAAAAAAAATCCCCCAGCTTGGGCTTTTTTATTCTAAAG
>NW_021939320.1:0-1479 GCF_001715985.3 Manacus vitellinus | reverse complement strand
ACTCCCCCTACATCCCAGACACATTTACAGTGTTTTGCTACAAAGACATAACTAGATTTTATTAAATTTGTGATCAGTATATTTCTGTTTTTTAAGGGAAGGTAATGATGCCTATATAGGTGAAGACATCAACACCAGATCTTTGAAAAACTGAAATATGTGTTAGCTGCTTGTATTCTTTTCTTTTGTTCCACACTTCAATTTCCTGCTTTATTTCTTTACAGGTTAATTTCTTAAATAAAAAAAAAAAAAAGCAGTGACAAATCATAAGTGGAAATACAGTGAAGAAATAGCATGTGGTGACCTCAGGACTGAGAAGCCACAGCCTGTACTCTCTCACTGCTTCCTCCTACCAAAAAGTGAGGCAGACCAAAACTTTCATGACCACCAGATGAAATTCTCTTCTTCAGGACATTGTATTTCCCTCCTACAGCATATACAGGTCCTCATACACTGATGCCACAGGGTCAAATTAACACAGATATTTTTGTATGTGTATCCTGACATCCTAATGTGTGTCCTCCTTTCAGGAAGAATGTGTGAGAGCAGAGGTGATTCAGCAGTGGGGGTAAATATTCTTGTTTGTTGGATTTTCCCAAATGCTCTAAAACGAGTTCAAATCAAAGGAAATTTGACTTCTTATTCTCCTGTGAGAAATTAGTCCGAGGTGACAGATTGTGAAAAAAAAAATCCCACCACCCACCATGACCTTTTTCATTTGGAAGGATTAATTGTTGTCTGTGGGATGGATGGCTAAGCACAAGGAACAGTAAAGTGCCTCAAAAGCTAAGGATTCCAGGTTATGGCTTTTTAGGAGCCATCAACATACAGAAATGTCTGCTTACAGAGAATCTTCACTCATAACCTTTCCCAAATGTCTTCTCACTGACTGCCTCACAAATAGCAAGGTCCTTCTGTTTGAGGTCCTTACCTTAAGCTCAGATGACAAATTATTTTCAGAGGGCTAAATAATCAAAGGCTACTTGCTAATTAGGTGGCTTCAACACGTCAAGATAGTATATGGAACTGCACTGGTGTCTCTGCCCTGTTAGTTCTTGTGATTGCTTTGAAGAGGTAAGGCCCAGGCAATGCAGCCAACGTGCTGCATGACAGAGTCAGCAGGAACCTCCTCTGCTGACACTCAGCCCATCCCTCACACCAAGCACTCCAAAGGACATGTCTGACAGACAGTTTCTCCATTGCCAAGTGAATTTTCTTCCCCGCTTCACTTATTTTCCACATTTTGCCAATAACTTAAAATACAGGCTACAAACAAAACCCTCAGTAGTAAATGAGGGGAAAAATTACACGAAGAAGAGATGGTTATTTTCTTTCTATTGAGATACTTTAAGATTCTTTTCCAATGTACTGATAGTATTCTCCTTCACCAGGGATAACATTTCAAGTAATGAATAATTAAGAGAGAAATAATACTCAGTTGTGACTACCAAGCTTTTCAGAATACATATGTGAGTTATG
>NW_021939319.1:0-1395 GCF_001715985.3 Manacus vitellinus | reverse complement strand
CACACTTTCGGTCCAGAAGTCCCCTGGACAGGACCCATGTGACAGCACCAAGTCCTGGGAGGCGCAGGCCCAGGCAGAGACCATCAGGGACGTCCTGCAGGCGAAACCGCTCCCGCCTGCAACGTGAGACACCAAATCCATCCGGCCGGTCCAGAAGTCGCCGTGACAGGAACTGCACGCCAGCACCGAGTGCTGGCAGACGAAACTCAAGGGAGACAGCAGCCAGGACTTCCCAAAGGCAACAGCACTCCCACCAGCAGCGTCAGACCTCAAATTTATCCAGTGGATCCAGAAGTCACCGTGACAGGAGCCGTTTAAGAGCACCCAGTGCTGGGAGCTCCACTCACTGGTGGGATGGTGAGACAGGGACCCACCGCTGACACGTCCCACGTCAGACAGGAAGGGAGGGAGCCAGGTGAGAGCAAAGTGCCCCTCCCTCAGCCTGGCAGAGGGGCTGTCGGGGTGGCCAGTGTGGGGCTGGGAGCGGTGGCAGGGGGAGGCAGGAGCTGTCCAGGCATCCCAGGACTGAGACCCTCTTTTCCAAAGCACTCATGTTCCCCTTGGCCAGGTGCAAGGCAGGGGCTGGCGCTGGGTGCCCAGGGTGGGTTTGGCAGAGCCTGTTTGCTCCAGGAGCACTGGTGGTACTGCTCTGGCCTATCCTGCCCTGGGTCTGAGGTGGCCTTGACATTCCTGCTTCCCCTTCCAGCCTCCAGAGATGACTTGGAGCTTGCTGGCCCCAGCATGGCCTGACTGTCAGGACTGGAGCCTTCTGATGGCTCCAGGGAACCCAAGACCACCAGCACCAACACAGGAAGCCTGGTGCTATCAGGGCTGTCTCCCAGTTCTGCACCACTGGAGACCGTCAGCCCCAGCACCAGCGCCCAGGTGCCAGCCCCTGGATCTTCAGAACCACAGACCAGCAACCGCCGTACCAACCGACAGGCAACATCGGAGCAGCCTCTGCAATCCCCCTCAATGGGGACGAGCAGCTCCAGCCCTGACAGTCAGATAACATCAGTGTCATCCCAGAGCAGCTTCACACAAACTGAGGACAGCAGCTGCTCCAGCAGTCGGGGGCATGACCGCCGGCAAAACCACCCCCGCCGGCAACGTCGGGTCCAAACTCCACACTTTCGGTCCAGAAGTCCCCTGGACAGGACCCATGTGACAGCACCAAGTCCTGGGAGGCGCAGACCCAGGCAGAGACCATCAGGGACATCCTGCAGGCGAAACCGCTCCCGCCTGCAACGTGAGACACCAAATCCATCCAGCCAGTCCAGAAGTCCCCGTGACAGGAACTGCACGCCAGCACCGAGTGCTGGCAGACGAAACTCAAGGGAGACAGCAGCCAGGACTTCCCAAAAGGAACAGCACTCCCACCAGCAGTGTCAGACC
>NW_021939318.1:68617-69739 GCF_001715985.3 Manacus vitellinus | reverse complement strand
GCTAGGGTGGGATGCCAGTGGGATTCCAGGTGTGAAGCCGGCTTGGCATGCAGGTGGGGTGCCGGTGTGGGATGCTGGGGTGTGATGCCGGGTGTGGTTCCGGGTGTGATGCCGGGTGTGGTTCCGGGTGTGATTCGGGTGGGATGCCCTGACCCCCCCATACCTTTCCGGTGAGCGGTGCCAGGTCCAGGGCGTAGATCCAGCGGGCGTGGGCGCTCACCTGGGCACGGAGCTGCCCCGTCCCTGCCTCCCACAGCCGGATCTGCCCGTTCCCGTAGCCCGCAGCCACGATCCCGTTCCACAGCGTCACCGAGGAGCAGGTGCAGCTGGGGACAGGGGCTCGTGTCACCTCCTGCCCGGGGTCCCCCCAGTCACCCTCCCGTGTGTCTGACACCCCACGGGACCCCTGGGGCTCACCCAGATCCCGGGATCTTTCCAAGCAGGGTGAACTCCTCCCCGGTGCTCCACAGGCAGAGGGTCCCGGAGTCATCAGCTGTCACCAGATCCCCAGCTGCCTCCTGTCAAAGAGATGGCTCAGGACGGGCCCTGGCACTGCCCCTGGCTCCGGGGCTGCCCCACAGGCCCCGGGAGGAGCTGACACAGCTCCCAAAGTGCTGACGGATCCTCCCGAGCGGCTCCGCTGGAACACGTCCCTGTTTGCCCAGACAGCCACAGCAAGGGCGGATTTCGAGGAACAGTCGGGGCACCCCTCCCTCCAGGATGAGTCTCGGCTCCTCCCAGCCCCGGGAATCCCACAGCCTGGCCCCAGGAGCCTCTGGGACCCATGGAGCAAAGTCCAGGGGGGCATGTGAGGGGACGGTGACACAACAGCTCCATGTCCCCACGGTGACACAACAGCTCTGGGAACCGGTTCTGGGGATGAATTCCTTGGGGATCCCAGTGCAGGGAAAGTTCTGTGTGACTCGCCAGGGAAAGTGCTGAGCAGTCTCGTGTGCAGGGAGGAGGCTGATGAGCGTCTGCAGGGACCCAGCCCTGGCAGCTTCCAGTGCCTAACAGAGACCCAGGAGAGCTGGGAGGGACTTTGGACAAGGGATGGAGGGACTTTGGACAAGGGATGGAGGGACAGGACAAGGGGGAATGGCTTCCCACTGGAAAAGGGGC
>NW_021939318.1:58670-59597 GCF_001715985.3 Manacus vitellinus | reverse complement strand
GGGCCCACCCGCGGCGCGTCCCCGCAGCCCATCTGCCCCCAGAGGAGAAACCGGGGGGATGGAACGGGGTGACACGGGTGGTTTCACCCCATGAGCAGGCCGTGGGCCTCGCCCTGTCCCCGGGCTGCCCGTCCTGGGGGCTGTCCTCCGGGCATGGACCCTCCTGCAGCCGCCCGGGGTGACAGCGAGGGGGGTGAACAGCCCTGGGGTGGCACCGGGGACACTGAGGTGGTACAGGGGACACCGGGGCGGCACCTGGAAACAACGCCTACTCTCTGTTGCTAATGAGGCGTGGGTTTCAGTTCCTCATTAGCATAAGAGGAGGAGTGGGCGTGGTTTTCGGATCTTCATTAGAATGAGGTGAGTGGGCGTGGTTTTCAGTTCATATTTAGCGTGATGAGGAGTGGGCGTGGTCTCTCCGTCGCACGTGCTCGGCAGTTCATTCGGTGTTCGTGGGGCTCCACTCCGGGGGTCGAACGAGACAAGTACCCCAAAATTAAGTGTCCTATTTGTCCCACTCCCTACGCTTGTGCAGCTCCTCCCTTGTCACACAACGCACCGCAGGAAAACTTCGGGGTGAAAAGGAGCTGTTTGGGTCCCTCCTGGGCAGGGACAGAACTGCAACCTTGTTCCTTTTGCTGTCGGGGCGGAGGCAGCGCCCGCGGAGTTTTCAGTGACAGGTTTCACCACCGAGTGCTGATTAGAGGAAATACTGCAACTGCCATTAACCCTTTCCAGCAGAGTGGCACACGGGACACTGGAGTGGCACAGGGGGCACAGAGCTCACCCTCCTGCCCGCTCCAGCCACTCTCCTGTCTGTCCCGGTGTCCCGGCAGCTCCCGGGCCAGAGGGGCCCGTGCCGTGCCCTACTGCCGGCTGGGCAAAGGTCCTGCTCCGACCTCTGTCCCCGGCCCCACCCGCGCCCAG
>NW_021939318.1:45590-46970 GCF_001715985.3 Manacus vitellinus | reverse complement strand
GTTAGGGCTGGCAGGGCTGGATCTCCCCAGTCCTGGATGCAGGGAAGGCAGAGCCCTTTCCAGCCGGGAATTCTGCCTGCTGGGAATTCCCTCGGAGCACGGCCCACCCGGTTAGCACAGTGTGAATAAACAATGAGATGGATTAGCTGTTAATTAACTACCTTAATTAAATTAACAAGCCCCGGTTAATTAAGGGGGTCCAGGCCGTACCTGTGTGGGCTGTGAGGGGTCCCGGGGGCTCTGCTGGTGCCATCCCTCGCTCTGGGAATTCCGGGATCCGGGCTGGTTGGGTGGGGACGGACCTTCCCACGCCATTCCCGGGCCGTGGGGTCCTGGCAGGCCCCAGTTCCACGCAGCATTTTCGGGTTTCCGTGTCTGTCCCCCAGAATTCCGGGGGCGCTCGTGTCCGTCGGGAATTCCCGCAGCCCGGGGCTCTCCCACGGCGCCTTCCCGGGGCTGCTGGAGGCTCCTGGAGGCTCCGGGCAGGGTGTTTGGGCACCTGCCCAGGTGACCTTGGAGCGGTTCCTTCATCCCTTCCTCCCTCTGCTCCCGAGGGAGCCGGGCGGTGGCTGTCCCTCCCTCGGGGCTGCGGGACTGAACACGGGATGAGATTCCTTCGGTGTGTCTGAGGGGGAAAACGGGGAATTGTAATGGATATCAGCCTGAGCAGCTGCTGGGGCTGCCCAGGTGGTCACGTGTGACTGATGATCCAGAGCCCCAAATTCCACCCCCATGCGGCAGAGGAAAATTTCGGGGGGGTTGCACCCATTCCTGAGCTTTCCAGTCTGCCCTGTTTGCTGGGAAAATGCCTGAAGAATGGAAAACAGCAGGGCAGGACATGGGTGGTGGGGATGGCAGGGATGCAGGAGCTTGGGGGGCAGTGCCCCGGCTGGATCGGCCCCTCGGCTCTGCAGCAAGCTATCCCAGGGATTGGGGTGCCGCAGGGATTGGGGTGTTGATGGAATGGGGTTTATGGATTATGGAATCCCTGGGTATTCTCCCCCCCACGCCCTCCTTTACCTGCCCTCTGAGGGAGGAGGACGGCCAGGAATTCCGTAAGGAATGAGGGAGAGAAGTTGAGGGCTGGGAATTGCTCGGAGCAGGATCCCGGGGGGTTTGTGAGGGAGGAAATCCGGGAGCTGCTGCTCCCGCAGCCGAGCAAAGTCCCGCAGGGAACGGGCAGTTCTGCAGTTCTGCCCTTCCCCGAGCGATGGAGCGGAGCAGGGACGCGGTTAAATCGGCTTTCTTGGGAATGATCCCACCTGGAATGGGCCGGGAATGCCGGGGGGGTTGGATGGGGCTGAGCCGGAATGCACTGACCTCCCGCCGCGTCCTTGGCGTGTCCGGGCGTTGCTGTGGCTGCGGAGCATCGATCCCAAC
>NW_021939318.1:43096-44796 GCF_001715985.3 Manacus vitellinus | reverse complement strand
TGGAGCAACCTGGGCTGGTGGAAGGTGTCCCTGCCCATGGCAGGGGGTGGCACTGGGTGGGCTTTAATGTCCCTTCCCACCCAAACCATTCCATGACTCCTTCATTCTGTGATTCCCCTCCTCAGGCAGAGCAGAGCCCAGGCTGACTTTTGGGGTCCCTGAGGGGTGTGCAGGGCTTAGAGAGGAATTAAGAGTCTCCAACTCATCAGAATTGGTTATTGACACAACAGCCACTGAACCCCAAGTGCTGGTTTAGAGGGGTGTACAGGCTTAGAGAGGAATTAAAAGAGCCTCAAACTCATCAGAATTGGTTATCGACACAACAACCACCGAACCCCAAGTGCTGGTTTAGAATTTCTCTCCTGAACTGAGTTTTCTGGCAAACTCACCTGATCCCGACCCAGAAGTCCCCTTTGTGAAGTAATTTCACTGGGGACTGGGTGTATAAAATACGCATAAATGCAACGAGGTTGATTTTTTTCTTGTGCTGGACAAATAGTGGGAGATTCTGAAGGGCTTTAATCTCCTGCTCCATGTGCTCCTGAGCTGGGGGTGTTCCAGCTGGGTTTGTCCCAGATCCCAGGGAAAAGCCTGGAGCATCAGGTGGGATGTTTTGGGGGCTTTTTCATCTGTGATAGGGAGTTGCAGGGAGAGTTTGGGTGCAGGAAAATCCACGTGGGTCTCACAGAGCCATGGCTGGAGCGGTGTGTGGGGAGATCCGTGTCCTGGGAAGTGGAGTGGAGCTGGGATGGGTGGCACTGGGGGTCCCTGGGGGTCTGTGACACCTCCTGCTTCCTGCCAGGGTCACCCCAAGCCCGGCCAGGTGTGACCCCCGTGTGGGGAGGATGCTCCAGGCTGCTCCAGCCCAGTCTCCAGCCCAGGCCGTGGCTCCAGAGACTCTCTGAGTGGCAGTGGGGTCACCCAGCAGCACTTGGGGTACGTGGCACTCCTGATAAATCCCCAAACTCCTGGGAAGGGGCTGGGCTGGGGTCCTGCTCCCTGTGACAGTCCCCTCTGTGCCCGCCCTGCTGAGAACAGCAGTGCAGTTATTGCCCAGGATTAATCAGAGAGTGGGTGTGTTTCCATGGAAAATGGGACACTGGAGTTCCTGGGAGCCTCAGGAAGGTTTGTTCACCCTGGGGATTTCTGTGCCTGGAGCAGCAGCTCATCCTGACGTGGCTCTGCCTGACTTTGGGGAAAAAGTGGAATTGTTTTCCTCTGCACAGAGCAGGTTTGGGCCCAAACCCACAGATTGTGCACAGCCAAAGCCCCTTGGTGGTTGGGGTGTGCCTAGAGTGCTCTGGGGCATCTCACAGTGCTTTGATATTTCCCCAAACCTCCCCTGTTCCCCTGATTCCAGCACTAATAAAGCTCCTGTCCCACTCTGGCCTCTTGTCCTGGGCTCAGGATGCTTGTGGGTCCCTTCCAGCTCAGGGCATTCCGTGATTCCTTCCCCCCAGGGTTCCTGTCCATGCCCAGGGCAGGCAGTCAATAAACCAGGAGATGGGGAGTGGTGCTTGTGACTTGGTTGTGTTGAGAAATGGGATCTCCCTGGTGGTGCCAGTGGGATATCCATCAAAAACAGGGATTTAATGTCATTTCCGTGACTTACTTCCAAAGTCTCTTGGTTTATTTTTTTTGTGTTTATACCCAATTTAGTGTGGCTTTAGGAATTCCCAGTGCACAGGGAATGCTGGGAC
>NW_021939318.1:37078-38136 GCF_001715985.3 Manacus vitellinus | reverse complement strand
TGTGAGCAGGTTATCCGTGCTTAGCTCACATGGATTTTGGAATGGGCGCTGCAGGCACTGAGGCTGTGCCAGCCCTTCCTGGGGCTGAGGTCACTGGCTGCCCTGGCCGTGTGCCTGGAGGGTTTTGGGGACACTGTGCCCGGTGTCACAGTGCCCAGAGACACCCACACCCTCCCCATTTGGCTTCGTGCTCCCCAGCTGGAGTCCAGTGCCACCACGGAGCTGGAACCTCATCCTGGTGCTGCCATGGGGTGCTGGGGTCGCTCTCAGTCCCGAGGTGATCCCTCCTTCCCATGGGATGGTGTGGCAGTGCCACGTGCCATCGACTCGCTGCTGGCCAGCCTTAAACCCAGAACTGTTTCCGAGTCTTTCCCTGTTCCAGCCCTGCTGGGTCACCCTGGAACGTGGATCTCGTCAGAGGTGGCTGCTGGGCTCAGGATTCTCCTGAAACTTGTGATCTGAGCTCTGAGTGACAGTTTGAGGCTCAGTTAGTCTCACCTGCCAGCTGAGCCTGGCTGCTGCAGGAATGCACTGAGTATTCCCGGGGTGATCCGCTGATGGAGCAGAACACTGACACTGTCGTGCTCAGGGGAAACACAGGAATGACCCAAATCGCTGGGAATTCACCCCCTTTTCAGTGGCTCACAACCAGGATCTCCCTATAGTGGAGCAGACGGTCTGTGGATGTGTGTAATGCTTCAAAAAGGGGGGAGAATTGAAAAATGGGGATTTCAGAGAGGTGCCAGGAGGGAAGCTGTGGGGAACAGTGCCCTGGTGGCAGCACAGCCCCGGGCTCGTTCCTCACCTGGAGCAATATCCCTGTGAGCAGGTGTCCCTGGAGCAGGACAGGAGCTCCAGGGTGTGGGACAGGCTCCTCATGGGCTGGTGGGCTCATCCAGCCTGGGTCTGTCCTGCTGGAATCTGCCCCGGTGGTGGTGGCTGCTCCGGAGGCTCGGCATTCCCGGGTGCTCCTCTGGCTGCCCCGTCCCCACCACCTGCCCTGTGCCCCCTCAGATGTCCCCACCTGGTGCCCTGGGGGGTGACCGTGGGTGCAGCAG
>NW_021939318.1:34789-36151 GCF_001715985.3 Manacus vitellinus | reverse complement strand
GTGAAGGACTCGGGAAATGTTTCTGTGAAATTAGTGCTGGTTGGCAACTGTCCCATCAGGGACAGGCTGGGAGAGCTGGGAATGTCCACCCTGGAGAGGAGAAGGCTCCGGGGAGACCTTAGGGCCCCTTCCAGTGCCTAAAGGGGCTCCAGGAGAGCTGGAGAGGGACTGGGGACAGGGCACAGAGGGACAGGACACAGGGAATGGCTTCCCATGGACAGAGGTATCCACAGGGGTTGGGGTGTCTCACACTCCGATGGATCCTGCCTGCCTGCAGGTGCCCCTGGGAAACAGAGACGAGGAGGATAAAAAAGCTTCTGACATTGCTGAGCAGGAACTTTTCGTTTGACTGGGAATTCTGGCTCTTCCTTTGGGCTTTGCTTTGTGCTCCTTGTTTTCTCGGAGCTCTGCTCTCCCTTTCCATAACATGTGGGACACGATTTTCCAGGTGCAGGTGTTGGCAGGATGCTGCTGCAGCCCTGGCAGCTGGGAGGAGCCAGAACCTGGGGATACATTTGGGTCTGGAGCAGAAATCTTGCCTTTGAGGTTTTGGGTCTGTTTGTTGGGTGATGGATTTGGGGTTTTAACACGAGAGTGTTTTGTGCCTTTGCTTTCTCCCGGTTGTGTTTGATTTCTCCCAGTTTTGTTTGATTCCTCCCAGTTGTATTTGGGTTCTCCCAGTTGTGTTTGGATGGAACATGGAATTCAGGCCTGTGGAAAACTGACATCCCTGGTTTTAGTCCCAGAACTCCTCACTCAGCATTCCGGCCCCAGGCAGTGACGTGCAGGGGGAGAGGATGGTTTGTTGGGGTTCCAGAAACTCCCACAATCCCCTTGGCTCTTCCACAGGCTGAGAATTCCCTGAATCCCCCCAAGCCCCCGTGGTGTCCAGCTGTGGCTGAGGTCTGTCCCCACACCCGTCGGCTCCGCAGGGCCCTTCCCGGCCGTTCCCCGCCGTGCTGGGTGAAAGAGCCTCTGTTTTCCTGGGATAAAGGACAGATTCTTCCACTGAAACTGGGCCCAGAGAGGCCAAAACTTGACATTTCTGCACAATGACCAGAACCAGTGACACACAGGGTGTGGGGAATGCCACACTGGTCCTGATCCAGCACCACTGGGAGCTCAGGGTGAACGGGAGGTGGAGCTGAGTGGGGCAGGGAACACCCCCATTCCCTCTGGGATAGGGGCACTGGGATTGAAAGGTGTCAGAGTTTGAGGAGGGGGCTCCAAGAGAGCAGGAGAGGGGCTTTGGACACAGGATGGAGTGACAGGACAAGGGGGAATGGCTTCACACCTGAAAAGGGGAAATTTAGAGGGATACTGGGGAGAAATTCTTCCCTGTGAGGGTGGGCAGGCCCTGGC
>NW_021939318.1:29172-32103 GCF_001715985.3 Manacus vitellinus | reverse complement strand
GGATCCTCAGTGTCCCTCAGAGGGCTCTCCTTCCCGGGATCCTTGGGGGGATCTGCTTCTTGGGATCCTCAGTGTCCCTTGGTGGGCTCCACTTGCCAGGATCCTTGGTGTCCTTCAGAGGGCTCCACTTCCCACCATCCTTGGTGGGCTCTGCTTCCCAGGGCCCTTGGTGTCCTTCAGAGGGCTCTGCTTCCCAGGATCCTCAGGTGCTCATCAAATAGAGGGAACCAGCCCTTCCCACCCGGGTGGGGAGGGAGAAACCAGTTCCCATTGCTCCCAGGGCCGTGGGGTTCCTGGGACTCCTGTCTCCATGTGGAGGGAGCAGCACACTCCAGGCAGGTGGAACCTCCCCTGGCACTGGGGCCAGGCCCCTCCACAAGGATCCTTGAGGTCTTGGTCAGCCCCTGGGTTACTGGGGGGTGTTTCCAGGGGAATGGGGTGAAAACAGCCCAGTGAATTCCAAAGGGTTTATTCCACCTCCCAGGGAAGTTCCCAGTCAGCCCCTGGAGCAGGTGGAGTTTGGGATCGATCTCTGCGTTTACCTGGAAGCAGAGCTGGGGAATTCTAATTAAACTGTGTTTACCTGGAAGCAGATAAAACACCCTGGGTGGGTGCAGCTGCTGGCTCTGCTGCTCCTGGGCTGCAGCAGGACCCAGGAGCTCTCTGGGGCAAACACCTCCCAGGTGAATTCCCTGTGTCACCTTCCCAAGGCAGAGGTGGCACTGGAGCCCCCAGCTCCGGGTGTCCCCAGCCCCATTTTCCAGCCAGATCCTGTCCTCCTCCCTGGAAAAAGGGGCTGCTCTGTATCCCAGCCCATGGCATCTCCAGCTCTTCCTGCTTTCCTGGACCCTTCTGCTGCCCCTCCGGGCACTGCCAGGACCTTGGCACTCGGTGACACACGGACCCGACTCCCTTGTCCATCACTCGGCCTCCCCTGCCAGCTGGGAAAGGCTTCCAGGGGTTTCCAGGGAAAACGTTGGGTCTGCAGGACCAGGAGGGTCGGGGGTGCTGAGCACAAGGCTCAGGGATGGTCTGGATTGGTCTGGGAAGCTGCTCCCCAGTTCATCCCATGGATTTCATCCACAGGGATGATGGACAGGGCTTGGAGCAGCCTGGGCAGGGGGAGGTGTCCCTGCCCATGGCAGGGGGTGGCACTGGCCGGGATTTAAGGTCCTTCCCAACCCAACCCTGTCTGGGATTCTGGAGCTCTGTTGCCATGGAGCTGGGAGAGTTGGGAATGTCCAGCCTGGAGAAGAGAAGGCTCCAAGGAGACCTGAGAGCCCCTTCCAGTGCCTAAAGGGGCTCCAAGAGCTGGAGAGGGACTGGGGACAAGGCATGGAGGGACAGGACAAGGAGAATGGCTTCCCACTGCCAGAGGGCAGGGATAGATGGGATATTGGGAAGGAATTCCTCCCTGTGAGGGTGGTGAGGGGCTGGAATGGATTTCCCAGAGAAGCTGTGGCTGCCCCACCCCTGGAAGTGTCCAAGGCCAGGCTGGATGGGGCTTGGAGCAACCTGGGCAGTGGGAGGTGTCCCTGCCCGTGGCTGGGGGTGGCACTGGGTAGGGTCTAAGTTCCCTTCCAGCTCAAACCATTCCAGGATTCCCTGATTGTGCCTGGGCTGGCTGTTCCAAACATGACTGTTCCTTTTTTGGTGTGTGGAACCATCATCCCTGCCTTTGGCATCCCCTGGAGCTGCCTTTGGCTCCTGCCTGGCTCAGGAGCTCAGAGGTGGCATTTCCGGTGTCACCCCGAGCCAGCCCCGCTCTGTCCCTGCCCTGGGCCCCTCCTGCAGCTCCGGGGTTCCCACCTGGGCTGGGCCTGCTGGGGAACCCCCAGACCATTTGGAATTCCCACCCTGGTTTCCTGCAGGCCTCGCAATTTCTGTGGCATCATTTTTCCCGGTCTCCCTGTGGCTTTTAATTCAGTTTTGATCATTCCTGGTGTTGGGAATCTTCCCAGAATGGAATCCCTGACTGACAGCTTCCCAGGTGATTTTGGTTTTTGAGCTGAACTCCCCGGTGGGAGGTGGTCATGGATCAGGCAGATTCCTGCAGGGACAATCCGGGGGTGCTGCTCTGAGGCACGAGGATGGTTCTCCCACAGGGATCTAATCCCTTCCAGCCCAGTTTTCCATGTTTATCCGGCAAAAATGTGTCCAAAAACAGTTCACAAAGAGAAATCCCTGAACCTGCAATGGCTATTCAGGGCTGTCAAATCCAGACCTTTGACTTTCCTCATTACCTGTGTGAATATTCCTCATTCCCAGCGGGAATAAAAGCCTGTGGCTGTTCTCAGGGAGCCTATGGAAGGAGGATGGTTGATGGCAAAGCTGGAACGATGAAATCAAAAATTTGTGCCAAAAACATGGGATCTGCTCTGCTGAACCCACTGCCAGAGGGACCCATTCCCTGGACTCCCTGTTTGGGAATTTTTGGCAATAATGGTTGCTGTCCTTTTTCCAGATCCAGGTGTTTGAGGATGGAGCTGACACAACGTCCCCAGAAACCCCGGAATCTGCTGCCATGAAGGTCCCCAAGAGAGGTACAGCCTGGGTGGGAAATCCTTCCCAAAGGGCTGGGAAATCTTTCCTGGAGAGGTGGGAATTTTGTGCTGGAGGGAATGGGAAATTATTCCCCAAGGGGGAATAATTGTGCTGGAGAGATGGGAAATCCCTCCTGAAGGGATGGGAAGTAGTTTCCAGGTGGAATGCGAAATCCTTCCTGGAGAGGTGTGAAATCCTTCCTGGAGAGGTGGGAAATCCTTCCTGAAAGGGTGGGAATCCTTCCCAGATAGAATGGGAAGTCCTTCCTGGAGAGAGGGAGCTCTTTGTGGTGGGAATCCTTCCCGGAGGGTTGGGCACATAGAATGCAGCCCTGACCCACTCTGAGGCTCTGGAATTGCAGTGTCTGTGTCTCCAGCCCCATTCCCA